>NC_133146.1:44166692-44516275 GCF_048418815.1 Hemitrygon akajei | reverse complement strand
AATCTGCCCAATGGGCCTATGTTGGCTCACAGAGCTATCCCAATCTCCCAGTAACTTTTCCTTTCCCAGTTTCCCTACATTCCAATCCAAATCCCCCTGTTTCTACCCATTTACCTACACACTAGGGGCAATCTACAGATTTATAGCAGCGAATTAATCCATGAACCTGCATACCTTTGGAATGTGGGAGGAAACCAGGGCACCCAAAGGAAACTCTCCCAACCGCAGGGAGAAAATCACACTACAGCACTGTAGGTGAGGAATGAACCTAGATCTCTGACACACAGAGTTGTTAAAGGTTCCCTTCACATCCAGCATGCAAGACTTGATACTTTCTGATTCATTCTGATCCATTAGTTGCAAGATTGTTTAGCTCTGCCTGTTTTCTTCTGCTTAGCAGAAAAATCCTGGGTTTACAGCTTCGTGCTGCTCCCAGCTTGCTTCTAAACCTCTTATTGAATCAGAGCTGTGGCCCTGACTCAATCGGAATGTTATTGTGAGGCGTAGGCTCTACAATTGCTTGGAGGTGCCCATTCAAGTACTTTTTAAATGGTGAGTGTTTCATCTTCCTTCACCCTTTCAGTCAATCTGGCCCAGAGCTCCAATACTTGTTACATACAGTATGAAGAGTTCTCCTCAACTCCCCCCCCCCCCCGAGTTTTCCTACCCATCAGCCTAAATCTTTGCCATTAGTAATTATTCCCTCTACTAACTAACAAGTTGTAGATGTCTGCTTTGTAGTCTAATATTTTGCATCAAATAATGTCAGCGCTACTTGTAGGGTATTCTACAGCACAGAAACCTCTGGCATCACTGGAGCATCTCTCAGGAGCATTCCCAATAACGACTAAGCTATTGATACTGACATGCAATAAGTAATTACTTGGGATGCTTAGAAGCAGAGTTCGGTCAAATAATTTGGAAAATGTAGAAATACTGTTGAATTGCAGTTCTGTCTCTGCGCAGAGATCACTGGCTAACAATCAGCTAACAGCAGCCTGCATTCAGAGTCTGAGAAACAAGCTGGTGGTTGTCAAGGAAACAGTCAGCACATATCTCTAAGCAAATCATAAAGAAAGTCCATAAAGCAAGCAAGCTTTCACTGCTAGGATGACAAGTTATTCTTGGAACACAAGCTGGACAGTTAAAGGCAAACAGCATGTGAAAACATTTTCCTCTAAAAATTGTTAGAGGCTCATCAGCATAAATTTACATCTATTACCACCAATTGCATAGCAATGAAAAGGGGTAAATAGGAAAGATTATTCCTGCCAGCGATTGACCACCTACGCTTGATGTCGACACACATATGAACTCCAGACTTACATTTTGTGCATCTCCTGATGCAAGTATTGTTGTCATCCTAAATTGTTTGACCCTGTACAGTGGTGAACCTTGTGACATGCAATCCCTTCACTTGAGCAGACAGATATCTTTCACAGGCCACAAAGCCAAACCTACAAACTCAGTAGACAATCAAAGCCGTCATGAACATTGATTGCTTCTGAGTGTCCCTAACAATAAGAAATATTCCAGAACTGTTTAAATTTAAGTACAAATTTAAATTAAAGTTTAAAGTTCAAAGCAAATTTATTATCAAATTCCTTATATATCACCATGTACAACCCTGAGATGATAGTTCCTCCATGTTTTGACAGTCAAAGCAAGCATAGAAGACATTGAGCTCATCTGGAAGCAAAGTCCTGTTGTCGCCTATGTCACTTGATTTAATTTTATAAGAGGTGATAGTATTCAAACCCTGACACAACAGTTGACCATCCTTTGTTGATTCAAGTTTAGTCCAGAATTTTCAATTCACCTGTGAGATGGCGTTCCAAAGATCGAACCTAGATCTCTTGCAAGTTCCTTGGCCACCAGACTTGAAAGCTTCTGCTCTGACCCTCAGCAGATTATGTATCTCATGGTTCATCCAGGGCTTCTGATTGGGGGTGGCCCTGAATAATTCTGTGGGGACACACTCACCTACAGATGTTTCGATAAAGTTTATGACTTTCTTGTAGTCCAAGGTGGCTAAATTATAGAAATAGTTCAAATGTACTCTTTAAAAATATTAATTGATTTTTTTTTAGTACTTATACTATGAACGATAGGGCACTAAGGAGTGTAATGGAGCAGAGGTGCCTAGGACTGCATGTGTATAGTTCATTGAAAGCTGCAGCAATGATAGAGAGTGTGGTGAAAAAGGCTTTCAAGCACTTTGCCTTTCATCAGTCAGGGTATTGAAGATGGGCGTAGGGACGTTGTGGTGCAGTTTTATAAGTTCTTAGAGAGGCTGCATTTGGACTACAATGTCCACTTTTCTTCTCCCTGTCATTTGGAAAGTTAAACCGGAAAGAATGCAGAAAAGGTTTGTGAGGATATCACGTAGATTAGAGTGCCTGAGTTATAGGCAGAGGGTGACCAGGCTTTATTCCTTAGAATGTTGGACATTAAGGGATAATCTTATAGAAATATTTAAAATTGGGATAGGTATAAGGAGGATGGTAACAGTCTTTTTCCCTAGGGTAGTGGAGTCCAAGATTAGGGTGCACAGATTTAGGGTGAGAGGAGAAAGATTTAAAAGGGACCTAAGGGACAACTTTTTCACACAGAAGATGGTGAGAATATGGAAGGAGCTTCTAGAATGAGTCTGGTACAATAGTAACATTTAGGAAGCACTTGGATAGCTACTTGGTTTAGAGGAATATGAGCTAAATGCAAGAAATTGGGACGAGCTCCGTGGGTACTGTGGTTAGCATTGGCACATTGAGCAGAAGAACCTTTATCCATACTGTGTTACTCACTGACTCTAATTAAAAATGTTCAAGCAATAAACTGAGATTAGATTACCTAGTACTTACACTTCTGTTGCCTATGTAGAGGCCCCTTTTGTCAGACAGGTACTATACACTGCACTTCTGTAACAAAAGCATTATGTACAAGTTTGAGTTTTGTAATCACATTTATTTGTAAAGTGAATGGGATTATAAATAGAGGCCAACTTATTAGAACAAGAAAAATAGAAGCGATAGCTGTTCCATGACAATGGCATTACTTAGAACTGCTTCTGAGCCACAACTTGATGTATACTTTCCCTGTCTTTGTGTTCAGTTTTACAAAGTCTCTCACTTCAGCCCAGCTGCCTATTCAACCACTCATCTTGCACTTATTATTCCAACAGTAGTGTGGTTGTTTTAGAATAAATGGTGACAGGTACCAATCCTGTGAGTTACATTTCCCTTCAGTAGTTCATTCATCAGAGGAGCTATACAATTTGTTGTCATGCAGAAGTAATTGGCAATGCACAACTCACCTCAAAATTCATATACCCATGCATAATTTTTTGCCAGTGGCTGCAAATCCATTAGGATTTCAATGGAACTTGAAATTGCTTTCATTGTTAATGAAAACCGAAGGATGCTGTTCATGAAGCCACAGTTCAGCTGACCCACCTATGAAATGCTATACTTTTTAGAGAGCTGTCTTTACCAATTCCAGGAGAGGCTCGAGTCACCTGTTATTTATGCAACTGCCTACCAGTGAATGTAATGAGGAGACGGTCACATCAAAACAGGGCAATTCTGACTTTTGCAGTGATAATGTGAGTAACAGTATATGTCTATCAGGTGAGCTTTACTGATATGTGAAAGAGATTTTTAGCATAAATATTTTATGCTTTAGTTTATTTTAATTTTCTTGGCCTATTCCCAAAGCCATGCTTGGTGGTAGGTTAATTGGCTAATGTGAATTACCCAGGTGTAGATGAAGGGTGGGGAAATCAGAAGGGAACTAATAGGTAGATGAGAAACAACAGCTTCCAGAGAAATGGATGTGAATACTCTGAGAGCCAGAGGGCTGAATAGCCTCTTCCTACGTCACAAGGAAATATGAAAAATGAAACATAACGTTACAGTAATGGTGATAGTCCATGCCTTCAGTTCTCATCCCAGCTGAAGACACAACCTCTTCACTGGCATAAACTACATAATACTCTTCTGACAGCTTTAGATAGCCATACCTCTGCTGTTTGGAGCAATTCGCAGCTGCAGATCCACATGGACTTCCTGACCTGCACTGGTACACCGAATAATTTTGTGCTAGTTTCAAAATAATTTAACAATTTCTCGCAGCACTGGGCTGCACAGTACACTTCTCTCTCAGGATCGATTCTGAGGATTTCAGGGAAAAAAAGATATTGTATTCTCCAATAGTTGTAATGTACACAAGAACGCGAGAGAATCGGGGCAGGGTAGGCCTCCTAGCCTTAAACGTGCCTTAATATGATCATGTGCAAATGAGCCCTGTCCTGTACCCATTTCACAAAGCCTTCATTTCCCTGATCTTACAAATATTTATCTACCACCTCACCTGTAATCTCACCTCTACAGTCCTTCAAGTTAGAGAATTCCAGACATTCATTGTGCTTTGTGAGAAGAATTTCTGTTGAATTTTAAAAAAATATATTGTCACTTCTGTATTTTTAAAATAGATGGTTTATGTAAAGGAATATCAAATGTGTTCTGTTTGATTAATAATAATAGTAGTCTTTACTCTTACGTTTAATTTTGTCAACACTTACTAATTTAATAGTGAATTCAGTATACATGGTACTACATGGCTGTGCTGGGAATTATTTCCTTGACATTTTAGATTATAATTGCCTGAAGACCTTGATAAACTGTACAATGGAAGCACAGTGGGGAGAAATGTGCCTTAGTACTTTAGAAAATCTAAGTGCTGAAAAGCAGCAGGCCATAGTGCACACAGATGAACAGAGCATGGTAATAAAATCAGAAATTCAGGCTTCTGCCCCCTCCTCTTTGATCGTGGTGGGCGTTCTCAGCTATTTATTCCCCTCCATGGTTGCCACCTGAGTTGCAGGATTTCTCAGGCATCTCGTGTGTGTGTTACAATAGTGAGGTAGTTTGCTTGAATCTGTGGCCAGTTCAGAGATCTGAATGTGATGGGGAAGAAGCGGCACATGAATAAACAGATAATGGTTGTCTATGGATTATGTTCAGGCAGAGAGGATCAGTATAATTTGGCATCTGACTCAGCACAAACATGGTGGGCCAAAGTGCCTGTTCCCATTCTATGTAACTTGATGTAACTGTTGGAAATATTCATACATCAGGCAGCGTCTGTGGAAGGAGAGACAAAAAACATGTTTCAATTCCAAGATCCTTTGTCAGAACCATCTTAGAGCCAGAAACATTGTTTCTTTTTCCACAAATGCTCTCTGACCCGCTGAGTCTTTTGAGAATTTTGTTTATTTTATTTCAGATTTCCTGCACTTGCTATTTTTTAATATAAATTTCATTATGAGTAAGCTTTACTGTTGTGAAATGAAGATCATGATAGGTGAAAGCCTTCAATTAATGAAATAATATACAGTGAATCAGTGTTTTAGCTAGATGTGATTTATTTTTAAATGATATTTGTGAAGATGAAAAGACTGATTGATATTCACATAATATTTCATTACATTCCTCAGTGTGTTTTGTGAAATGCAGCAAATCATGTTTTTTGCATAAATTCCATAAACAGCGTAACATTACTGATGGTGATGAGAGAAAAATGGTATCTCTGCTAGAAAGTGCATGGGTGTAAACAAAGAGTGAACGAGTATTTGGAAGAGTCTAAGGATAAGCAAACTTGTTTCTTATTCTCCTAAAGGTTCCCTTCCATTCCAACCCTTCTAACGTAATGGTAAATCTTTGCCCACTGCATCTACTCAACAATCTAACAGTTTCCTCTCCGTGCAGCTCTTTCACCACAAACAATTCCACAACCCTAACCGCCAAACCCTCAGCTTCCATGGATATCTATGACTTGCATTTCCCTATCTGGACCTCCAAACCACCTTCTGTACTTAATACTCTTTCTAGTAGTGGACACTGGAAGGAAAGTTTTCTAATCATGCTAAAACATAAATTTGAAATGGCAGAATGCCTTTAGCTGTTTTTCCTATTGGATTTTGCTGCAGAGTGCTCTCTAAAAATAATGTCCTGGCTCACTACATAGCACTGTTTCAAAACACTTTCCATGTGCCAAACTTTCTCTAGGCCTTTGATTTTCTTTTTTAAATGGTCTTCAGAAAGAGTCTGGAAAATTCCTTATCGGCAATGCTAAGAGCAGTTACAGTCACACAGCTTATCTGCACTTTCAGACTTACTCTGTCTTCTCAAGGTATCTTTCAGTTGTGTCTCCTATTTAGTGACCACAAGATTCCTCCTTGCATGTATATTTTTACAACGGGCCTGGAGTCACAGATAGGCTAGACCAGGTAAGAATGTGCGATTTCCTTCTTTCAAGACCTTCAAAGAGAAAAAAGATTTTTTAAAATTCCAGCAGCTTCATGGCCCAAGTTAACTATATTTTTTAGATTTACTTAATCAATTGAATTTAAATTCCCATTGCTGTAAGGGGATTTGAACACATCTTTGGATCATTAATCCAGCAATACTGTATAATCACTACATCATACACTCTATTAAAATAGCACCCTTCACAAATGCGCTGTGCCTAAAGTGCATTTGAATTGCATTTCTTGCATTAAAATCATGACTCCATTGGCTAATTTGCATCTGAAAGAGATAGAAATAAGATAATAGATTTTAGTGATGTTATTTGGGGAATAAATATAGGATGGAATACTAAGGAGAACTACACTGTTCCTTTTTCATAATATTGCCATAGAATACATTCCTCTCTAGGGCCAGTTAGAGTCTCAGTTTAATGGTTACCTCAAAGCTTGGCAGTTCCCAACAGTTACACACACCAAAGACTGGAGAAACTCAGCAGGCCAGGCAGTGTCCATGGAGAAGAGTAAATAGTCAGTGTTTCAGTTCGAGACCCTACTTCAGAACTGAGAGGGAAGGGGGAAGATGCCAGAATAGAAAGGTGGGGAAGGAGAAAGAGGGGAGCTGGAAGGTGATGGGGAAGCCAGGTGGATGGGAAAGGTCAAGGGCTGGAGAAAAAAAGAACCTGATAGGACAGGAGGGTGGACGATAGGAGAAGAGGAAGGAGGAGGGGATCCAGGGGGTAGTATTAGGCAGGTGAGAAAGATCAGAGTGGGGAATAGCAGGCGTGTTGGGGAAGGGGGAAACAGATATTCATGCCATCTGGCTGGAGGGTGCCCAGACTGGATATAAGGAGTTGCACCTCCATCCTGAGGGTGGCCTCATCTTGGCACAAGAGGAGGGCGTGGATCAACACGTCGGAACGGAAATGGGAATTCGGAATTGAAATGTTTGGTCACCGGGAAGTTATGCTTGGGGAGGATGGTGTGGGGATGTTCCAACAGTTGTTTTGTCTGGGATTAGAATATCCGTCTTGATCTTGTGCTCAGATCTATGGAATGGGCTGTGAATTAAGTGTGGCTGAAACAGCTGTATATAACTAAATAGAGTGGTGGAATAGAAAAGGGTTTGCAATAGGAATAGATAATAGGCATTCTTGTTTACCGAACATCTATTGGATGAATCCACTTGAATCTTTAATATTTTTCCTGTGAAAATACATTTGTGATGTTGGACTTTAATAATAGATGCCAAGGCAGTAAAAATTAACTGTCTGCAGCCGATTTCACTGGCACTGTGGCATAGTGTAAGTCAATCCTCATGCATTGCTAATCACATAATGACACTGTAAAATTGAATCTTTCTGACATAGTGTCATGGTGTAACCTTTCACAGAGAAAACAGGTTCAGCAGCCAGAAGGACTCCCTCCAGTGCTATTTAAAGGGATCAGCAATCACTTGCCAATTAATTGTCGACTGACCTGCTGAGTGTTAGAATCTGTGCTGCCATGGTTTTGAAGAGTTTGTAAAGCTTAAAGAGAGTTCTGTGATTGATTTGAACAATTTGACCTTACTTCAATGCTTCTCTAATCAACCGTTATTCCCAAACGTGAGGGCTTTAAGAGTAATTCCCATGAGATGAGGATAAAAAGGAGAATGATTAGAGGGCACGCAGAGTAGGGCAACATTCTTGAAAAGGGAGGGGCAAAGAGTATAAGGATGTTCAAGGAGCAAGCAATTGATACACTCAAACAAAAATCAAATTTTTGTTGATCAGAGTCCGAGCGAAAATGATTCTTTCCCCCCCACAGGTGCAACTCAATCCATTGAGCTCTTGTTTGTTAAAGGGAAAACTGGTTAAATTTCAGTTTATGCATCCACCATTGATGCTATTCTTAACCACATCTTCTTCATTTCCCGGACCACCCTCACCCCATCTTCCTGCCACCATAACAAGGATAGAGTTCATCTTGTACTCACCTACCATCCCACGAGCCTCTGCATCCAGCACATCATTCTCCATAACTCGCACCGTATTTAACTGGATCCTATTCCAAACATATCTTTACCCTCCCCCCCCCCCCCCACTTTCTGCTTTTCACAGGGATTTCTCCCTCCTGATCCCTTGTCCATTTGCCTCTTCCCACTAATCTTCCTCCTGGCACTTATCCCTGCAAGTGGAAGAAGTGCTACACCTGCCCATTCACCTTATTCCTCACCTTTGGTCAGGGCCACAAACAGTCCTTCCAGGTGAGGCAACCCTTCACCTGCGAATCTGTTGAGGTCATCTACTGTATCCAGTGCTCTGGATGTGGCCTCCTCTACATTGGTGAGACCCGATGTAGATTGGGCGGCTGTTCTGTTGAGCACCTTCGCTCCATCTGCCAAAAGCAGGATTTCCCAATGGCCAACCATTTCAATTGCAGTCACCATTCCATTCCAACATGTCAGTCCATGGCCTCCTCTATTGTCACAATGAGTCCACTCACAGGCTGGAGGAGCAACTTGTCATATTCCGTCTGGGTAGCATCTAACCTGATGGCATGAGCATTCGATTTCTCTAACCTCTGGTCATTTTTCTCCCTCACCTCACCCTCTTGTTCAATTTCCCACCCTGTCTCCCCTCTTACCTCTTCTCTTCTCCTCAACTGCAATTCGTCCTCCCCATGGTGCCCCTCCTCCTTCCCCTTTTCCCATAGTCCACTCTCATTTCCTGACAGATTTCTTTTTCATCAGCCTTTACCTATTCTACTTATCACCTTCCAGCCCGTTACTTTATTCCCCCTCCCCCACCCACCTGGCTCCACCTATCAACTTCTAGCTTGTACTCCTTCCGTCCCCATATCTCCTTATTTTCTCTACTTCTCCCTTTCTTTACTGTCCTCATGAAGGGTTTCTGCCCAAAATATTGACTGTTAATAAATTTCCACAGATGCTGCTTGACCTGTTGAGTTCCTCCAGCATTTTGTGTGTATCGCTCTAAATGTCTAGTATTGCTCTAGTATTTGTGAATCTTGAAATCTAGTTGCCTAAACATTTTTAGAAGAAACTTTTAAATGCCAAGAAATGCACAGGACTGATCTAGTCAGCCTCATCTTGGGTGCCAGCTTACAAAGCACCCAGGACATCTTCAGGGAGCAATGTCTCAGAAAGGTGCTGGAGGTCCATTGTTAAGGACCTCCAGCACCCAGGGCATGCCCTTTTCTCACTGTTACCATCAGGTAGGAGGTACAGAAGCCTGAAGGCACACACTCAGCAATTCAGCAACAGCTTCTTCCCCTCTGCCATCCAGTTCCTAAATGGACATTGAACCCTTGGACACTACCTCACTTTTTTAATATACAGTACTTATGTTTTTTGCACTTTTTAAAATTTATTCAATATAAGTATACTGTAATTGATTTACTTGTTTATTTATTATTTTTTTTCTCTCTGCTAGATTATGTATTGCATTGAACTGCTGCTTCTAAATTAACAAATTTCATGTCACATGCCGGTGATAATAAACCTGATTCTGATGTTCAGAAACATTAATAAGATGACTCTTTAGCTGGTTGTCAATTGTTTTATTTTCAGCCTTCTGGGTTAGGTCAATTCTGCCAAAGCCCTAACATGACAACATTCACACATGCGTTGGCCCACTCCAGCCTCGGGCATCATGCCAGGAGCACTACTCGTGTTAGCTGCAAACTCAGTGCCAAGAGGATATTCTACCCTAGAGGAATCCTGCAGCAGTCTTGGTCTGCGTCATGCTACACAATACTGGCTCATCCCTCACTTCAGCCAAACAGCATGTACTATGGTGCAGAAAAACAGGGAAGAGGGACTGAAGAAGGAAACAAGAGAGAGAGGGAGAAAGCTGCCTAGACATGACCCTGTGGACTCATTAATATGACAGTAGCACATATTGAAGCAATCATAAATCACTAACAACCAGCAATCTAAATTGTCACTGCAGCACAAGTACAGTACTGTGCAACAATCTTAGACAGCTAGGGCGCCTAAGACATTCACATGATACTGTATCTATTAAATGTTTACCAATATTTATAAAAACTTAAGACTTATGGATATTGCTGTTTCAAGCGTAAATAAAGATAGGATGGAGATGAATATCTTTCCACCATGGTTGAGCAGGCTGGGCATATACTCATTAGAGTTGAGAAGAATAGGAGGGTATCTTGCTGAAACACAAAAGTTTCTACAGGGAATAGATAGGTGGATGGCAAGTGGAGTTACCTGGACTAAGGACCTAGCGTCAGTCTAGCAACCTGCCCTTTTAAGATGGATAAGAAAAGGAATCAGGAATTCTCCACCCTACACTCAATGGCTCCATTCAATGGGGTGGAGCCATTGAATGTACTCAATGCAAAGATTGAAATTCAATTTCAAGGGAGTGGGGAGAGTGTCCAAATGTGGTCCTGAGGGTAGGGATGGTTCAGCCAACTTAGTAAATGGTGAAACTGTCTTGGGTGTGCATGATGTGCTGAAACTGACATGTGTTCAAAGGAGGTTCATCAAAATGATTCCAGGATTGAATGGCTTGATGTATGAAGATCACTTGATAGGTCTGGGCCTGCATTCGCTAGAATTCAGAAGAATGAGAGGTAAGCTTATTGAAACCTATCAAATGGTGAAAGGCCTTGATAGAGTGGATTGGAGAGGGTATTTCCTATGGTAGGAGAGTCTAAGACTAGAGGACCCAGCCTCAGAATAGAGGGGCATCCTTTGAGAATGGAGATGAGGAGGAATTTCTTTAGCTAGAGAGTGGTGAATCTGTGGAATTCTTTGCCACAGGCAGCTGTGGAGGCCAAGTCTTTATGTATATTTAAGGCAGAGGGTGATAGATTCTTGATTGCTCAGGACATGAAGGGATAATGGGAGAAGACAGGAGATTAGTGCTGAGAGGAAAATTGGATCAGCCATGATGGAATGGCAGAGCAGACTCGATGGGCCAAATGGCCTAATTCTGCTCCTATATCTTATGGTCTTATGGGTGAGCTGATTGGTGTATTTGTGCTACTTGGAAGATTTTTACATTCTTCCAATGGAAATGGTATAGACAGACACATTCCCAATGCTTTTCTGATGCTAAGCGTTACTATGACCTGCAAGAAATGGAAGCACGCTATCAGAATCAGAATCAGGATCATTTTATTGCCAGTATGTGAAACATACCAGAATTGATTGTGGTTCGGTGCCAAGCATAAAACACAGGACAATACCATAACAGACAACATAATAGCAACCAACAATTTACATGACAATAGTGCAAACAGCCCTGAGCAATTAACAATTAGCAGAATGATCACATGGGCAAACGTCAATAGTCAGACATAAATAAATGTGAACATATGAATGGACTCAATAATTATCAACAGGACAAGGAGAGCAGGAAAGATCTTTTAACAGATGCTGTGCAGGGACAGTTAGGGTATTACACCTGAGTGAGTTTGTTGAGAAGCTGGATAGCTACAAGAAAGAATCTTCGGAGATGACATGTAGTCCTGGTTGTGATGGACTTGTAGCATCTCCCTGATAGCAATTTGGTGAATAGGTGACTGCTAGGGTGGGTGGAGCCAGTAGGAATTTTGCAGCCCTTTTTTTCGTTCTGTCATTGAACAGGTTTTTTAATGCCTATAGTTGACAGCCAATGATCTTCTCCGCTGAGTGGCACACTCTCTGCACCTGGACTTGGAGAGCAAGGAAGCAGCAGGAAATGAAATGGTGGTCACAGCACTCTCTATGATAGCTGAATAATAATTCATCAGGCTATGCCCTCAGACGTTAGGTGATATAACGAACTTGATTGAAAAGCTGATATTAGACGCAAAGTTTGGAATGGGGACATGAGTCCTGCAGATGTGTAAGATTGTGAGAATGCAGCATAGCTTATAAACTTTAGGAGTATAGGTTCTGTTGAAAAAAATCTCTGAAACGTGATTGAAGGGCATTTGATGCATTGAGCAGTGGGTGAGGGTAATAGGATTTTTACTGGATACAGCACTTAGCTCTTAGTATTCATCTGCTGAATTACCTTATCCCAAAAACTTTTCAGAATGAATTAGTAAGGCCTCCGATCAAGCTTTTCGCTTAGAACATCCCACTTCTTCAAACAATTCTTGTATTGCATCTAGGGAAATAGTCGGAAGCCATAGTCTGGGTTGCTCCACTGCAGCCACAATATCATAAGCAAGAATGAACCTCTATTTTAAGAGTTTTGGACTTGCTCTAAGGACTGCAGGCTGTCTTCAAGTCTGGTAGTCCCTTATAAACTGAACCTAAGGACTGAATAGCTGTGCGATAAAAGTTCAAAGTAAATTTATTATCAAAGCACATAATTTATGTCATCATATACAACCCTGAGGTTCATTTTCTTGTGGGCATACTCAATAAATCCATAATAGAATGATAACCATAATAAAATCAATACAAGACTACACCGACTTGGATGCTCAACCAGTGTGCAAAAGACAAAAAGATGTGTAAATACAAAAAGAAATAAATAATAATATGACAAATAAATAAGCAATAAATATCGAGAGCCTGAGATGAAGAGTCCTTGAAGGTGAGATCATAGGTTGTGGAAACATTCAAATGATGAAGTGAAGTTGAGTGAAGTTAAATGAAATGATCTTCTTTGGTTCAAGAGCCTGATGACTGAGGGGTAATAACTGTTCTTGAAGCTGGTGGAGTGAGTCCTGAGACTCCTCTACCTTCTTCCTGATGGCAGCAGTGAGAGGACAGTATGTCCTAAGTGGTGGGGACCCCTGATCATGGATGCTGCTTTCCTGTGACAACGTTTCATGTAGATATCTCAATGGTGGGGAGGGATTAACCCATGATGGACTGGGCTGTATCCACTATTTTTGGAGGATTTTCTGTTTAAGGGCTATGGTGTTTCCATACCAGGCTCTGATGCAACTAGTCTATACACTCTGCACTACACATCCATAGAAGTTTGTCAATGTTTCAGATGTCATGCCAAATCTTCACAAATTCCTCAGGCACTGCCATGCTTTCTTCGTTAATTGCACTTAGGTGTTGGGCCCAGGACAGGTCCTCTTGAAGAATAACACCAAGGAGTTTAAAGTTGCTGATCCTCTCCACCTCTGATCCTCCAGTGAGGACCTCTAGTTTCCTCCTCCTGAGGTCAATAATCAGCTCCATGGTCTTGCTGTAAAAGATTGTTGTAATGGCACCACTCAGCCGGATATTCAATCTCCCTCCTGCATGCTGTTTTGGCACCACCCTTGATTCAGCCTTCAACAGTGGTGTCGTCAGCAAACTTGAACATGGAATTGGAGCTGTGCTTAGCCTCACAGTGATAAGTATAAAGTAAGTAGAGTGGGGGGGCTAAGTACATAGCCTTGTGATTCATCTCTGCTGATGGAGACTGCGGAGAAGGTGTTGTTGTAAATCCAAAGTAATTGAAGTCTGCAGGTGAGGAAATTGAGGATCAGATTGCACAAGAAGGTATTGAGGCCAAGATCTAGAGCTTATTGATAAGTTTTGAGGGAATGATAGTATTGGATGCTAACCTGTAGTCCACAAAGAGCATCTTTGCTGTCTAGGTATTCCAGTGTAACTGAAGAGCCAATGAGATGGCATCAGCTGCAGGCCTGTTGCTCCAGTAGGCAAACTGGAGTGGATCCAAGGCACTTCTCAGGCAGGAGTTCACCAACTTCTCAAAACACTTCATTACTGTGGATGTAAATGCTACTGGATGAAAGTCATTGAGGCAGGTTACCAAGTTTTACTAGGTACTGGTATAATTGAAGCCTGCTTAAAGCAGGTAGGTACCTCAGGCTGCTGAAGCGAGAAGTTAAAGATCTCAGTGAACGCTCCAGCCAGTTGAAGAGCACAGGTTTTTAGTGTTTGGGCAGGTACCCCATCCAGGAGGAGCTGTGGGAGTTTGTGATAGTTCGTCCATGTTTTGATGGTCAAAGTGAGCATAGCAGGCATTGAGCTCATCGGGAAATGAAGCTCTGTTGTCACTTGATTTACCTTTGTAAGAGGAACTGATATTCATTCCCTGCCACAACTGTCAAGCATTCTCCGTTGATTCAAGTTTAGTGCGAAATTGCCATTTCACCCTTGAGATGGCTTTGCCGGAGATCGTTCTTGGATCGCTTGTAGCTTTCATTGTTGCCAGACATGAATGCCTCTGACCTGGCCCTCAGCAAATTGCTGATCTCATGGTTCATCCAGGGCTTTTGGTTGGGGAAGACTGAATGGTTTTGTGGGAATACACTCATCTAAAACTGTTTTAATGAAGTGTGTGACCACTAAGATGTAATCATTCAGATCCACAGATGAGTCCTTGAACCTGGACAAGTCTACAGACTCAAAGCAATCATATAGCCAGTCCTCTTCCCCTTGTGACCACCCCTGTGTTGTGCTAATCTCTGGAGCATTGCTCTTTAGCCTCTACCCATATGCCAGTAGGAAGACAGCCAAGTGATCTGATTTACCAACATGTGATCTGATTTACCAACATGCGGTCTGGGCATGGAACAGCTGGCATTCCTTATCTTAGTATAATGATAGTCTAGTGTGTTGGGACCTCTGGTGCCACAAGATATATACTGATATATACTGTGCAGTGTTTTCTTCAAACAAGCCTGGTTGAAATCCCTGACTATGATTTGAAATGCATCACGTTGAACTGTTTCTTGTTTGGAGATGGCATCATGCAGTATCTCAAGTGCTTGATTATAATCAGCTGGTTGTATGTAAACAGGATTATGGAGGAGAACTCCCTAGGTAAGTAGAATGTTAGTGTTCAAGGTTGGGGACCACTAGTTTCAAAAGAAGCACCACATCAGAGCACAACCTAAAGTTTATCATGAAGTTTAGGGGGGGGGGGGTTAATAGAGTGTTTTAAATTATGGTTCAATTAGAGAAATGCAGTATGTGGTAACTGTTTCCATCGGCAGAATAATTGGCAATCAAATGAAATAGATTTAAGATAATGGTCAAAGAAGAGGATTGATAAGGAGGCATTTTTCAAGCACTGTTGTTATGATCTACATTACAATACCTGAAAGACATGGAAATAGGTTTAATGCTCATTTCCAAAGGGATTTGGATATAAACCAGTAATGAGAAAAGGGTAAAGAGCAGAGAAGTGATACTAATTGTATAGCTTTTTCCAAAAGTCAACTCAAACACAATGAATTCAGTGGTCTTCCTGCAGTAATGTTAGATTCAATGAAACCAAAGCAATTCGTCAAAGCCTTAATGACAACTTACAGACACTGTTGAAAGGTACTGGTTCCCTTGCACAGTGCTTGGGGTTTGAAAGGTTGTTGATTCAATAACAACATACAATTTGAAAAGCAAATGTGAAAACAGATGGAATTTTCTTTTCTTTAAGTTTATAACTTTTAGCTGAAAGCCCTCATTGTAGCTGAAAACATGAAATTTAAACCCATTGATTGATGAGGATGTTTCAGACTGCTCTGTCAAAACAATTAATCACTTTCCTCCATCTGGTCAGGAAATGAAAGATGACAAAATTTTTCTATAGGTATTTGAATCCTTTTACAACTTGCTTTGCTTTCTGCTTGACCTTCAATATTAATGTAAATAAACATCACAAATACTCAGATTTTTGATTGTAAAATGTGTATTATTTTGACATTATGTCAACAGAATGAAATACCATGAAGAACACACACTGAGGTTATAAGACCATAAGACTATAGCCCATAAGATATATAAGACGTATGGAGCATCAACAGCCATTCGGTCCATTGAGTCTGCTCTGCCAATCCATCCCAGATCCCAGATCCCACTTAAGCTTCTTCTCAACCAGCCTTCTCACCATATCCTTTGATGCGCTGACATCTGCCCACGGACTCGGCCTCCACTGCAGTTTGTGGCAGAACATTCCACAGATTTACCAGTCTCTGGCTAAAGGAAATCTTTCTTACTTCTGTTCTAAAGGATCACCCCTCAGTTTTGAGGCTGTGCCCTCTAGTTCTGGATACCCCCACGATAAGAAAGATCCTCTCCACATCTACCCTATCTAGTCCTTTCAACATTTGGTAGGTTTCAATGAGATCCCCCCACATCCTTCTAAATTCCAGTGAGTACAGGCCCAAAACTGCCAAATGCTGCTCATATGTTAGCCCCTTCATTCCAGGAATCATCCTCATTAACCTCCTCTGGGCTCTCTCCAATGACAACATATCCTTTCTGAAATATAGGGCCCAAAACTGTTGACAATATTCCAAACACAGGCTGACTAGTGTCTTATAAAGGCTCAGCATTATCTCCTCGCTCTTATATTCTATTCCCCTTTAAATAAATGCCAACATTACATTTGCCTTCTTTATCACAGACTCAAACTGTAAATTAATTTTCAGGGAGCCTTGCACAATGACTCCCAAGTCCCTCTCCACCTCTGATGTTAGATCTGCACTATTGGTCCGTTTACCAAAATGCATTTCATACATTTCCCAACACTGTATTCCATCTGCCACTTTTTTGCCCATTCTTCAAATTTGGCAAAGTCCTGCTGCAAATCACATTGCTTCCTTATCACTACCTACCCCTCCACCTTCTTCGTGTCATCCTCAAACTTTGCCACAAAGCCATCAATTCCATTATCTAAATCACCGACAAACTGTGAAAAGCAGTGGTCCCAATACCGACACTTGCAGAACACCACTGGTCACCAACAGCCAACCTGAAAAGGCCACTTTTATTGCCACCCACTGCCTCCCGCCTGTCAGCCATTCCACTATCTGTGCCATGTGTGGTACCTTATCAAACACCTTCTGAAAATCCAAGTAAATGACATCCACTGCCTTTCCTTTGTCCACCCTGCTTGTTACTTCCTTGAAGAACTCCATCAGATTTGTCAGGCAAGATTTCCCTTGACAGAAACCATGCTTGACTTGACTTATTTTATCATTAGCCTTCAAGTACCTCAAGACTCCTACACTTTCCCAGCCACTGATATTAGGCTAACTGGCCTATAATTTCCTTTCTTTTGCCTTCTTCCCTTCTTAAAGAGTTGAGTGACATTTGCAATATATCTGTTTTGATGAGTGACATCTGTCATACTGACCAATCTCTAATTGCACCATGAGTTCATCCACCTTATTCCAAATGCTACGAGCATTTAAATACAACGCCTTCAGTCCTGAATTTTTTGTCCTTTTGAATTTTGTTTCTGTGGTATAATTTAACTCTTTTCTCTCTCCGCATTTGCACCCATTCATTGGCTTCTCTTTCCATACACCCATCACCTACTTGTAAACCGGCTGGCTCATCCTCAGCTCTATCATTCTGGTTCCCATCCCCCTGCCATATTAGTTTAAACCACTTCCAACAGCTTTAGTAAATCTACCTGTAAGAATATTGGTCCCCCTTGGATTCAAGTGCAACCTGTCCCTTTTGTACAGGTCCCAATTATCCAGAAATCTGAATCCCTGCCCCATGCTCCAATTCTTCAGTCACGCCTTTATCTGCCACCTTATTCTATTCCTATCCTCAGTGTCGTGTGACACAGGCAGCAATCCCGAGATTACTGCCTTTGAGGTCTTGCTTCTCAGCTTCCTTCCTAACTCCTTGTATTCTTTTTTCAGGACTTCCTCTCTTTCTCTTCCTATGTCTTGGTAGTAATATGTACCACAACTTCTGGCTGCTCACCCGCCCTTTTCAGGATATTGTGGATGCATCTAGAAACATCTCGAACCCTGGCACCTGGGAGGTAAACTACTATCTGTGTTTCCTCTTCACAGAACTGCCTATCATTTCCCCTGCCTATAGAGTCCACTATTACTGCTGCCATTTTCTTCAGTACTCTACCCTTCTGAGCCACAAGGCCAGATTCAGCACCAAAAGCACGGCCACTGTTGCTTTCCCCAGGTAGGTCATCCCACCAACAGCACTCAAAATAGAGTACTTATTGTTGAGGGGGACGGCCACAGGCATGCTCTCCACTCTCTGACATTCTCCCTTCCCTCCCTGACTGTCACCCATTTATCTGTCCCCTGTAGATTGGGTGACCTCCTCCCTGCAGCTTCTGTCTATCACTGCTTCAATTTCATCGAGCTGCAGGTCCAGTCCCCTAACACAGTCTCTAAGGAGCTACGTCTCTATGCACCTGGCACAGATGTGGTCATCGGAGAGGCCGGAAGACTCCTGGAAATCCCACATCCGATACCCAGAACAGAACACTGGCTCTGTAGACATACTCCCTATTCTCTCAAGAGTTAAATAAGAAAAAAGAAATAAGGAATTAACTTACCTATTTACCTTGCCTCTGCCTGTTCTCGCCGAAACCCTGTTGAGCCAAAGCCTTACTACTCTGACTCAAGACTACTCCAACGACGGCCGCTCCCATGATAACCACTTCGCTAGGCAGTGCCTCTCTTTTATAGAGACTGGGTTTTTAAAAGCTCTTTGTCGGACCTGTGTGGGAACGTTCCTTTTGCATCTGTGCAGCACTCTAATCAATGACTCCCATCAAAAAACTTGCTGCTTTTTCAAGCTCATAGTTGAACCTGCATGGGAACGCTCCTGGTGTGTCTGCGCAGTACTCCAATTATGTTGTCCAAGCACACAAGTATAGAGGAAGCTTAGGTTTTGCTGAATAGGAATCATTAGTTAGATAGACTTCAAGCAATATTCACTTATGAGGTGGAATTTAATGTGTTGGATTTATAGTTATCTCTTAATGGTTCAACAGATTTATTAAAAGTATTTGTTCACTTTTTATTCCATTCTGACATGCAAACATTTGTAGCTGCTTCATATAGGAAGTTGTCAGTACAGCTGGTGGTGGTGTAGTGGTATTAGCACTGGACTTCAATGCAGATGGTTGTGAGTTCAAATCCAACCTGGGCTCTATATCCTGTCATGAAAAGTCTATGGTCCATGAGATTGCGAGTAGTTGGACTTGTCTGAATGGATATATTTACATTCTTATTTTAAAAGTTAATTAGTGAATGTCTGAGCATTGAACAAGAATGTTCCACAAGATAGAGAGTATTGTAGTGCTTTTTTTGTGCTGGATGTATAAAGAAATGGGATGAAAAGTTTCCATTTGAAGGCTTTTAGGAATCCAGGTGCATTCTGAGCAAGTTTTGTGAAGCAATTCTTCTCTTATGTTTCTCTTTGAACTTATTTGTATACAATTCAAAAGTCAATTCAAAGTAAAGTTATTATCAAAGTACATATACGTCACCGTATACAACCATGGGATTTATTTTCTTGCGGGCATTCAGAGTAAATACAAAGAATCACAACAGAAACAATAAAAGTCAACACCCAACAGCACAGACAAACCCCAATGCACAGGAGAGAGCAAACTGTACAAATACAGAGAGAAAAGAAAAGTAAGCAATAAGTATCGAGACTTGAGATGAAGCATCCTTAAAAGTGAGTCCATAGGTTGTGGGAACAGTTCAGTGATGGGGAGAGTGAAGTTATTTCCTCTGCTTTAAGAACTTGATGGCTCCTGAACCTGGTGGTGTGGGTCTTGAGGCTCCTGAACCCTCTTCCTGATGGCAACAGTGAAAAGGGAGCATGGCTTAGATGGTGGGGGTCAGTGATGATGGATGCTGCTTTCCTGCAACAGCGCTCCATGTAGATGTGCTCAGTGGTGTGGAGGACTTTACCTGTATCCTGTACCTTTACAATGGTGCTGCATCCATTACATTTTGTAGGCTGTTCGGTTCAAGGATTTTGGTGTTTCTAAACCAGGCTGTGATGCAACCAGTCAATATACTCTCCAAGGCATAGGTTTGTCAAAATCTAAGATAATATGAGTATTCACAAACTTCTAAGAAAGTAGAGTTGCTGCCGTGCTTTCTTTGTAATGGCACTTACATGCTGGGTCCAGGATGGATCCTCCGAAATGATAACACAGAGGAATATAAAGTTTCTGACCCTCTCCACCTCTGATTCCATGATGAGGACTGGCTCATCTCCCTCCTGCCATCCATAATCAGCTCCTTGGTCTTGCTGCTATTCAGTGAGCAGTGGGAGGTTGTTGGTGTGGCGCCACCCAGCTAGACTTTCAATCTCCCTCTTACATGCTAATTTGTCACGACGTTTGTTTCGACCAACAACAACGGTGTCATCAGCAAACTTGAAAATGGCATTGTTGCCCCATGGTCATAAGTATAAAGTGAGTAGAGTAGGGGGCTAAACACACAGCATCGTCATGCACCTGTGCTGATAGTGATTGTGGAGGAGATGTCGTTGCCAATCCAAACTGACTGATGTTTACAAGTGAGGAAGTTGAGGATCCAGCAGCACAGGAGGCATTAAGGCCTATGTCTTGAAGCTTTTTCATTAGTTTTGAGAGTTGATTACATTGAATGTCAAGCTATAGTCATTGAAGAGCACCCTTCACTGTCCACATGCTCCAGGGTTGACTGAAGAGCCAGTGAGATGGCATCTGCTATAGACCTGGTGTGACAATAGGCAAATTGAAGTGGATCCAAGTCACTTCTCAGGCAGGAGTTGATATATTTCATCAGCAACCTCTCAAAGCACTTCATCACATTGGATGCAAGTGCCACTGGGTGATAGTCACTGAGGCAGGTTACCTCATTCTTCTTAGGCACTGGTATAACTGAAACCTTCTTGGAGCAGGTGGATACCTAATTCTGCTGAAGTGGGAGCTTAAAGATATCAGAGAACACTCCAGCCAATTGATCAGCACACGTCTTTAGTACTTGATTAGGTACCCCGTATGGGCTTGACGCTTTCTGTGGATTCACCCTCCTGAAGAATGTTCTCATGTAGTTTCAGAGACTAAAATCTGAAGTACATCAGGGGCTGTGGGAGTTTGTGAAGATGCCTCCATGATTTGACAGGAAAAGCAATCATAGAAGGCATTGAGCTCATCTTAGAGGGAAACTTTGTTGTCACCTATGTTGCTTGGTTTCACTTTGTAAGAGGTGATAGCATTTAAGCCCTGCCACAGCTGTCGAGCATCCTTCAGTGATTCAAGTTTGATCCAGAATTGCCACTTCTATGTGAGGCGGCTTTCCAGAGGTTGTACCTGGACCTCTTGCATTTGACTTGGTCGTCAGACCTGAACATGACTGATCTGGCTCTCAGCAGATTGTGAATCTCATGGTTCATCCAGGGCTTCTGGTTGGGGAAGACTATGAATGATTCTGTGGGATTACGCTCATTTACGACTATTCTATAAAGTCTGTGATGACCGTAGCGCATCGGTTGAGATCCTCAAATGAGTCCTTCAACATGGCCCCATCCACCAATTCAAAGCAATCACACAGCCGCTCCTCTACCTCCCACAACCACCTCTTCGTTGTCCTCAACAATGGAGTCTTACTCTTTAGCCTCTGCCTGTACGCAGGTAGGAGGACAGCAGGTGATCTGATACCAAAAAATGTTACATCTGTCATGACACAGTGCAGTCAGGCAGCAATTTTAAAATGTGATCTTCTTGTAAGCACCTATCTTTAAAAAAGTCCAGCTATATTTGAATGGTTACCTAATGACATTTTAGTAATACTGCTGAAAGTAGGTTTAGTACCAAATTTACTTCTTAATTTAGTTCATTAAATATGTGTAGCCTGATCCGAGATAACTGAAAGTAATTTGAACAGGAGGTACTTTTGAATTTAGAGGTCTCTTTGTAATGTAGATAAGGAGTTTAATTAAAGCAATTCAAGCTTTTTTGTTTAAACATAATGCCTTTTCAACATTTACAAAAAGATTGAAGTAACTCAATTTGTGATAAACATAATTGCTGCTTCAAGTTCCGTCAACTTTTACCCTGTTTAAATAACGTTGAGGAGACTTGTATTAAGAGTACACTACAACCACATGAGCTCACCCATTTGGTTTCTTCATGAATAAAGTACCGGTACTTCAGTCTGGAAACGGAAAATCTGAACTTTATTTACTTTTCCTTATTACCTTATTTCGCCAAACAATTGATACTAGAGCACAGTGATATTTGATTCTGCACTTTGCACACCCTGGAGTACAAATCAATAGTGAATATAATAAAAATTTAAAGTATAAATCATAAATAGGAAATAGAAAAAGGAGGTGCAACGAGACCTGGGTGTCATTGTACACCAGTCATTGAAGGTGGGCATGCAGGTACAGCAGGCGGTGAAAAAGGCAAATGGTATGTTGGCATTCATAGCAAAAGGATTTGAGTACAGGAGCAGGGAGGTTCTACTGCAGTTGTACAAGGCCTTGGTGAGACCGCACCTAGAATATTGTGTGCAGTTTTGGTCCCCTAATCTGAGGAAAGACATTCTTGCCATAGAGGGAGTACAGAGAAGGTTCACCAGATTGATTCCTGGGATGGTAGGACTTTCATATGAAGAAAGACTGGATCGACTAGGCTTATACTCACTGGAATTTAGAAGATTGAGGGGGGATCTTATTGAAACATATAAAATTCTAAAGGGATTGGACAGGCTAGATGCAGGAAGATTGTTTCCGATGTTGGGGAAGTCCAGAACGAGGGGTCACAGCCTTTTAGGACCGAGATGAGGAAAAACTTCTTCACACAGAGAGTGGTGAATCTGTGGAATTCTCTGCCACAGGAAACAGTTGAGGCCAGTTCATTGGCTATATTTAAGAGGAAGCTAGATATGGCCCTTGTGGCTAAAGGGATCAGGGGGTATGGAGAGAAAGCAGGTACAGGGTTCTGAGTTGGATGATCAGCCATGATCATACTGAATGGCAGTGCAGGCTCGAAGGGCCGAATGTCCTACTCCTGCACCTATTTTCTATGTTTCTATGTTTCTATGAAAGTAAGGTAGTGCAAAAAAACTGAGAGACAGGTCCGGATATTTGGAAGGTACGGCCCAGATCCGGGTCAGGGCTGGATGGTTTGGAGTTTGTAAAATGTGTGCAGGATAGTTTTATGCAGCAATACATAGACGTATCAACTAGAGAAGGGACAGTGTTGGATCTCCTGTTAGGGAATGAGATAGGTCAGGTGACGGAGGTATGTGTTGGGGAGCACTTCGGGTCCAGTGATCACAATGCCATTAGTTTCAAAATAATTATGGAGAAGGATAGGACTGGACCCAGGGTTGAGATTTTTGATTGGAGAAAGGCTAACTTTGAGGAGATGCGAAAGGATTTAGAAGGAGTGGATTGGGACAATTTGTTTTATGGGAAGGATGTAATAGAGAAATAGAGGTCAATTAAAAGGTGAAATTTTGAGGGTACAGAATCTTTATGTTCCTGTTAGGTTGAAAGGAAAGGTTAAAAGTTTGAGAGAGCCATGTTTTTCAAGGGATATTGGAAACTTAATCCGGAAAAAGAGAAAGATCTACAATAAATATAGGCAGCAAGGAGTAAATGAGGTGCTCGAGGAATATAAAGAATGTAAAAAGAATCTTAGAAAGAAATTAGAAAAGCTGAAAGAAGATATGAGGTTGCTTTGGCAAGTAAGGTGAAAATAAATCCAAAGAGTTTCTACAGTTATATTAATAGCAAAAGGATAGTGAGGGATAAAATTGGTTCCTTAGAGAATCAGAGTGGACAGCTATGTGTGGAGCCAAAAGAGATGGGGGAGATTTTGAACAATTTCTTTTCTTCAGTATTCACTAAGGAGAAGGATATTGAATTGTGTAAGGTAAGGGAAACAAGTAGGGTAGGTATGGAAACTATGATGATTAAAGAAGAGGAAGTACTGGCGGGTTTTAAAGAATATAAAAGCGGATAAGTCTCCAGGTCCTGACAGGATTTTCCCTAGGATCTTGAGGGAAGTTAGTGTAGAAATAGCAGGGGCTCTGACAGAAATATTTCAAATGTCATTAGAAACGGGGATGGTGCCAGAGGATTGGTGTATTGCTCATGTGGTTCCATTGTTTAAAAAGGGTCTAAGAGTAAACCTAGCAATTATCAGCCTGTAAGTTTGACGTCAGTGGTGGGCAAATTAATGGACAGTATTCTTAGAGATGGTATATATAATTATCTGGATAGACAGGGTCTGATTAGGAACAGCCAACAAGCATTTGTGCGTGGAAGGTCATGTTTGACAAATCTTATTGAATTTTTTGAAGAGGTTACTAGGAAAGTTGACGAGGGTAAAGCAGTGGATGTTGTCTATATGGACTTCAGTAAGGCCTTTGACAAGGTTGCACATGGAAGGTTAGTTAGGAAGGTTCAATTGTTAGGTATTAATATTGAAGTAGTAAAATGCATTCAACAGTGGCTGGATGGGAGATGCCAGAGAGTAGTGGTGGATAACTGTTTGTCAGGTTGGAGGCCGGTGACTAGTGGTGTGCCTCAGGGATCTGTACTGGGTCCAATGTTGTTTGTCATATACATTGATGATATGGATGATGGGGTGGTAAATTGGATTAGTAAGTATGTAGATGATACTAAGATAGGTGGCATTGTGGATAATGAAGTAGGTTTACAAAGCTTGCAGAGAGATTTAGGCCAATTAGAAGAGTGGGCTGAAAGGTTAATGCTGATGTGTGAGATGCTACATTTTGGTAGGACTAATCAAAATAGGACATACATAGTAAATGGTAGGGCATTGAAGAATGCAATAAAACAGAGTGATCTAGGAATAATGGTGCATATTTCCCTGAAGGTGGAATCTCATGTGGATAGGGTGGTGAAGAAAGCTTTTGGTATGCTGGCCTTTATAAATCAGAGCATTGAGTATAGGAGTTGGGATGTAATGTTAAAATTGTACAAGGCATTGGTAGGGCCGAATTTGGAGTATTGTTTATAGTTCTGGTCACTGAATTATAGGAAAGATGTTAACAAAATAGAGAGAGTACAGAGGAGAGTTACTAGAATGTTACCTGGGTTTCAGCACCTAAGTTACAGAGAAAGGTTGAACAAGTTAGTTCTTTATTCTTTGGAGTGTAGAAGGTTGAGGGGGGACTTGATAGAGGTATTTAAGATTTTGAGGGGGATAGATAGAGTTGACGTGGATAGGCTTTTTCCATTGAGAGTAGGGGAGATTCAAACAAAAGGACATGAGTTGAGAGTTAAGGGGCAAAAGTTTAGGGGTAACACGAGGGGGAACTTCTTTACTCAGAGAGTGGTAGCTGTGTGGAACAAGCTTCCAGTAGAAGTGGTATAGGCAGGTTCAATATTGTCATTTTAAAAGAAATTGGATAGGTATATGGACAGGAAAGGAATGGAGGGTTATTGGCTGAGTGCAGGTCAGTGGGACTAGGTGAGAGTAAGCGTTCAACCCAGACTAGAAGGGCCAAGATGGCCTGTTTCCGTGCTATAATTGTTATATGGTTAGATAGTTATATAGGATCCGTTCAGCAGTCTTATCACAGTTGGAAAGAAGCTTTTCCCAAATCTAGCCGTACGAGTCCTCATGCTCCTGAACCTTCTCCCAGAGGGAAGAGGAACAAAAAGTGTGTTGGCTGGGTGGGTCATGTCCTTGATTATTCTGGCAGCACTGCTCCGACAGCATGCGCTGTAAAGTGAGTCCAAGGATGGAAGATTGGTTTGTGCGATGTGCTCGGCTGTGTTCACAATCTCCTGCAGCTTCTTCCGGTCTTGGACAGGACAACTTCCATACCAGGCTGTGATGTACCCGAGAAGAATGCTTTCTACAGTGCATCTATAAAAATTAGTGAGAGTTTTAGGGGACGGGCCAAATTTCTTCAGCTTTCTCAGGAAGTAAAGGCGCTGGTGGGCCTTCTTGACAGTGGACTCTGCTTGGTTAAACCAAGTCAGGTCATTTGTGATATTCACCCCGAGGAACTTAAAGCTTTTGACCTGTTCCACCTGCGCACCACCGATGTAGATGGGGTTGTGCGGTCCGCTACTCCTTCTGAAGTCAACAACCAATTCCTTCAGCTTGCTGACGTTGAGGGATAGGTTATTGTCTTTGCACCATGCCACCAGGTTCTTAATTTCCTCTCTGTACTCCAACTCATCATTACCTGAGATACGGCCTACAATTGTGGTGTCATCAGCAAAGTTACATATTGAGTCCGATGGAAACTTGGCTACACAATTATGGGTGTATAGTGAGTACAGCAGGGGGCTGAGTACACAGCCTTGTGGAGCACTGGTGCTCAGAGTGATTGTAGAGGAGAGCTTGTCCCCTATTTTTACAGCCTGGGTCCTGTCTGTGAGAAAGTTGAAGATCCAGCTGCAGATCTGAGTGCTAAGACCCAGGTTCCGGAGCTTAGGAATCAGTTTATTTGGAATGATGGTATTAAAGGCAGAGCTGTAGTCAATGAAAAGGAGCCTTACATATGCGTCTTTATTCTCCAGGTGTTCTAAGGAGGAATGTAGTGCCAGAGAGATGGCTTCTGCCATTGACCTATTGCTCCGGTAGGCTATGGTTGAGGTGTGCCATAACCAATCGCTCAAAGCACTTCATAGCAATTGATGTCAGAGCCACGGATCAATTGTCATTCAGGCATGCCACCTTACTCTTCTTCAGCACCGGGATTATCGTGACTTCTTAAAACACGAGGGGATCTTAGACTGAAGCAGGGAGCAGTTGAAGATATCAGCAAACACTCCAGCTAGCTTGCTTGCACAGGCCCGGAGAACCTGTCCCGGGATGCCATCTAGGCCCGTCGCCTTCCTTGGATTTATCTTCAGGAAGGCCCTTCTAACGTCTTCCTCGGTGACAATGAATCTCGATGCCACCAGGTCCGGTTCACCTGGAGAGGGCGGGATGCTCCTCTTCTGTTCGAATCTTGCGTAGAATACGTTAAGTTCGTCAGAAAGAGAAGTGCTGCAGTTATTGATATTCCCAGCCTTTTCTTTGCGCCCAGTGATCTCATTTAGATACTGCCATAGTCTACTGGCATCCCTCTGGTTAGCCTGGGCTTCCAACATGCCTCGATATTGCCTCTTGGCACCCTTAATGGCTTTCTGGAGTTTGCGCCTGGATTCCGTGTAGCAACTGGTATCCCCTGACCTAAAAACCACAGCTCTAGCCTTCAAAAGGGACTGGACCTCATAATTCATCCAAGGTTTCCGGTTAGGGAATACCCGGATCGTCTTGCGAGACACGCAGTCCTCTGTGCATTTCCAGATAAAGTCCGTGACAGCTGAGGCATACTCATCGAGGTTAGCTGCCGAGTCCTTGAATACTAACCAGTCCACCGATTCAAAGCAGTCTTGGAGGACCTTCATCCGTTTCCTCTGTCCAACGTGACACCACTTTTGACACTGTGACCTCCCGCTTCAGTTTCTGTTTGTAAGCCGGGAGAAGGAGTAAGTCCTGATGGGCCGATTTTCCGAAGTGAGGTCGTTGGACGGAATGGTAGGCATCCTTGACTGCTGTGTAGCAGTGGTCAAGTATGTTCGGGCCCCTAGTGGAGCAGGAGACATGTTGGTATACCTTTGGCAACGCTTTTCTGAGGTTGGCCTGGTTAAAGTCCCCAGCTGTAATGAGCAAAGCCTCCTGCTACCTGGTCTCAAGTTCACTGATGTTGGCATACAGTGTGTTCAGAGCACACTCCACGTCCGCCTGGGGGGGGAATGTAGACCGCTGTCAATATGACCGAGGTAAATACCCGTCGCAGATTGTAGGGGCGACCACTCACTGACAGGTGTTCCAGGTCCGGGCTGCAGGAGCTTGTCAGCACCACTGTGTCCGAGCACCATGCAGTGTGGATCAGTAGGCAGACACCACCTCCCCTCGTCTTGCCCGAAGACACCGTGCGATCCATCCGACTGGTAATTCCAATTGTTACCAGGCCAACCTTGACAGAGAAGCAAAAACAATTAACAATTGTTATACAATTCAAAAAAACACTGCCATAGAACTTGAAAATTTTTCAGTGAAAACCTTGGTACTATTTGATATAACAATTTGTGTTTTCAAAGATAAAGAAATATTAAACCCTAATAATTTCAAGCTTTATATCAATTCTTCTGTCACTTAAAGTGAACTACAGAAGTATGCACCATCTTCATACCTGACACTATTAATGAAACTAAGTCTACGAAAAGGTAGAAACATTCACTCACTGTCTATCTTTTACTCTTTCAAACTGCTCATGTATACCTTTAAGATTCCAATTCTCTAACAGGAACGAATGTTAATATTAATCCACCAATGAGCTCCCTCTCCCCGATGTACCTACCCTCAATTACATGAGAGATACATTTAAGATGATAACTGTCAGATTTGCACTTGCTCATATTAATGATATCAGCACATTCCTGGAAGAATTGTCAAAATATTGCTACAGATCGGGAAATGCTGAATGCCTCAATCATGTGGGGATCTTTGAGACTTGTTTATGATACAGTTTGTAAAAATCATACCATATCCATAAAGCTAGATATGATACTTATGCTCAATATTGATCATTTTCAACTGTATTTGTTTAACATCTGCGCAGGTTCATGGAATACTTTAAACATGTTACACAAACAAAAGTTTATCAGAAACTTGGTCTACAATGTAAAGCACGCTCCAGTTAAACTTAATAGAAGCGTAGTGTTACGTTCCCCAGTAACCGGGTGACTTATCAGCAAAGATAGATAGGTCCGCTGAAGCCTGATGCTACTATTTTCAAACGTTTTTATTTATAAAGGGGCACAAACGTATGGTTAATACAAAACATTCGGATCATATACATCGTCACAACTCAATCTAAAGCACAGGTATAGTAATAATCAGTCAGAAATAAGCTCTATCGTTGTCTAGGGGTAATGTAGATATATATTGTTTACTGGATATCTAAAAGTCTTTTGCGGTCACTGCAGTTCCACCAGCTGCCGTCGTTGTGGTGTCGCATTGGTGCACTTTTGTTAGAAAGAGAGAGAGAGATGGGATTAAACAGTTACCCGACTGGTTTTCCAACCTGGAGGAGTTCGGTTTGTCGGAGCCTCGTTGGGGGAATGAACGCTCATCTGTGGCCTTCCCTGTAGCTAAGCCGTTCTTCCATTGTGGGGTCGCCAATCCCAGGCAAGGAAAAGACGCACACGAACCCCACCACCGGCTGTCACTCTCAAAACGCTGTCGCAGGATTTCTAGGGTGTCTTCTGGTGCGTCTGAAGGGGTCCTCCCCCCCAGACCCTCCTTTGTACTTCCTCACGGGATCGCCGGTGTCAATCTCTCTCTCAACCAGCCCACTTTGCCCAAGGGCTTTACACGTGGTCTTCATGAGACAATAGTCAAAGAGTCGCTTTATTCTGCTTCCCGGGGGAACATGGGCTTCAGCACGTCTCCCTCTCTCTCTTGGGTCATTTGACCCCCCCTTGACTAGGGCTCTTGCGAATCTCACAAAGGAGGGGGCTGGGGTCATAACAGTAGAAACATAGAAACATAGAAAACAGGTGCAGGAGTAGGCCATTCGGCCCTTCGAGCCTGCACCGCCATTCAGTATGATCATGGCTGATCATCCAACTCAGAACCCTGTACCTGCTTTCGCTCCATACCCCCTGATCCCTTTAGCCACAAGGGCCATATCTAACTTCCTCTTAAATATAGCCAATGAACCGGCCTCAACTGTTTCCTGTGGCAGAGAATTCCACAGATTCACCACTCTCTGTGTGAAGAAGTTTTTCCTCATCTCGGTCCTAAAAGGCTTCCCCTTTATCCTTAAACTATGACCCCTCGTTCTGGACTTCCCCAACATCGGAAACAATCTTCCTGCATCTAGCCTGTCCAATCCCTTTAGAATTTTATACGTTTCAATAAGATCCCCCCTCAATCTTAATGATTGTACCCGAACAGAAAATGCTATGACTAAGGAGCCTGTAGTTTGTAGCCTAAGACACGATGTTGAAACAACATTCTTCTGCTGTTAACATCCACCAGACAAGCTTTCTGTTGCCACCAGGCATATCTATGATGCCCATTAGAGATGGAATGTAAGAAGCTACACTCAGTGACCACTTAAACAGGTGTACTTGTACACCTTCTTGTTAATGCAAATCTCTAATCAACTAGTCAAGTGGCAACAGCTCCATAAGACCATAAGATATAGGAGCAGATATAGGCCATTCAGCCCATCAAATCTGCTTTGCCATTCCATCATGGCTGATTTATTATCTCTCTCAATTCCATTCTCCAGCCTTCTCCCCATAAACTTTGATGCAGTGATTAATCAAGAACCTATCAACCTCCACCTTAAATACACCCAATGATCTGGCCTGCATAGACATCCATGACAATGAATTCCACAGATTTACCTCCCTCTGTCTGAAGAAATGTTTCCTCATCTCTGTTCCAAATGGATGTTCCTCTATTCTGAGGCTGTGCCTCCAGGTCCTAGATTCCCTCACTATAGGATATATCCTTTTCGCATCTATTCCCTTTCATTCCAGGGATCATTCTCACGAACCTCCTCTGGACCCTCTCCAATGCCAAAACATCTTTTCTTAAATAAGGGTTCCAAAAATGCTCATGATGCTCCAAGTGTGATCTGACTAATGTCTTATGAGGCCTCTGCATTATATTCTTGCTTTTACATTCTAGACCTTTCAAAATGAATGTTAACATTGCATTTGTCTTCCTCACCAACTGCAAATTTACCTTTTGGAAATCCTGCACAAGGACTCCAAAGTTTCTTTGCTCCTCTGATTTTTGAGCTTCCTCTCCACTTAGAAAACAGACCCTGCCTTTACCCTTTCTACCAAAGAGAGCATGACCATGCACTTTCCTTCCTTATGTTCCACCTGCCACTCCTTTGCCCATTCTCCCAATCTGCCTTAAGTCCTTCTGCAGACTCCCTGCTTCCTCAACACTACCGGCCCCTCCACCTATCTTTGTATCACTCACAAACCTTGGCTCCAAAGCCGTCAACTCCTTCATCCAAATCACTGGCCTATAACGTGAAAAGAAGCGGTCCCTACACCAACACCCAAGGAGAACCACTGATCACCAGCAGGCAACCAGAAAAGGTCACCTTTATTCCCATTGTTTGCCTCCTGCCAGTCAGCTGATCTTCTATCCATGCCAGTATCTTTCCTGTTAAACAGCCTCATCTGCTTTTCATCTTTTATCTCTTTATGGTTTTGTTTAGTTACCTTCTGAAATACAGCCCCTTTCACCAATTCCTCAGCAACTCATTCATCCGTAATCCATCCTGTTCCTGCCATGACTAGCACATGGTACTGGAATTACTTCAGAGATAACTATCTAGGCAGATAGTTAGGCAGCTTTCTACCTAACTTCCTATATTCTTTCTTCAAAATCTCCTCTTTTCCTACCTATGTCATTGGTACCATGACTTCCAGCTGTTCATCTTCCCCCTTTACAATGCCATGGACCTGATCCAAGACATCTCTAACCATGGCACCTGGGAGGCGACATACCTCCTTGGTTTCTCTTTCATGTCCATAGAATCTGTTTTCTGCTCCTCTAATTGTGGAATCCCCTATCACTATTGCACTCCTCTTCTCCCTCCTTCCCTTCTGAGCCACAAAGACAGACTCAGTGCCAGAGATCAGTTTGCTTTGGCTCCTTACGGTAGTTAAAACTCCTTCTCCCCCACCTCCCCCATGACAGTATCCAAAGTGGAAAACTTATTATTGAGGAGAGTGGCCACTGGAGTACTCTGCATTGGCTGTCTATTCCCTTTCCCTCTGTGGTTAGTCACCCAGGTACCTGCCTCCTGCAACTTAAAGGTAACTATCTCCCTGTAGCTAGGTAACTAGCTTCTATCTATCACCTTTACTGTTTGAGCTGTAGCTCATCCAGCTGCAGCTCTAGTTCCTTAAAAAGTTCTCACTAAGAACCTTGAACTATACAAGAAGCGTGTAGAACTTCAAGCTAAATTTAACCTCCTGTCTACTCAACCTGTCGAACGCCAACTTCTTGAAAGTAAGAGTCGCTTTTATATCCATGGCGACAAATCTGGTAAATTTCTAGCCAATCAGTTGAGGCGTTCCAAAGCCAAACAACATATTACAAAGATCCGGAAGGAGAATGGTGACCTTACATCGGATCACCTAGAAATCAATGACGCATTTAAAAATTTCTACTCTCGACTTTATTCCTCTGAATCTTTGAATGACAATATCTCTGTTGACCATTTTTTAAATAATCTGAATATTCCTTCACTTTCATCTGATTTTAAAGCCAAACTTAATGCACCTATATCATCAGAAGAAATATCTTTTGCAATTTCTGCATTGTCTTCAGGGAAATCTCCTGGACCTGATGGGTTCCCCGTAGAATTTTATAAATCATTCTCTTCACTTCTCTCTCCTCAGTTACTCTCAGTATTATCTGACTCGTTTAGGTGTGGCCAATTGCCACCCTCCTTTAATGAGGCATCTATTATTCTTTTATTAAAAAAGGGTAAAGACCCAACAGAGTGTTCCTCGTATAGGCCGATTTCTTTGCTTAATGTTGATGTTAAAATCTTGGCCAAAGTCTTGGCTTATAGATTAGAAACTGTTATTCCCTCTATTATTTCCGATGACCAAACTGGTTTTATTAAAAACCGTCTCCCTTTTTTTAACATGCGACGCCTATTTAACATTTTATATTCACCTCCAACTGGGATTCCTGAATGTGTTATTTCCCTCGATGCGGAGAAAGCATTTGATCGTATAGAGTGGAACTACCTTTTTGCAGTTTTAGAAAAATTTGACCAGTCAAAGTTTTATCTCTTGGATCAAATTGCTGTATTTGTGTCCTACTGCCTCCGTTTTAACTAATTTCCAGAAATCCCAGTTATTTAACCTCAAACGTGGCACCCGTCAGGGATGCCCTTTAAGTCCCTTTCTCTTTGATTTGGCTATAGAACCCTTGGCGATAGCATTTCAAAATTGTCCTGAACTGACCGGGATTTGGAGAGGGGGTGTTGAGCATAAAGTTTCTCTTTATGCCGATGACTTATTACTTTTTCTTTCAAATCCGTCTACATCCTTACCTCCAATGTTTTCACTTCTTGACCAGTTTAGCCAGCTCTCTGGATATAAACTTAATTTACATAAGAGCGAACTGTTCCCAATCAATAAAGAAGCACAAGAATTAACATTTTGTGATCTCCCTTTTAAAGTAGTTCATAATCAATTTACTTATCTTGGGATTACAGTCACAAGGAAGTTTAAAGATCTCTTTCGTGAAAATTTTGCCAATCTTTCATATACTATTAAACAGAGTCTATTACAATGGTCACCTCTTTCTATGTCTTTGGTAGGTCGTATTAATGTTGTTAAAATGTATGTTCTCCCTAAACTTTTATATTTATTTCAATCAATCCCAATTTTTATTCCTAAATCTTTTTTTGATTCCTTAGACTCTATTATTTTGTCATATCTGTGGAAGAATAAGCGCTCTAGAATTAATAAAGATTATCTCCAAAAATCTAAAAAAGAGGGTGGCATGGCTTTACCTAACTTTCGTTTATATTATTGGGCAGCCAATATACGTTGTGCTACCTTTTGGTCTTTTTTTCATGGCCAACCCGAGTGCCCTAATTGGGTGGCAATGGAGTTGAGCTCCACTAAAGAATTATCTATCTCTGCACTTCTTGGCTCTGTACTCCCTAGTAGTTTGTCCAGATTAATAGTTAATCCTCTTGTTAGACACATTCTGCGTATATGGGCTCAGTTTAGGAAATTTTATGGTTTCCATGGTTTTTCCTTTTCTAGCCCTATCTTACATAATCACCTTTTTTTACCTACTACGTATGACTCAGCATTCCATGATTGGTATAGGAAGGGCATTAGACATTTTGAAGATCTTTTTATTGATAATCGCTTCGCTTCTTTTCAACAGCTCTCTGCTAAGTTCAATCTGCCCAATGCTCATTTTTTCAGATATCTCCAAATTAGACACTTTTTACTCCTTTAATTCCTAACTTCCCTGAAATGCCTGAGAAAAATGTTATGGACTTATTTCTTTTTATTAATCCACTAGGTAAAGGTTTAATATCATTTATTCGTGATAAATTAGCAGCCTTACGACGTGCCCCTGTGGATAAAATTAAAATGGCATGGGAGCATGATTTAAATACCTCCTTATCTGATGAGGCTTGGGACTCGATTCTCAAATCGGTTAATTCAACCTCTCTTTGTGCTCGCCATTGCCTTTTACAGCTTAAGATTGTTCATAGAGCCCATATGTCTAAATCTAAATTATCTCAATTTTACCCTAACATCAGTCTGCTTTGTGATAAATGCAAAAGGGACGAGGCCTCTCTCATTCATATGTACTGGCTTTGTCCTAGCTTGGAGAAATTTTGGAAAGATGCCTTCATAACGTTATCGCATATTCTGAATCACCACCTAGAACCTAACCCTTTAATTGCTTTGTTCGGTTTCTGGGGTGAGACAGATTTACGTCTGAGTTCGACTAAGTGTCGAATATTATCTTTTGCCTCTCTCCTGGCTAGACGTTTAATCCTCCTTAGATGGAGAGATGTTGCCCCGCCCACGCATGCTCAATGGCTTAACGATATTATGGCCTGCTTAGACCTTGAAAAAGTTCATTATTCAGTTCTTAATTTGGATTTAAAGTTCCATAAGGTCTGGGGACCTTTTATTGAGTACTTTCATAACCTTCCTCTTGACTAAGGTTTTTTTTCGGTCCCTTGCTTTCAGCTCCTTTTTTTGTTGGTAGTAGGCATTAATATTTTCTGTTGTTAAGTGTATTTACAGTTTTGGGGGTTTGATTGTCCTGATTTATATTCTCTGTATTGTGTTGTGGTTGGTCTGGAGTTTTTTTTGTTGCGGGGCTTGGGGAGGATACTAATTTTACATGTCTTCAATTTGGGTGCTTTCTCAATTATCTTTCTTTGTATCATATTATTATTATGTTTATTTTTGCACTGTATTAATGTTCATTTTGATCTGGGTTTTTTTTATCTGTAGCTGTGTAGAAAATGTATAAAAAAACTAATTTAAAAAAAAACAAGTTCTCTCAGAAACTGCACCTTGGTGCATCTCGTGCAGAATTAGTTATCAGTGAGACTGGAGGTCTCCCAATTTCCCACATCTTACACAAGGAATATGTCACTAACTCTGGACCCATTCTCTGCTGCTGCAGTGCATCCACTTCAGGGCTGAACGTGCTGTGCTTTCGGAGATGCTCTTCTGCACACCACTCTTATAACTCATGGTTATTTGTGTTACTGTCATTTTTTGTCAGCTTGAATCAGCCTGGCCATTCTCCTCTGACCTCTCATTAAAAAAGGCATTTGTGCCTGCACAGTTGCTGCTCACAAGATTTTTTTTGTTGTTTTTCACACCATTCTCTATAAACTCTAGAAATCAGCAGTTTCTGAGACACCGAAACCACCCCTTCTGAACCCGACGATAATTCCATGGGCAAACTCACTTAGATCACATTTCTTCACCATTCGGATGTTTGGTCTGAATAACAACTGAACCTTGTGATCAAAGTCTGCATGCTTTTATGCATTGAGTTGCTATTACATTATTGTCTGATCAGAGATTTGCATTAACGAATAGGTATACAAGTATACCTTATGAAGTGGCCTTCCTTTTTTAAACTTTTATGTAGTTGATATGCTTCTTGTGTCAGTAGATCTTTGCTGGTTATTTGTTTGCTTAATAGAATTTCTCCATTTCCTCTCCAGCAAAAAGCTGGTTGCTTGAAAATGCCTTCATTTTATTTCTAAGTAGTATAGCAGGTAACATCAATATATTGTGTGTGAAGAAGCAATTTTAGTGATCTGACAGGATTCCCTACCTTAAAGAAATAGCAGCATTTTTGTCCATTTTTCTTACCTATAAAATGTGAGCCATATTTTAATTTTTAAAAATATTAATATATATTGAGTTTTAACAGGATTTTCTTTACCCTTTATCCAGCTAAATTAATAAGAATGGGGAAAATATTCATGTTCCATACATCATTTCAATAGCACTGGTTCACCTCCACAAATTTATCTGCTTTGAATCTTTAATGTACCGTTCTACTTTGTTTCAATGGTGTGATTCTTAGACTGCGTTCTTAAAACCTTTCCTATATTCTTCAAATAATTTAAAATAACATCAATCTCTAAACATACGGCACAAATAACAGATCAACACTTCATACTGAATGTACCAGATGTACAGTGTGTCAGATGTTCATAAGGTAAAAATTAAGAAATTACTTAAAGAACCTAAGATATATTTAACATAAATGTAAACAAATCAAAATTATCTGAAGATCAATCATTAAATTGTAATTAAAAATGGTAAACAACAATGAAAACAAAATTGTCCAAAATGATTGGAATTTTTCATAGAATGGAATGTTTGTCAGGTGTTCTGCTATATGAACACAGAATACAAAGGAAATTCATAAGAATTGAATACTTCAAATAAGGTGAGGTCATGAAATTTGGTAGAGACAATAGCAAGGAAACAGAAGAATTAAATAAACTGGATTTTAAAAGGGTCATGGCCATTTTGAGCTATTGGAGTTCACATACATAAGGCTTTCAAGATGGCAAAACGAAGTCATAAAATTACAATAAAACTTAAGAAGCCAGAGATTTATCATCAGGTGCAACATTGTGTCCACTTCTGAGCATTGTGTTGTAAGGGTATCTGGGCTTGATATAGATATGAAAAAATTTGCCAGAATTAAACATATATAAAATTCTATATTCCTTTCATTAGTGGATTCTGTTCAGTGCTGTAAAACCATAGAGATGTTTCCTTGGAGAAATCTAGCCTGCATTGAGAAACTTGCCTCTATTTGAATTAATTTTAAGGAAGCGGTTATGTACAATTGAATAATGAAATAGATCACGTAAATACTGTATGTTGAAACCATTCCATGACCAGATGACTGAGCATCCAGAGGATACAGATTCAACATTAGTTGAATTTCATTTGGGTTATGTTCTGGTGTTTTGAGGGAAAACATATTCATTAGTAACTTAAAAGCATAAAGTTTCAGATAGTCAAAAATGGAAAATATGCAGGGCTAAGGGAAAAAAAGCAAGGAAGTTGAAGCCAGCACAAAGAGCAAAAACACAAGCAAAACCTCCTTCGATGCTGTGTAATTCTACAATCATTTCATTTAAAGGTTCTGCTCATTGCTGTAAAACCACAGGAAAATTTCCTTGAAGATATTTGCTATGTACTGGGAACATATCGGGTGCTTAATTTGCATTTTCTGAGCTTTTGTTTCTATTATTTTCTCCCTGATTGGCTGATGTCCATGTCAATCATGAAGAATCTACCCATACAAATGACACCTACTGGTAGCCTGACTGGAGTTTTTCTTATTCCCACCATAATGCCATTTATGCATGTTAACAAGAAATAATTTTGTTCCAAAAAGTACTTGGACAAATTATTAAATTATCATTTAAATTGGACGGTAATACAATTTTCTTAAATCCTCAAAATCCTGCAATATTGTTCTGTCTGAAACCAAAGCCCTCTATTGTGATTTTAATTCAATGCATTCAGTGGAAATAGGTGTTTAAAGAGTTACAGGTGATTAAAGAGCTGCTGTCACAATCATTGCCTGGGAGTGCGTTGTGAGCTCCTGGAATACGGTTTAATCTGTTTAGCTAAGCAAACAGTTTGAATGCCTGCTCAGAGCTGGTTACATTCTTCTCCATGTATGAATGCCAGGTTTCAAAGGAGTCATAATACCTGTACTCAGTGGCTTAAATAGAGAACTATACTGAGTTCAGAATCAGGCTTTCACAGTAGGGAGAAAGACCAGGGCCACCTTGTTCTGCCTCATGTGCAGCAAATCCAAACCACATTTCCTAATTATGAGAACCTAACAGTCTCTCCCCATACCTGGCCTTGTCGTTCAATCTCTGTCTGTTAGTTATCCATGCTGACTTCCCATTCTCCTCCCCCCTTGTCCTTCTCCTTCCCCTTACATCCCTCGCTCCTGCCGCTTGCCAAACAGCTATGAGGCTGTACCACAATCACTATTAATCCTGACACCCAACCAGCCGTGTGCTGAAGGGATCCCCTAATGTGGCAGTGGAAGTAAAAAGAAAGATCTGATGTCTTAAGTCAGAATTAAAAACAGAAAATGCTGGATCTACCCAATAGTGGATTATGAAACAGGATACTTGGAAATAGAGAAGATGATACAGTTCCAGTTTCAGTGAAGAGATGGATTTATCACTGACAGAGTGAGACCAAATAAGTAAATGTAACAATTATGCAAATGTTGCATATGTAACATTGTTGCAAATTATGCTTCTTTGCATGTTTTATGCATTGTTAATAGCAGGGCTTTGGAACATGTCCAGCAGGCAAGGTGATACTAGTGGGGAGAGAAAAGCAGAGTCAAAATCACAATGGATAACAGAAAGAAATGGACAGTTTTAAAGATAAAGAAAGAGCAAATTATCTAAAATTCCAATGTATTATAACTTGGCTTGCTGGCATTGTACCATGGCAACACATAGCACAGATAAAAAGTATAAAATACCTTAAATGCCACATTTATTTATTTGGTCACACCCTATCAAAGATATTCCCCCTTCCCCTACTTTAACTAAAACTATTTGGTTTTCTTTCTCCTAGTTCTCAGGCTCAAAACATTAACTGTTTCCCTTTGCAGAGATGATGCCTGATGTGCTGAGTGTTTCTAGTGTTTTTCTGTTTTTAGTTCAGGAAAAGGAAGTATTACCTTGATAATCTGTTTGATAACACCTTGTGTGGTAACAAAGCACACAGTATATACACATTACACACAAGTATGGAAGTTGAGCACCAGAGATTTCTGCGGACTTGTTCGTAAATAGCATTCATCACCCAGTAGCTCTCTTTGATGTCCCATAGTGGCTTACGTGAATGAGGTCATTAAGACTGCTGCAAGGACACCAAGCATTAATCTTCAAAATTTAATGCCTACAAGTCCTTAAAGTGATATCACTAGTTGTGGGGACATCTCAATAGATAAGTGTAGTTATCCTCTTTTGTTCAAAAGCTTGATGGTTGAAGAGTTCTTGAACCTGGTGGTGCAAGTCCAGGGACACTTGTACCTTCTACCTGACGGCAGCAGCAAGAAAGGTGCCTGACCTTGGTGGTGAGGGTCTTTGATAATGGATGCTGTATCTCTATGACAGCATTTCATTTAGATGTGCTCAGTGTTTGAGGGGACTTTACCATGATGTGTTTTACTCCCTGACTGTCCTAGCCATTGGTAAACATGCACATTCGTTATCAGGTATGCAGGAATCTGCCTTGATACATCCATTAGTTGTTTGTTTTTGAGTTTCTTCATCACAGTGAATAGTTGCCACATTCATGGGAGTGCTGAAGTGGAATGACTCCTGTGAAGTTGTACTGTAGATGCTTAGATTCATTGGCAAGAACAGCACTTTGCTAAAAACCCTTCATATTTGAACCTAACCTAAGCCATTGGTGATAGTTGAATCCAATTTGTCTGGATAATGGGTCAGGAGTCACCCACGTCCAGAGTTCCATGAAAGCCGTGACTATGTGTAATTACTTAATTTTCAAAGTAATTCCATGCAGGTAAACACTTCAATCTGAATTATTTGAAAAAGTGCTATATGCAGGTAAATAAACATAGATTTCATAAACTGGGTTTTTTGCATTGTAAATTGAAAATAGAGGACCTAATTTGATTTGATTGGTTCTGTTGAAATTTTAATAAAGTTTATTAAAAGATAATGTTTACTAAAAGTTATTGGTAATTTCACAGTGTGGATCACTGGAATTATGTTAAGCAACTAAGATTTATAATTATGTCCTACGGTAAACTATGTATAATACACTTAATGCGATTTTAGAAATCAAATATTTAAAAAAATATTCATTAAATTGTGGCATTATTATCCAGGAAAAAAAACTTTCAACAAATTTATCAAACAGAATTGCCGTAAGACAAGTAGAAATAGCTAAACTAGCTATTAAAATAATTTAATCTCTTTTCATTATAAATGAAATTTCAGTGAGTTTGGAAATTAAATAAATCTACAATTTGGCTTCATTGCCCCAGAAAATACAAATCTTTTATTCCTTCCCTTGAGTTTTATTTTTAGGGAATAATTGTCAAGTGGCAATAGATGACTTGAAGTGCATGCATCTGTGATTGTGTTTTGTTCTCATTGTAGATGGATGAGATAAAATTAAAAGACAGAGCAGTCTACGTGCTGGAAAAAGAGCTGGGGGCTCAGGCTGGTCATGCTCAGAGACTCCAGCTCCAAAAAGAGGCTTTAGATGAACAACTTACCCAGGTCAAAGAGGCTGAAGCATGGGAAAAACGACATCTGAGTAGCCCGAAAAGGGAGCTTCCTTGCGCAAGCGGTGCAGGAGACGCCTCAGATCATTCAGGAAGCCCTGTAAGCACTTTCACATACGTGGTCTATAACTGCCCGAATCGACAAATTCTGTAACCAAATCTTGATGAGGGCCATATTAATACCTTCTGCTTAATTATTAACTCTTATGCAATACTATCACATTCCAAAATTATTCCAATAGCTTTTATATTCTTTACACCATAGCCAACTCTTTGTTACTGTTTGAAGTAGAATTAATAATAGATTTAAGTTTATGATAATGCTTTTCATTTTTATTAGTCTTGAGGACGGATTTTACTGTGTAGCAGCTTGTTTGTCTTCTGATTATTTAATAAGCATAGTATTTAGAAGTTACCTCTTAAGTAATTTGAAAGTAAACTTTATTCTGTCCCCTTCCCCACTGCCCCGCCCAGTCATTTCTGCTGCTTATTTTCTTCTTTTAATCTGCATTCACACATTTTTCAGAAGCCAGGTGTGAAGTACACCAAACTTAACACTAGTCAGACAGCTTGCAGACCTGGTCTTGCACGAGTGTCTCTCACTTTCTTTTAGTTTATAATGAACATGAGAAAGTAAATCTACTGAATTGCCATGCTTTCAGGATTGTAGACACAAATTAAAGGCAATACTTTCAATCATCCTTTGTTATCCTTATGCTTTTTATCTGTAATTTGCTAATTATATAAACTGCTGCTTAATTTTAAGGCAAACGCTCATATCCGTAAACATAATTTAGCTTTCCCATTGTTGACTCTCATCAAGATTCTTTTTTTCACTGGCTCTTGGTTTTGTTAGCACATGGAATGAAAATGTTTCTAAGCAGAGTGTATAGTTATATGATGCAAAGGCTCTCCTGCACCTGTTGTATGAGGAATCACTGCACCTGTTTGGTGGGATTCAAGCATCATTAGTTCAGAAAGTCATCCATTAACACGCTTTCAATATCTATTTTTAATAGCGTGCTGCAGTGCATAACCAATGGGAAATAATTGGCACCTATTCACCTAACCAGACAGAAAATCCACCCACTGCAGCCTTCAATGTAATTCATTCCAATATTTCTTCAAATGTCCTCATACATAAAGCATTAAAATTCTTATTTTGTTGTATAATCAATTATAACATGTTCACAGTCTGTCTGTTGCCTTCAGTTATTAGCTAGAAGCATGTTGCTCTTTTTTGTAAAAGCATGGTTAGTTTTGTTTTAGATTAATGGAATGCATCATGGTTTCCATTTCACTTAAATAGACAACAGTGTCTTGAGGTAGAAAAACACCTTTGGAGATCATGGTACGCCAATGTCAAGTGTTTTTGTTTGGACTGTATTTTCACACCATCCCTTTTTTTTTCATTTTTTCTCATGTAATTTAGCTGATTTGCTTGTTTGTTCACTTTACACATAAAGGCGAGGTAACATTAATGGCAAAAAAAAAAGGCAATGCTGCCTCTGATTTAATAGTTGTGACAAAACCTTCAGTCTCTTTGGTTATGGTCTATCAGTGATGCGTGGCTGTGTTGATGTTCAGTTATCTGCAGTTGATCTATGTTTCAGGAACAGCAGTTGGATGAAAAGGATACTCGGCGATTCCAACTTAAAATTGCTGAATTAAGTGCAATCATCAGGAAACTAGAAGATCGGAATGCTTTGCTGTCTGAAGAGAGAAACGAACTTGTAAGTGATTTTGGTGATTAACCTTCAACTATAGTTCAAGTGTTTACATTCATTATTAACATTATGAATTTGATGCTATTCCATAGTTCTCTTTAATATTTTTGATTCATGTATTTACCGAATTATTACTTTCATATTCCCATGAGTAACATCTATTTCTCATGCTACAGCTAAGGCCAAATCAAATAATACTTGCAGTGTAAGATAGGCGATTAACTGCAATGGCAAATATTTTTACACGATTTTCCATCAAGCCAACAAGAATAATTAATACTTTACCAAATCATTTGATGGTATATGTTGAAATGGAAAGTTAAAAATTTGCAATGTCCATTAAAATTATTAGGCCATAAGATCATAAGTCCATAAGGTGTAGGAGCAGAATTAGGCCATTCAGCCCATCGAGTCCGACTGATCCCGGATCCCATTCAATCCCATACACCTATCCTCTCATCATAGTCCTTGATGCTCTGACCAATCAGGAAACTATCAATTCCGCTTTGAATATACCCTCTGACTTGGCCTCCACTGCAGTCTGTGGCAGAGCATTCTACAGATTCACTACTCTTTGACTAAAAAAAATTCCTCCTTACTTCTGTTCTAAATGATAGCCACTCAATTTTGAGGCTGTTCCCCCTAGTTCTGGAAACCTCCACCAGAGGAAACATCCTCTCCACATCCACCTTATCTAGTTTTTTCAACATTCGGTAGGTTTCAAGGAGATCTCTAAAATTTGTTTTGACAGATTAAATTTCAGTTCAACTCTGTGAAGTATATCTTGTGTACGGATGTATGTATTGTAAGCTGTAGAGATCTTCTGGTCAATAGTTGCTGGGATTGTTGGAGGCTGAAAATACAAACACAAGGTTTTTTAATAAAGAGACGAAGGATATGCTTAGATGGTCAGATTGTGCAAAATGGAGAAAGAAAAACAGAGCCAATATTAAACATAGATGTTTTACAGCAGATGTGACCAGTTATGTTGCATGCATAACAAGTAGAATTTAATATTAAGTCCAGAAACCTGCAAACTTCGCTGACCGAAAGTGGAAGTGTTGTTCTTCAAGCTTATGTGGTGCATTGTTATAACAGTACTGGAAGCCAGAGACAGACAATTCAGATTGGGAGTGAAATGGAGAATTCACTAACTGACAACAGGAAACTCTTGTTTGTCCCTGTGGACTGAACAAAGGTTTTCCACAAAATAGTGAAATCGGAATTTCATTTCTCCAATGTAGGGGAGACTTCAATGGTACTTGATAAATGGTTTATTATTGTCACATATACTTAGATACAATGCAAAGTGCCATCAAAGCACACCATATCATACATAACTACTTCAAAGTAGTACAAAGGGGAAAAAAGAGAACAGAATATAAAGAATACTGTTACAGTTACAGAGAAAGTACAGTACATGTAGACAAATTTGTAGACATGTAAACTAATGAGCTGGTTGTGGACTACAGGAGAAATGGAGACAGGCTAACCCTTACTGACGTCAATGGATCTGGGGTGAGAGGGTGAACATCACCGAGGACCTTACGTGGTCTGTACACACCAGCTGTGTGGTGAAAAAGGCACTACAGTGTCTCTTCCACCTCAGACGGTTTAGGAAATTTGATATGGGCCCCCAAATCCTAAGAGCTTTCTACACGGGCACAATTGAGAGCATCCTGACTGGCTGCATCACTGTCTGGTATGGGAACTGTACCTCCCTTAGTCACAGGTCTCTGCAGAGAGTGGTGCGGACAGCCCAACATATCTGTGGTTATGAACTTCCCATGATTAAGGGTATTTACAAGGACAGGTGTGTAAAAAGGACACGTAGGGTCATTGAGGACCCAAGTCATCCCAACCACAATCTATTCCAGCTGCTACCATCCAGAAAGCGGTTCCGCAGCATAAAAGCCAGGAATAACAGGCTCCAGGACAGCTTTGTCCACCAGCCTATCAGACTGATGAACTCACGCTGATTTGAGTGTTCTCTATATCACACTGACTGTGCTATTTATTATAAATTACTATGATTGCATATGGCACATTTAGATGGAGACGTAACATAAAGATTTTTACTCCTCATGCATGTGAAGGATGTAAGAAATAAAGTCAATTCAATTCAAATACAGAGCAGGAGCTATTGATGAGGTAGGCTGAGCGATCAAGAGCTCATTTCAGTCTTAGAAGAGGTCCACTCAAGCGCCTTACAACTGCAGGATAGAAGCTGTCATTGAGCATAGTGATACACGTTCTAAAGCTTTTGGATCTTCTTTCCATTTGGAATGGAGGGAAGAAAGAATGCCTGGGGTCAATGGTGCTCTTGATTATGCTGGCTACTTTCCTGTGGTAACCAGAAGCTGTAGACGGAGTAAATGAAAGGGAAGCGGTTTTTTGTGACTGGGTTATGTTCACAACTTATTGCAATTTCTTGTTCAATTGGCTGAGAAGTTGTCACACCAAACTGTGAATCTCTGGATAGGATGTGTTCTATCGTGTACCTATATAAATTGATAAGGGCCATTGGAGACATGCAACATTCCCTTAGCCTTCTGAGGTAGTAGAGGTTATGGTGTGGCCCTATGGCCAAGAAAGTGTCCACATGGCTAGGCTAGCACAAATTGTTGTTGATAATTGGACCTAGGAACTTATAGCTCTCAACTACATCCACCTCAGCACCATTGATAGAGACAGGTCATGTACTTTGCCCTACTTCATGAAGTCACTGACCAATTATTTTGTTTTGATGACATTTTCGGAGTGGTTGTTGTCTTAACACCATGACACTGAATACAGTATACTAGATTGGGAAAAGTACTTGTCCATTGCTACTTAACATGGAAAGGGTGCTTTGATCGCCTTGTGTTTGGAAGGGAAGAATTGAAAGAAGTTGCACTTCCTAATGCTGCATGGGAATGTCCATAAGAAATAGAGTAGTTGTTGGGAATGGGGTGTCATGATGGGAATAGTCCCTTCAAATGTTGGTAGGGCAAGGGAAGAGAACGTGTTTTCCATGATGGAATCTTGTTAAAACTGGCAGAAACTGTGAAGCATGATCTGTTGAGTGCAAATGTTGGTAGGATGAAAGGTGAGGACCAAGAGAACTCTTATCGCCGTTCCATTCAGAAAGGGAAGAGGTGAAAGCAGAGATGCAGGAAGTAAGTGAGCTGTTGTCAAGAGATTCTTTCCCCTCCCCCCACCTTCTTATTCTGGCTTCTTCCCCCTTCCTTTCCAGTCCCGGTGAAAGGTCCCCGCCCAAAACATTAACTGTTTATTTCTCTTCATAAATGCTGCCTGGCCTGCTGAGTTCATCAGCATTTTATGTTTGTTATGAACAATTCACCTCATCTTTTGCCTTCTTGGGGTGGGATGCAACGATATCGAAGGGGGAAGGAAAGTAGTTTTCTCAGGGTTAGAGTCAAAGGATCAAGAAAGGTACCGCACAGAAAAAGCACAGCCCAGCTAGTCTGTGCCAAACCATTTAAACTGCCTAATCCCATCGACATGCACCCGGTCCCATCACGTACCTATCCTAACTTAAGCATTGAAATCAAGCTCATGAGGATTACTTGCACTGGCAGTTCAATCTGCAATGCGTGCATGACAGTATTGTTTATGGTATTGATAAGTGTGCCTCTATTCCTTCAGGAAGTAAGTTCAAAGTTCAAGTTTATTATTGAAGTATGTATACCATATACAACCTTGAGCTTCATCTTCTTGCAGGCACCTACAAGACAAAGAGACAATAGAATCCACAAATCAAATAAACGTAACAAATACTGAGAAACGTCCAATGTGCAAAAGAGGACAATCATGTAAATAGTTTAAAGAAATGTAAACAAGTAATACACAGTGCTGTAGAGTCCCTGAAAGCATGCCCAGAGCTGCAGAGCCGGTGAAAGGTGGTCCAGAAGCCTGATGGCTACGGGGCAACATCTGCTCCCGAAACCAGCGGCATGAGATCCAAGACCACTGCACCTCCACGCACAACACTCCCAATAGTGATCTGATTTGTATCTTGTAACGTTTCAACTTTTATATTCGGTGACGCAACCTTTTAAGGTAAGCATGCCATATGCCTTCTTCACCAGCCTATCTGCTTGTGTTGCCACTTCTGATGAACTATGGAGTTGAACCCTAAAGTCCCTCAGTTGATCAAATTCCCTTAGTACTCTACTAATCACTCTAGATGTCCTGTCCCTCTCTGGCTTTGCAAAATGCATCACTTTATATTTGTCAGCATCAAATCCCATCTGCCAATGTTCTGTCCAACTTTCCTAATGATCTATGTCCTGCTGTAGCTTTCTCACTCTCTCCACAGCATCACCAATTTTTGTGTCGTCCACAACCTTGTTTATCATACCTTCTACATTCACAACCAATTAGCTAGTTCATCTTGGATCCTGTGTGCCTTAACACTCTGGTTCAGCCTGTCATGTGGGAACTTGTCAAATGTCTTATAAATCCTGACAGACATTACCCGGAATCTTTTTAGTTACCCTCTTAAAAAGCAAACTCAGGTTTTCAATTTATTATAACTATTGTCTACTCTCCTTGTAACTCCTTTATTGAATTGAATTGAATTCACTTCAATTGACTTTATTTCTTACATCCTTCACATACATGAGGAGTAAAATTCTTCACGTTACTTTTCCATCTAATCGTGCAATGTGCAATTATAGTAATTTATAATAAATAGAACAGTCAACGTAATGTAGAAATACATTTGAATCAGTGTGAATTCATCAGTCTGATGGCCTGGTGGAAAAAGCTGTCCCGGAGCCTGTTGTTCTGGCTTTTATGTTGCGGAACCGTTTCCTGGATGGCAGCAGCTGGAATAGATTGTGGTTGGGGTGACTCAGGTCCCCAGTGATCCTTTGGGCCCTTTTTTCACACTTGCCTTTGTAAATGTCCTGGATGATGGGAAGTTCACAACTACTGATGTGCTGGGCTGTCCGCACCACTCTCTGCAGAAACGTGCAATTAAGGGAGGTACAGTTCCCATAGCCGGCCGTGATGCAGCCAGTCATGATGCTCTCAATTGTGCCGCTGTAGAAAGTTTTTAGGATTTGGGAGGCCATACCAATCTTCCTCAACCATCTGAGGTAAAAGAGGTGCTTTTGTGCCTTTTTCACCACACAGGGGTGTGTACAGACCACATAAGGTACTCGGTGATGTGGATACTGAGGAGCTTAAAGCTGTTTACCCTCTCAACCCCAGATCCATCGATGTCAATAGGGGTTAGCCTGTCTCCATTCCTCCTGTAATCCACAACCAGCTCCTTTGTTTTCGCGACATAGTGGGAGAGGTTATTTTCTTGACACCACTGTGTCAGAGAGATGACTTCATCCCTATAGGCCACCTCGTTATTGTTTGAGATTAAGACAATCAATCTTTAAGCAGTTCAGTGAGGTTAATTAGGTCTCTTTTTAATAATTTATTAGAAGATGCATTGAAAATAAGTTCACCATAACTTCAGAGGTTTTTCCATGGAATGTGATTTAAGGTACTTTAGTTCACAATGAAAAAGTACATCAGGATATACTTGATCATACCAACAAAAAAACAGTACAAACTCTTTACATCATCACTGCAACTTCAGTTCAAGGATGCAAATGTTGTTTGTTGTCACCATGCCTTTTCAACTCTACTCCAAACATGCAATATACCTGAAGAAGTTTCACAGGAACTCCATCACTTAGTGTGTGGAAGATTAGCATCACATGGTTATCAAAGGCGTTGATCTGACAGGAGGAATACTTGAAAGGATTGAAGAACTCACAGAAGTGCTCTTCAAAACCACAAAGAGCTACAGAATGGAACCAAGTCCTAATAAAATTAAAGAGAAATCAATCCAGCCTCCAGGATTACCAATACCGATGGAGGCCTGGAATGGATATTTAGGAATCATAGCAAAAGCTGAAGTATCTGGAATCTATTGCTACAGAAGACTTGACACCTGAAATGAAGATCCTGACAAGTTTAAACATTTTCACCAGCCAATGAACAAAGCTAATCAAAATCTAGGCAGGTATCATTATTTCAGCAGAGACAAAGTTATATCGACTTTGTACTGTGGTCATGATCACAAAGGTCATTTAGGCACATAAAGAAATTCAGGTATTTGAAATCTGCTGTTATAAGGTGCTGTTATATGTCTTTTAAACTAAGCATCACATCACGGACAATGATATCTTGTTAAGGGTTGTGCTCTAAAGAAAGCCAGAATAATTTGGACACATCACAGGAAGGCTAGGGTCCCATTCCATAATCTGGGCTAATGTAAAGGGGAAAGAACTTTGTCGCACAGTTAAAACACAGTCAAATATCTTCACTGTAATAAGAGTGATAGGACTACGTAAAGAAGCAACCCTCTAGCCAATTCTGCCATTTATTGAGCTATGGTTAATATATTAGGCCTCAGTTTCCTACTGATCTCCACACATAGTAACCAACTCAATTTTGCAAGTGTAATTGAATTAATTATTTATTTGAATTACCAGAAATTCAACTGGTGTGGGGGTAGTGGGAAGGGAGGAACTGGGTGAAGCGGTGGTACGCAATGGAGAAGTTGGCATCTAACCTATTAAATAATAAACGTAAGGATCTTTTAATATGTAGCTGGAGCATAGCCTGAGGGATGGGTCCTTGTTCCATGGTGGTTGTTCAAAGGGAGTGCAGATTTCTAAGAACTGTACAGAAAATTCCAAGCAGTGAAAAACACAGTAGTGTTAAAGAGACTGATACCTTTGTCATGGAATGGCATGTTTGTGCAAAGTCTAATTCAAAGTGTGGAAATATTGTTCCAGTGCTGACTTTGGGGCTAACATTATATATCAGTCTATTCCAAAAATGTAAGTCCTCTAAACAATTTCTCATTCAGCTTTTACCTGTCTCCTTTTAAAGATACCAATTTACTCAATGGGAAAAAATGACATGAGAAACTTTAATATGTTTTGAGTGAAAATGTCAAGCAATAAAAGCTTATTTCATTTAACATTTTAAATAAATAGATATTTAGAATCTGATATTAGGGCAAAAATACCAGGTTTAATGCTAATGACACACTTAAATTTCCAGATCAACTATCTAAATAGAAACTTGAGCTTTAAAAGTAAATTTATTTTTCTGAAGTACTCTATTTATTTCAACATTGCCAGGCATGAAATGTGACACCATACGTAGATTACAAAATCCATTACTGAAGTTAAGGTTCTTCAAATGCAAGGCTCAAATTATTCAGATTAATCTCTCTCTCTTTATTTCTACTTTAGCTCAAACGTTTACGTGAAGCAGAAAGTCAATACAAACCTCTCTTGGATAAAAAGAAACGTCTCAGTAGGAAGAATGAAGAAATGAGCCATGCCTTACGACGTATGGAAAATAAGCTCAAGTTTCTCACACAAGAAAACTTAAGAATGGTAAGCTTTCATTATAAAAAAAGTCTTTCTTAATCATTTGGAAATAATTCTCTAATTCAGCTGAAAGAATTATAAATCCTCAGACCTGCAATGTCAAGATTATTCAATACATAGTCACTTTACTCGAGGTTTAATTTGTTTTATTACGTTAAACACCAAATATAATCAAAGTAACCAACACTGCCAGGGATAACAATGATAGGTAAGTTAACAAATGTATGGAGTGCACTTCATTATTGATGTCCTATTACTTTAAATATGGTGTTTATTGTGATGAGAGGCCCAGGCGAGGCTGATAGGGACTCAGTACTGGTATATCTAACACTAGAACTGAGACGCAATTTTGAGACTGAGACAAGAACAGAGTTCTTGATTAGATGCAAGATGAGAAGCTGATGAGACTAGGCAAGAATCCAAATAAGACAGAAATCCTAAACACAATCATAGACAGAAGCAAAGTTGAGTGAACAATCGAGCTCCGATCCTGAATTCAGGAGCTCTTTAAAACCCATATATTGGCGCCAAAACATGGCCACCAATTAGCAGATTGGATCAGAATCTTTAAAGGGACTGTGCCAGCTAGCCATACTCCAGGGAATCGGAGCATTTAAACCCCAGATGCTAGAGCGACCAGGTGTATACTGTAGGAGTTTATGGGAATAAATGTTACAGAATCAAAAATTATATAACCATCTGCATTTATAGCGAGCATTTACAGTTATACTTTTTATTTAGCTACTAGAATTTCTTCAACATCTCGCCCACATTTCTTTTTCCAAGTCAGATTGTGTTCCATGATGACTTTTCTATCTGCATCAGCTGGTCAGCTCATCTTAAGTCATAAAACAAAAGATGCTGGAAATATTTAGCAGGTAAAATAACAAGGATAGTTGATAACTCTTCCGCGGAACTGAAATACATTAGTACAAGGTTTAAGTTGCAGAGAAAGGGAAAAAGCCAGAGAAAACAAAAGAGAGGGTCAAGGATGGACCTTCTCCTGGAAGGCAGAAGAAATTGTATCCCAAATGTGACATTGGATCTAGCTAAAAGAGGGTGGCAAAGGCTAGTGATTAATGGAAGATATGTCTGAACAGGAGACAATGGATAAATCATTGTTGTTAGAAATGACAGAACAGAATAATTAAATTAAGTTAATAGTAGGTAGCACAGATATAGAATACTGGAAGAGATCAACATGTCAGCTAGTGCTTGCTGATTTACAGAACTGTGATACTTCAGAAGCAACAGATAAGCATACGAATCAAATACTCATTGTAGGAGTTAATTCAGGGATAACCTAAGTGCCAATGCTCCTTTCTCATATCAGGTCTTCATGGAGGTATGAACATGAATCTTGTACTATGGCTCATCTGTACTGATGACAAATCTTCCCTTAACTGATAACCAAACACCATTTCCAAAGTGGTCGTGACTGGGTTGCAAATAGTGTCAAAGACAGTGAAAATGCTTTTAAGCCAAAATTCTTCAATCCAAAATATTTTCCATCTTCAATATTACCATAACCATAACAATTCAGTTTAGCAGAGCTATATTTTGTGAGTGGAAGTCAAAATTTGACGTTAATGAATGTGCAAAAATAAGATTAATGTATGTTCCTAAAAATTCATCTTCAGTCAGCAAAGCTACGCGAGCAATGTATTGCCAGCCACATCTTGTGCTTTGCTTCCATTTCCTTTAACCCACACCTGCTGTTACCACCAAGGATTTTTCTCTGCAGTCTCCTTTCCTTTGTAATAAAAATGAAGTCAAGGAATTATTTTGGGCCCAAAGAATGCGAACAGGTAGGTGGGTATGTCGTATCCGGAATTATTTCCAGGTAGCGGACGATTTCCTTCCACGCCGCTCTGACGTATTAGGAAATCGTGTACTAGGCACGTTACAGCAGTGGTTTGCCATTGCCTTCTGCCGGGTGAGTTTTTTTTAAAGAGATCACCAGCTCTTAACCCAGTACAAACGGACAGCGTGCAAGGGAGCCGGCTGGATTCGAACTTGGGACCTCTCGCCCCGAAGTCCAGCGCTGATGCCACTAGGCACCAGCCAGCTGGATGTAAATAGACATTGTGCTAAAAAATCATCCCTGTTTGAAAGTCTGGATTCAGCAGATAATTTTGATTTTCAGCATCACTTAATTCCCTTATAATCCGTAGATATTCCCTACATACCCAGCACATCCTGATGATATGCAGTATGTAGGTGCTGATGAAAGGTCTCCATCAAAACTTACTTACTTACTGCCCATTAAGATGGTGGTGTTTAGGGCAGCAAAGAAGGTCTTCCATCTCTGTTTGTTCATACTGTCGCACACAGATATAGAAGGATTCTTCATTGCTATTTCTGTAACACTTTCTTTGACCAATCAGTGTTGTTAGCCCTGAGCTGAACCCCTGAGCCTAGAGGACCGGTGAACTACTCTGAGTATGACCTCTACCCTTTGACCTGTTTGGCATGGATGACCCTACCAAGAGCCAAAGCACAAGGCCCCGACTCCGGCCAGCGTATCTCTCTGGGTCATTGTAGCACAACAAGGTTATGGTCTTCTTGGAGGCTGGCCCAAAACACTGACTATTTATTCCTCTCTATAGATACTGCTTGATTTGCTGAGTTCCTCCAGCAGTTTTGAATGTTGCTCTGGATTTCCAGCATCTACAGAATCTCTCGTGTTTCCCTTTGAATATCACTAGGCTCTGAAATTCTGTTTTTTTTGTGCAGCATTTATGGGAATTATAAAATACAATGTCTTCATGAAACACTCACAATGTAAACTCCAAGACTGAATGCATGCTCCATGAAGGCGACAATATTTCACCCATCATGCATCCTGATAGGGATATCAAGTCCAAGTTCAAGTTTAATTGTCATTGATGTATACACATGTATACAGCCAAATGTTTCTCTGGGTCTACAGGGAAAAACACAGTAACAACATTCACACACAGCACATAGCACATATAGTCACCGTAGCAGAAAAGCATACTGTTCACAAAAAAAAATATAGCCCAAGTCTCTCAGTGGCATGGCCTAAAGATTGATGGTGCATGGGATGTTGGCCTGGAGCCATGTTTCACAGCAGTCCCTTACCACATGCTAGTGCAGCCACAGACCAACAATTTGCAGCTTGTTTTCCACCAAGCAAACACTAGAGGGCAGCACTAACCAGAAGGGGCAGCCCCTCATCCAGCATGGACTCCAGCACGCGCGCCGTACCTCTGTTCCCTTTTACACCAGCTCTGGCATCTCCTCCCCAGGGGGCTGCAACAGGCAACACTGCATCAGGAGGACCTGGTCCGCGCACCAGCCGAGGCCATGCAGCTCCACCTCCATCAGTCTCACCAATGAACCAATGCTCAGTATTCTACTGCCCTCTTTTCTGGAATCTACATTACCAATATCCAACAGAGTCTTGCGATCACAAGAAAAGCATCCAGGACAATCGTTTGCATCATGCACTGCCTCTGATGCCTTCTTCCCCGGGAGGCTGTAGCAGGCGACGACACAGTATGCGACAGATTCATGCAGTGCTCCGCTGCTATCCAGCAACTCGCTAGTGGGGTAGACCCGGGGTACTTGGTCTTCTGAATATCCAGCATTGTTTGGACCTGGAGAGGCTGCTGCTACCAAGCATGCACTGTCAGGTTGGAGATTGGTAGTGCACGCGTGATTGACTCTCCCATGGTTTTCATTCATGTGTTCATGACCCCTAGGTGCTGTGTGCCACTTGCAACTATCTCATGAAACTTGACCTGGCGTAAGTTAAAAGGGACTCGGATGAGCAGTTTTGCTGCTGTGGAGTCTAGTGTTTAGGAACTTGCTTCATGTAGGGCCTCTTCACGTTTAAATCAAAACTCATAGCCCTTTGGTCCGCCCAAACTGTGTTGGTCTGCCCGTACTTTGAGATGTCCGCAGAGGAATACTGCTGACTGGCACGTGCCAGGAGGCTGCAAGAGTGTGCGCTGAGGGACACACAGAAGCTTGGTGAGCCACAAGGTCCATGGTTTTGGGTTCTTCTGCTACTGGAGTGTAAGGAGCCAGATGGGTGAGTAAGCCCCTTTATTATTGTAAAAACAAGAGGTTCTGCAGATGCTGGAAATCCGCAACGACAACCAAAATGCTGGAGGAACTCATCTAGTCAGGATTCATCTGTGAAAATGAATAAACAGTCGAAGGAAGGAAGGAAGGAAGGATGAATTCAATTGTTCAATTACCACCCCAGAGAGCAAGAGCACTATTAGTGTTAAGGAATGTAATAGTATACTATGTAACACACTGACTCCGAATCTACAAATGAAAAGCATTACTTAGTTTATTCTTGTAAATAATTTTTTATTGCAAATAATATTTATTTCGATAAAAAGAAGCTCATGGCTTCGAGCACACTTTCTTCTCACTGATACAGGCTAAAAACTTCCATTCCTTTGTTTTTCCTGTGGATTTGTTTTGGCTCCACCCACAGTTACTTGGTGCCAATGTAAGTGTTTATCTACTTGGTGCTGGATTCAGAAGCCTGCACCTCAGAGCCATCTAGTGCCCAGAGGCTGAATATCATTTATAACAGGCGATAGAGCAAAACTTGAATAAGGTTATAGATATAGCCATTAACACTGGCAAATTTTAACCATAAGCTAAAGAAAACATGTAGAGATTGTGGAAATTAAATGTATTAATATACAAGACTATAAAACAACATTTTGGAATATGCATGACTTGTAACTGACATGTACAGTACTATATGTGATTGTAACGTGATGAGATTGTGTGAAATGTAACTAACTCTGCTGTGTCTATGGCCTCTTAAATGTTTAAAAAGTCTAGACATTATTGTCAGTTATCTTGTAAAATTTTATATTGGTTTTTTACACACAGGAGATTACAAAATCATATCAAATATACTGTGGAATTTTGTGCTGTATATATTTTATACTGTGGAACCTTGCCAGATTTTGAGAAGAAATTAATTTAACAATTATTCTAATTTACATCACATTAGCCCCTGTAATGTGCTTACATTCTTCAAAATTGAGAAAAAAATCTGATAATATTTTGACTTATAATGAAGGATTTTTTTCTTTAATTGGATCTTAGGGAAATTTATTTAGTGTAGTTTATTAAATCTCATTAACTCACTAAAATATCTTTTTTCTTTTATAATGATCAAATTTGTAATTTTCTTTATTTTAATGGGCTTGTGAAGAGAGGGTTTGTCTTTGATCTTGTTTCTTCTGTTCTACAAATAATGCTCTATTTATCAGCTAAATATTATTAATGATATTTGTCCTGTATAATCTAGCAAGATGCAAACATATTATTTTCTGATTTCCTGAGACAAGGAATTGCACAGTTATTGCATTATTCCAGTATCTCAGAAGTGAAGGAAATTCAATTATGTGATGAAACTGAAGTAGAATCACAGAGTCATTGAATTGTGTAGCCTCCTCAGCCAATTCGTCCATGCTGACTATTGCCCAGTGAGCTAACCCCATCTGTCTGTTTTTGGCCCAAAGCCTTCTAAACCCCTCCTGTCTACGTACTTACCTCAATGGCTTTTAAATGTTGTTAGTGTGACCACCTCAGCCAATATTTGTGGCAGCTCATTCTAAATTTGCACGAAGAAGCTGGCCCTGGTGTCACTTTTAAATCTCTTGCCTCTGATATTAAGTACATGCCCTCTTGTTTTAGTGGCCCCTTAATCACTCTGCCTTTGCCCCTCATGGTCTTATATCAGGTTACCCCTTAATCTCCCATTTTCTAGGGAATAAAATCCTAGTCTACACAACCTTTTCTTATAACTCAGACCCTCAAGTCCAGGCAACATCCTGGTAAATCTATTCTGCACCCTTTGTAGCTTAGTAACTTCTGTCCTATGATAGGGAGAGTAAAACTGTATACAATACACCAAATGCAGCCTCAGCAACATCTTATGTAACTGCATCATAACATCCTAACTCCCATCATCAATACCCTGATTGATGAGGCCATCTTCCCAATATCCTTCTTCAGATTAGCTAAGATTACATTTGACATATTACCTTTATTTTTCACAAGTACGTTGAAACAAATGGTGAAACGTGTTGTTTGTGCAAACGAACAACACGTCCGGGAGTGTGCTGGGGGCAGCCTGCAAGTGTTGCCCTGTTTCCGGCACTGACAGGATGCACACAACTTACCAACCTTAAACCATGTATCTTTGAAATGTGGGATGAAACTGGAGCACTTGGGAGAACCCACATGGTCACGGAGAGAATGTACAAACTCCTTACAGGCAGTGGCAGGAATTGAACTCTGATCTTCTGATCACTGTTGCTGTAAACTGTTATGCAACTGTGCCACACTTTTTACCTGTGACGCACCTTCAGCCAATTATAAATGTGCATCCCTAGGTCTCTCTGTTCCATAGCACTCCCCAGGGTCCTATCGTTTACTGTATCAAAACCAGCCTAGTTTGATCTCCTAAAATCCAATACCACATGTTTATCTTGATTGAAGATATTGGCCAGTCCTCAGCCAATGTACCTAGCTGATCAAGGTCCCCCTGTAATTCTTCATAATCTTAGAGTCATAGAAAGGTACAGCATCAAAAAAGGCCCTTTTGCCCATCTAGTCCATGCCAAACCATTTAAATTGCCTACTCCCATCGGCCTGCACCCGGAACATAGACCTCCATACCCCTGCCATCCCTGTACCTATCCAAACTTCTCTTAAACGTTGAAATCTAGCTCACATGCACCATTTGTGCTGGCAGCTCGTTCCACACTCTCACAACCTTCTGCGCGAAGAAGCTTTCCCTCATGCTCCCGTTAAACTTTTCTCCTTTAACCCTTAACCCTTGACCTCTAGTTGTAGTCCCACAAAACCTCAGAAGAAAAGGTCTGCTTGCATTTACCCTGTTGATATCCTTTCTTCGACACTATCTACGAGACCACCTGTTAGTTTATTTATTTACGGCAGTCCACCAGTCTAGTACTTGTACTGACAACACAACGAACTTGATGCTAGTACACCAGCTTGTGTTGCCTTTTACTCAGTATTTGAACAAGAATAGCAGAGTGGTAAAGACAGGTACGATTACAGAATCAGAATCAGGTTTACTATCAATGGCATACGTCATGAAATTTGTTGTTTTAGGGCAGCAGGGCATCGCAATCCATAATAAAAACTATAAATTACAATAAGAATGTACATAAAAAATTAGATTAAATAAGTAGCACGAAAAGAGAGGAAAATACTGAGATAGTGTTCATGGGTTCATTGTCCATTCAGAATTCTGAAAGCAGAGGGGGAGAATATGTTTGTGAAACTTTGAGTGTGTGTCTTCAGGCTCCTTGATGGTAGCAATGAGAAAATGGCACGTCCTGGGTGATGGGGGTCCTTACTGATGGATACCGCCTTTTCGAGTCATTGTCTTTTGAAGGTGTCCTTGATACTGGGGAGGGTAGAGCTCGTGATGGAGTTGGCTGAGTTTAAAACTTTCGGCAGCTCTTTCTGATCCTGTGCAGTGGCCCCTCCATACTGATGGTGATAGAACCAGTTAGAATGCTCTCCACGGTACATTTGTAGAAATCTGCGAGAGGCTTTGCTGACTTAACAAGTCTCCTCAAAAGACTAATGAAATATAGCTGCAGTTATGCCTTCTTTGTAATTGCATCAATATATTGGGCCCAAGATAGATCTTCATCTACCTTGACACCCAGGAACTGGAAACTGCTCACTCTTTCCACTGCGGATCCCTTGAAGTGGACTGGTGTGTGTTCTCTTGACCTTTTTCTGAACTCCACAATCAAGTCTTTGGACTTACTGATGTTGAGTGCAAGGTTGTTGGTGTGACTCAACCAGCTGATCTGTCTCACTCCTAATGTCTCCTCATCACCATCTGAAATTCTGCCAACAATAGTTATGCCGTTAGCAGATTTAATAATGGCATTTGAGCTGTGCATAGACAAACAGTAGAACAGTGGGCTAAGCACAAACCCTTGAAGTGCATCAGTGCTGATTATCAGCAAGGTGGAGATGTTATTTCCGATCCATGCAAACTGCAGTCTAGTAGCGAGGAAGTCAAAGTTCTAGTTGTAAAGGAAGGTACAGAGGCCCAGGGTTTGGAGCTTGTTGATTAGAATTGAGGATTTGATTGTGTTGAACACTGAGCTGCAGTCAAAAATGAGCAGTCTGACATAGCTATTACTATTGTCCAGGTGATACAAGGATGAGTGGAGAGCCAGTGAGATTGCATTCAATGTAGACATAAGGACATAAGAACTAGGAACAGGAGTAGGCCATGTGGCCCATCGAGCCTGCCCCATCATTCAATAAGATCATGGCTGATCTATCCATAAATTCAGCACCATCTACCTGCCTTTTCCCCATAACCCTTAATTCCCCTACTATGTAAAAACCTGCCTAACTGTTTCTTAAATATATTTAGTGAGGAAGCCTCAACTGCTTCCCTGGGCAGAGAATTCCACAGATTCACCACTCTCTGGGAAAAACAGTTTCTCCTCATCTCCGTCCTAAATCTTCTCCCCTGAACCTTGAGTCAATGACCCCTAACTCTAGTCTCACCTACCAATGGAAGCAACTTTCCTACTTCTATCTTATCTATCCCTTTCAAAATTTTGTACGTTTCTATAAGATCCCCTCTCATTCTTCTGAACTTCAGAGAGTATAGTCCCAGGCAACTCAATTTCTCCTCATAGGTTAACCCCTTCATCCCTGGAATCAACCTGGTGAACCTCCTCTGCACTACCTCCAAAGCCAGTATATCCTTCCTCAAGTATGGAGACCAGAACTGCACACTCCTGGCCTACTCCTGTTCCTATTTCTTATGTTCTTATGTCCACATGGAATGCAATCTCACTGGCTCTCCACTCATCCTTGTATCACCTGGACAATAGTAATAGCTATGTCAGACTGCTCATTTTTGACTACAGCTCAGTGTTCAACATAATCAAATCCTCAATTCTAATCAACAAGCTCCAAACCCTGGGCCTCTGTACCTTCCTCTGCAACTAGATCTTTGACTTCCTCGCTACTAGACTGCAGTTTGCATGGATCGGAAATAACATCTCCACCTTGCTGATAATCAGCACTGATGCACTTCAAGGGCTTGTGCTTAGCCCACTGCTCTACTGTTTGTCTATGCACAGCTCAAATGCCATTATTAAATCTGCTAACGGCATAACTATTGTTGGCAGAATTTCAGATGGTGATGAGGAGACTTTAGGAGTGAGACAGATCAGCTGGTTGAGTCACACCAACAACCTTGCACTCAACGTCAGTAAGTCCAAAGATTTGATTGTGGAGTTCAGAAAAGGGAGGTCAAGAGAACACACACCAGTCCACTTCAAGGGATCCGCAGTGGAAAGAGTGAGCAGTTTCCAGTTCCTGGGTGTCAAGATAGATGAATTTGCCTTGGAAAACTTGGTTGGCACAGTCGAGTTGGGCCAAAGGGGCCTGTTCCTGCACTGTGTAACTCTATAAGAGGACAAGCTAGTTGGAATAGGTCCAAATCAAGATATGAATATTTAATTAGTGCCCCTAACCGTCTTCCATAATATTTTAATTATAGAATATGCAGAGGAATGCCTATTTATCCATACATGATAAGGGATGGGCGAATGAGCATACCTTATTTTCCCTGCAGCTATCTAAACATTTTACAGAATCAGGAGGATACAGATGAATTTATCAACACTTGTACAACAGGCAAGATCAGGTCATCTCCAGTTACCTTTTATTCTGATCTTTACTTTGACTATTTACGATTTATTACCAATACAACCCCCTCACTAACAGCTCATTAGACCTTCTGGATTGCAGATACATTTAGACCTTTTGAATGTATGAGTCAGCAAATCCAATTTTTGCTTCAGTTCTTTGTTATACTTAATACATAAGGTATTGGTCCCCAAAGTCCATTTCTCCATTAGTCCGAGTTTATGCATAAACTCCAACATTTGCACATATCAGCAGTAACTAGTCATCCCTTCAGTTATTAAGTATCCACCTTCTCTCTCTTAAGAATATTCTAAAGGTCTGCTTCAATCACTCCTTGAGGTAGAGAGTTCCAAAGACTCATGACCTTTGAGTGGAAAAAATGCCTCATTTCCTTGTTTTTAAACACCAGTTGTAAAGATTTTTTTTAAATGTTAGTATAACAATGAAGGCAACAATGAAAATGATAGATGTATAATAAAATTAACCATTGAGGGGTTATTGGAGCACAGAAAATTGTCAAAGACTTCCTGGCCATCATTAATAGGCTATTGCATATTCCAGTGTCTGCTTGCAAAAGTGCTGAATACCAATGTTGAAACAGCTGCATGGCATTCATAAGATTTAAAAGTATACTCTCTGATGTTGAAGCTTATGTATTTTAATTTTTTTCTATCCATTCATTTCAGAAAGGGGATGAACATTGCATGGAGTTTTGATCCCTAAAGATAATTAAAATGGATTTCATACTCAGATATTACAGCTTTGTTCAGTTTCATTCATTTTATGTAGTGAATAAGTCACAATGTAACATAAAGAAATGATGCTAGAAATATGGTTGTTTTTTTGAGCCAGCCTAGGTCTGTCTGTGTTAAATTCTGATCCTAAATCATACTCACATTATGATTTGCATTGAACTAGCAGTAACAATGATTTGAATTTATGTGGCAGCTGCAGAAATAGCAGTGATGCCCTTGTCATGTTGTCCCTGACTTCCATAGTCGCACATTGAAGTGCAGATGTCAGACGTGAGCGAGAAGCAGAGACCAGTAAATCTGATTATTATGGAGACAAGAAAGCGAGCAAGAAAAACTGACAGATTCAAGAGCACAGGACCTTGCCGCTGAAGGCACGATCAATAATGGTGGAGCAAATAGATTCACAGGCAGCCGGTGGTGTAGTGGTATCAGCACTGGACTTTGACGCCAGTGGTCCTGGGTTGAATCAGGCTGGCTCCCTGCACGCTTTGTGAAAAATAGACAAAACACAAGGTAGCAGCCCGAAGTGGCACAACGGGAAACAATTGGGAGAGGAATAACAACAAATAAATTCACAGATATTCAAGAGACCACGTTCAGAAACCATTGAAATCTCTGAGGATTTTAGTACTGGAAGAGGTTACATTACTAAGGTCCGATGAGATCACAGAGATTTCTGAAAATAGAAATGTCTAACTCAGGGCAATTCTGAACATAGAGTGTCAGGGTTAGCCAGCACAAATGTGGCAAATGAATTTTGAGAAACTAGGACATGGCAATAGAATTTGTATGATCTAAAATTTATGTAGCGTTAACAAAACAGGACGGCATTGGAGAAACCAAGACTGGAGACTCCAAAGTCATGGATGACGATTTCAAAAGCAAATGATCTAAGAGAAGTCAAGTAATGTTGCAGAAGGGAGAATATCTTGGAGTTATCAAGATAATAGATCCTTAGATAATCTCAGCATTAAACATGGCCAGTGTTATGGTTCATATTGGCAAGATGTGAGCTTGAGGAAGCGGCTCAGTAACAAGTAATGTGACTGGGACCAAAACTGATCATCCATTGGTTAGATATAAAAAACTGTTTATTGAGTACTGGATGTAATTCTTAGTCTGAGGTAACACCAGAGCTTCACTTTCCAGACTATTCTGAAAAGCCTCATTAAGCAAGCAGTAAGAATTCATTAAATAGCTGCTTTTCTTGAAGATATGAGATCTGCTTTGAGTGAACAAGGTTTCAGATTCTAATTAAGTTGCTTTTAAATCTTCAGAGGCTGGTTTGATTGCTAAGCAAACATTTGATTTCAGCAAAAAAAAAGGCACTTTCTGGGCATCAGTGCTCCAGAAAAGTATAGGGCAGAGAAGCATCTTTGGTAACAACAGGTTTTTTTTAATGTTACAATTACCAGCTAGATTATTATGTGAGTCTTTATGCCGAGTTTTGACCTGAAACATCAAGGATTGTTTCTCCACACAGATGCTGCCTGACCCATTAAGTCCCTTCAGTAGATTGTTTATTGCTGCAGTGCTGTAGTAATATTATGTATTCCGCTGTACTGCTGCCATTAAAAAATTCATGACATATGTGGGCGATGGTAAATCTGATTCCTACATCCACCTTAAATTTACATGTGTATTTGACCACAGACATATATTTACAAGCTATTCCTTAAATTCATAGATGCTGCCTGACTTGCTGGGCTCCTCCAGCACCTTGTGTATATTTCTTTAGATTTCCAACATCTGCAGTACCTCTTGGGTCTTTGATTATTAATAGCAGTTTTGTGAAATTCACTTGTCATATTCATGCATGAATTTGGTTTTACAAATTTTCATATATTTTTCACAAGAGGAATTCATCTCATTAAATTGGTTCATTGAAAACTGTCTGGGATAAAAGCCAAGTAAAATCTCCATGGAAAACACTTTGGAATGACACAAGCAAGCCATTAGTGCAAAATGAAATTCTCATCAAAGCCATCTAAATTCCTGGAGAAGGTAGAATTGAGAAATATCCATGAAATGCATTATTGCTAATTTTAACAATGTGGATCAGATTGTAAAAACTACCCAGGTAAGAAGATGTTGTAAATTGTGAAGTATTCTATAATTCTATTTAATGAATAGCACAGGTTTATATAAAATATATGACACAGAAAAAGACCTTTCAAACCACCCAGTATGTTATCCTCTTCGGCTCCTCTCAGGCCTCTGCCCATCTTCTTAATTTGAATTTGTATCCCAACCCTCAATTTCCTTTTCCTTCTTGTGCTTGTCTGATCTTCTTTTGAGTTATTACTAAATTTTTTATAACCACTCTGTAACAGCAATTTCCACATTCTTACCACTCCTTCAGTTAAGAAGTTGCTTCTGAATTCACTATTGCATTTCTTGGTAAATGCCTTATATCCTTAGCTTTAAGCCACATTCTTTCCTATTAATGGAATCATTTTCTCTATATCCACCCTTTCAAGTCCTTTCCTTAAGGAAATCTGTTAGTCATAGAGTCTTGGAGCTGTACAGCAGAGAAACAGGCTCTTTGCCCATCTAATCCATGCTGAACTATTATTCTGCATCTATTATTACTGTCTATTATTCCCATTGACCTGCACCTGGAATAGAGACCTCCATACTCCTCCCATCCATGTATCTATCCAAATGTCTGTCAAGTGTTGAAATTGAACCCACAACCACCACTTCCGCTGGCAACTTGTCCCACACTCTCACCATCTCATGTTCTCCTTAAATATTTCACCTTTCACTCTTAACCCATGTCTTTTAGTTCTAATCTCACCCAACCTCAGTAGAAAAAGCCTGCTTGCATTTACTCTATCTATACCCCTCATAATTTTGTGTACCTCTGTCAAATCTCCCCTTATTCTCCTAAACTCTGAGGTATAAAATGCCAACCTATTCACCCTTTCCCTCGAACTCAGATTCTCAAGTCTCAGCAACTTCGTTGTAAATTTTCTTTGTACTCCTTTGATCTTATTAATATCTTTCCTGTAGGTAGGTGACCAGAACTAAACACAATATTCCAAATTTGGCCTCACCATCATCTTATAAAACTTCAACATAATATCTCAACTCTTGTATTCAATAATTTGATTTGTGAAGGCCAGTGTGTCAAAAGCTCTCTTTACAACTCTCTTTACTTATGATGCCACTTTCAAAGAATTATGGATCTCTATTCCCTGATCCTTCAGTTCTACCACACCCTTCAGTGCCCTACTGTGTAAGTCACACCCTGGTTTGGCCTCCCAAAATACATATCACACTTATGTGCATTAAATTTAATCTTCCACTTTATAGCCCCATTTTCCAGCCAATCTGAAACCCGCTGCAAGCTTTCTTAGCCTTCTTTGATCCCTACTATGCCTCCAATCTTAGTGTCATCTGAAAATTTTAGTTTACCACAATATCATCCAGATCATTGTTATAGATGAAAAACAAAGTGGACCCAGCACTGATCTCTATGGCATATCACTAGTCACAGGCCTCGAGTCAAAGAGGCAACCATCTGTTACCACCTCTGGCTTCTCCCATGAAGCCAGTCTGGAATCCAATTTACTAACCCATCCTGAATGCCAAGCGACTGAACCTTCTTGACCCACCTCCCATGCGAAAACTTGTCAAGGACCTTAATAAAGTCTGTATAGACAACATCCACTACCTTGGCTTTGGTTACACTCATCCTTTTACCTCAAGAATAAGGAGCCACAGTCTGTCCATCCTTTCCAGACATACAGTCAGCCCTCCTTTTCTGCGAGTTTCCGCATGCGCAAATTCAACCAACCATGAATCGAGAAAACCCAGAAGTGCTCTTCCAGCACTCGTTGCTCGAGCATTGTTTGCTTCGCGTCTCATTCGTTCGTTACTTTAGTCCTGTGAAAAAATGCCTCCTAAAAAGCAATTACATGGTCAAAGCAATTCTTCAAAGGCTAAGAGGGAGTGTAAAGTGCTATCTCTCACCGAGAAAGTAGAAATATTAGATCTTTTGAAAAATGGCATGTCGCTTTCCGAAGTGGGCCGTAAGGTTGGTAAGAACGAATCGAGCATTCGCACAATAAAGCAGAAAGAAGCTGAAATCCGTGGAAGTGTTAGTGCTGCCCCTACAACGGCAAAAATGGTGTCTCTGGTTCATGATAAAGTGCTTGCGAAGACTGAGACAGCATTAAGTGTGTGGCTAGAGGACACATCACAGAAGCATATCCCTGTTGATGGCCAAATTATACGTGAAAAAGCTCTTAGTCTCTATGAGCACTACTGTGATGGGGTTGATGAGAACGAGAGAAAAGTGCTTAAGGCTAGTAAGGGGTGGCTGGCTGGCTATGTAAAGCGCTACAGCCTCAAGCACGTAAAGATCATGGGAGAATCGGCGTCTCGTTTGTTTGCTGCTTGTGTTGTGAGTGAGAGGAACACATACAGTTTTGTTTTCTTGTCAATGTTCCCTGAACAAGACAGTGTAACAACTATTTACATAGCATTTCCATTGCATTAGGTATTATAAGTAATCTAGAGATGATTAAAAAGTATACGGGAGGATGTGCATAGGTTATATGCAAATACTACACCATTTTATATAAGGGACTTGAGCATCTGTGTATTTTGGTAAACGCGGGAAGTCCCAGAACCAATCCCTTGTGGATAAGGAGGGCCGACTGTATTTTTTGTATGTCATCTCTGCACTCCAACTACAGATTCACAGATAACACCAGATAAAATCTCAGATTGCAACAAGGAGACACACAGGAGTGAGATAGATCAATTGGTTGAGTGGTGTCACTGTAAGAATGCCACACTCAACATCAGCAAGACCAAGAAATTGTTTGTAGACTTGAGGAAGGGGAAGCCAAGAGAACATGCACGAAAACTCACTGAGTGGTAGAACAGGTAACACCTTGGCTCAACATGTTGATGTATCTGAATGATCTATCCTTGGCTCAACACATCGATGCATTTGGAGGATCGATCCTGAGCTCAACACATTGATGCAGTCATGAAGAAGACATGAAATGGCTCAGCTTCATTGGGTGTTTGAGGAGTTTGGTGGGGTTACCAAAGGCGCCTGCAAATTTCTATAATTGTACAGTGTACATTCTGACTGGTGTGAAGGCTGCAATGAAGTAGAGGGTTGTAGACCTGGCCAGCATCATCATAGATACAGCCCTCCCTTCCATCGAGGTACCTCAAAGACGGCAGCATCCATCATTAAGAATCCTCACCATCCTTTACATGAGTACAAGAGCCTGAAGATTTCTGAAACATCCATGAACTCAAGAATAGGAGCTTTTCATTCCTTTTTTCACATTAATTATTTATTCCCTTTTTCACATTATTTATTTGCTTTATAATTTACAGTAATTTTATGTCTTTGCACTATACAGCTGCCGCAAAAACGAATTTAATGTCAGCCTATTCTGATTCTGATTCTATTCTGTTCATAGTACATGGCAATCAGAAGTGTAGGCAGCATTCCAAGTATAATGCGAAAATAGTTCAACATTTTGTTGAGTATACTTGTCCGTTGTTAACTACTTCCTCTAAAAATAAATCCAAGTACTTGATCTGCTATCTTTATGGCCTTGCAAACTTATATATCAACAGCCAATCTTTATCTCAAACTTGGGTCTTCTTACCAAAGCATAGTATCTCACTGTTAACAGTGAAGAAACGTAATTTCTAATTATTTGCCTGCTATCATTCATTGCAGTGCTTTTCAAACCCCCCCCCCCCACCCATTTGCTATGTTATATCATTTGGAAATTCAGAAATCACCATTTTAATTCTGAAGTCTGACTCAGTGGTTTTAGCAGATACATTGAGCTGCTAAAATTTACCATTCCTGCCATCTCTCTGATGTTACCTTTAGAATTAATTTGTTAATCTATTAATTATGCTATTTCTATCCCAATATTTATTTTTTCTTTGATCTGTTTTACTATTGTGTTTTGTGCTTTTGATCATTACCTTTGCCTTCCTAATTGTTTTTGTGACTTCTCTCTTATCAGTCATTTATGTGCTTAATGTATTATTGTTTCCTTACCCTCAATTTTTCCCTTGTACCTTTTGCCATTAAAATTTCTTGAACATGTTATCTAGTAAGTTCTTTGTTCTAAACAGAATGGCTTTTCCTGCACTCTCTTAGTATTGTTTTAAACATTTCCCATTAAGGTTCTACAACATTGTTTGTCAATATTGTCAACCATTTTATCTTCTCAAGTTCTATTTTCAGACCTTCTTAAATAACTTTTTTCCAAACTATTAACTAAGTTTTCATTGCCCTTTTGTTTTTTCTTGATTATCTTCATTTAATAATATACTGACCATGATAAAATATGCCTTTAATGTTATATCTTATCTTTCTTTGTTCATTCTCCCTTACAGTACAAATCCTTTGTTGGGTGTTTTACGCAGTGGATTAGAAAGGAATATTGTGTATATTGTAAGGACTCCATTCACTATCATCTGTAGTAACCCTTTGATCTAATTAATATTGATGTTTTGACTATATACTTTTAGGTGGGATGTGGGATATGCCTAATGGTGAGATTTTTTTTCTTGTTTTTCTTTACCTTGTTTTCTTCACAACTATATCCCTTTCTCTCCTACCATTATTCTCTCCCTAATTATATTGCTATTCCCTTCAGGCCATTAGATTTCTGAACACCCTGCCACATGCATTTGAAGTGTCATCGGTTAATCTGTTCTGTACCTGACAATATTTAATTTATGCACTTTACTTTATTTATGCATAATTCATCTGTAGATTTTATCCTAAATTACCATGTGTTATGTGAACTACTGTGCACCCTGGTTCAGAGAAGCATTGTCTCATTTGACAGTATACATGTATATAGTTAAATGACAATAAACTTGACTTGGCTTGACTTCTCTTCCTCCCTCTGCATCTTTTAAATATGTTAAACCCTGCAATATTTCATTCCTAGGTCTGATTTCTTTGTAATTCCTGCTTGGTTAGTCCTGATGAAGGGTCTCAGCATGAAACTTCGATTGTTTATTCCTCTTCATTGATGCTGGTTGACTTGCTGAATCCCTGCAGTATTTTGTATGTGCTACTGTGGATTTCCAGCATCTGAAAAATCTTTAGTACTTATCCCTGCTTGCTCAGGCTTCTCCCATTCCATGGTTTCTCTGTCTCCTCTACTTTCTTATGCATACCATACGTATTGCTGAACAGACAGTTTCACTAATCTTAAATAAGATTTTGTACACCTTAATGCTTAACCATCTTGTTCAACTCTGAAACCACACCTCTATTCGATCCCTTCCTAAATACACTATTTCCTCGCTTTATGAAAAAGAAAAAAATACAAGTAGATCCCGAACTCGCAGCTCTCGTTTTCTTTTCCAATAAGATTAATGGACTGAGAATCATAGGCTTGGATTCCACAATTTAACAATACACTCCTCCTCCTGAGAGCACTGAACTCTGGTGGAAATGGCATTTCATCGGACATCTGTTTCAGCCGAAGTGATTGATTAACTTGAAACCACAGCACCTTGTCCATAACTCAGCCCATTTTGGCACTGAATGAAAAAAGTAGCTCAATCTTTGAAGACAACGGAAGGACAAAGTGTGGTTCATCATGTGCATTTGGAGATGCTCATTTGAATCTGATTGACATATGTAGAGAAAAATTCTTCAGTGCATAGCATCATTATAGATACATTCTGAAAGAGTTTTACATGTTCACTGTAGAGCAAATAATACCTATTGCTTAGATAACAAAACATTAAATCTACAACTCAACTGATAAGAGTTAGCTTGATGCTAATATCAGGTGGAAGTGTTCAGATTTTCTGTAATGATATCCTATCACCACATATAGCCCATTCTCTTCCTCCATCAAGTTAAATGCACAAAAAATTGTCAATGGTATATCCCCAAACTTTAATTTCATAAAATACTCAATTGTCATTTGCCTGTATACGTTGATTTGTATTTTGAAGTTTATTTGTCGCTAATATTTGGAACTTAAAGCATTGCTTAAATACTGTGGTTGTTTCAATGCTTACTTACTGAGTCTTGAAATAGTACTTGTTTATTTTCAAAGAGCATTTTTGCTTCGGTTGATATGTTCAGAATCTGCACATATCTACAGTTCATTTCGAGCTACAGAGATAGGTGGGGATTGGAAAGTATCAACATTTCAAGGATAGCCCCCCAGCACGCAAAGCAGTCAATGTGTTCATTATTGCTTCACTTGTTTCTGAACCTGTGTAAATGTGATAAAATTTTTATCTGTACTTTCCTCCGTTGCTGTGCTGTACAGATTCACTCTTGAAAAATGAATAATTTTAAGAACACTCTGCCTTTTGGATGACATCTCTCAGCATTTTCAGCTTATTCTGTAATCTTTGGGCTCAGAATTATGATTTAACATTCTTCGAAGTAGGGTAAATGCCATGCCAAATAGATTGAAAAAATGGAGAATGGTTCACTTTTATTGCTTTTTTCCCCTGGTGCATTTGAAATCTCAGACTTACTTTATCATTCTCCATGCAGAAAGAGAGAGTGGGGACCATACGCCGGCCAAGCTCCCTGAATGACCTAGATCAGAGTCATGAAGAGAAAGAAATTGAATTTCTTCGGATACAAGTTATTGAACAGCAAAATGTTATTGATGATCTCAGCAAGGTAACATTTTATTTACTTACAAAACAACAAACATATTCTTTAAAGATTCAGTTTTCTATTTTCTTTGTTAGATGCATATTTTTCAAAAAGTAATAAATTGCCAGTTGCTTTGCCCATTCTGTATAAATACAGAACAAGTAGCTTGAACCATTCAGCAAAACCCTAATCACAACAGTTTAGCAACACTCTGATCACTTTGATTAACTTGCGGTAAAATGGAATTTTGTTCTGATTGTTTTCTCCTAAAATTTGTGTATGATGTATCGTAAATGTATGTTTTTTTGTGAATGCTGCATCTATAATGTGTTATGTTATGTGCTGCAAGTAAGTTTTCCTTGCACCTTGCATTCATGTACCTTTGGCTTTGACACATAACCTGCTATGCATTATTCATAGCAGCAGCCCACTGTCTCTCATTTGCTGGGATACTTTTTAATTTAAGCATTCCTAGGGATCTTAAATGGTTTTTGAATTTTATTTTGTACAAGGCATCAAACACTTCTGATTAAGTAAGATGTTTAGCAGTGGGTCATTCAAACCCAGGATGTTCTCAGATTTAGATAGGATCTATTGTAGTGTTACCTATCTCAAGCAGAACAAATATTGATTATACTGCAAAGTTCCGAATCCAGAAGCAAAGTACATTGACTGATTGAAATCCCATTATCCCATTCTTGGTGTTTGACAGAAGGGAAGAAACAATCAGTTACTACACAATAACTTTCACTGGAAGTGGTACATGTATGGATGTAGAAAGGGATAAAATCTGGCCCAATTATGATGTTACTCCACATCACCAAATAGTATGTCTGTTTGTTCTTATGTATATCATTATGGACCCCAAAACTCCTACTCTTCCAAGGGCCAAGAATATGTGGCTTCTACTCTCATTCCCTGGGTTCCCACGTTTCATGGAGATCACTGAGCCTGCACCGGTGGAGCAGTAGGTGAATGACAGGGAAGTTAATAGATTGTTTTGGGGGTGCTCCATCATTTGAATTTAGCCTTTGTGTGCTCCCATAGAGCCCCAATGTGGTCAGTGACTTACCAATGCCCCTGAACACTCACAGAGGATGTGACAATATTTTTCAGAGAAGGTTTAAATATCCTTGAAAGCTTTTCTGTGACCTTCTTGTTCTAATGGAATGGAGTACCCTTGCAAATAGTGTGACCCACCCATCAGAACAGACTGAGTCTATTGTGGAGATGGTCTTGGAGAATGTTGGCTTACCCTTGCAATGGATTTGGAGCAATACACACAAAATACTGGAGGAACTCAGCAAGTCAGGCAGCATCAATGAAGAAGCCAAGACCCTTCATCAGAACTGAAAAGGACAGAAGCAGGATCTAGAATAAGAAGGTGTGGGGAGGAGAATAAGGAATGAGTACAAGCTGGCAGGTGATAGATGTGACCAGATGAGGGTGTAGTGGGCGTGTGGGGGAGGGGAAGTAAAAAGCTGGGAAGCAATAGATGGAAGAGGTAAAGGATGAGAAGATGGAATCTAATAGGAGAGGACAGAGAACTGGGGAAGAAGGAGGAGGGGCACCAGAGGGAAGTGGTGGACTAGTGTGGAGAACAGAAGAGGTGAGACAGTAACTGGAATAGGAATGAGAAAAGAAAGGAAGGAAGCGGAAAGATATCTCTAGAAGTTAGAAGAAACATTGTTCGTGCCATCAGGTTGTAGGCTACTTTGACGGAATATGATGTGTTATTCCTCCATTCCAAGATTGGCCTCTTCAAGGCAGTAGAGGAGGCCATGGGCAGACATGTCAGAATTGGAATGGGAAGTCAAATTGAAATGGGTAGTCACCAGGAGATGCTGTTTAAGCAACATTCTCTCAAAAAGCTGGAGGAACCCAGCAGGTCAGGCAGCATCTATGGAAATGAATAAACAGTCAACGCTTCAGGCTAAGACCTTTCTTCAGGACTGGAAAGGAAGAGGGGAATTGATAGCATAAAAAGGTGCAGGGTAGAGGTAGGAAGATAGTTAGAAGGTGATAGTTGAAGCTAAGTGGGTAGGAGAAGTAAAGGGCTGGAGAGGAATGAATCTGATAGGAAAGGAGAGACCATAGGAGAAAGGGTAGGAGGAGGGTACCCAGGAGGTGGTGAAAGGCAGGTGAGAAGAGGAAGAGGCCAGAGTGGAAATAGAAGGGGGGAGGGGGGTAGAAAAAAATTATTCTTACCAGAAGGAGAAACCGATACTCAAGCCACCAGGTTGGAGGCTACCCAAACAGAATATAAGGTGTTACTCCTCCACCCTGAGGGTGGCAGGTACTCGAATAGGAAGTGAATAGAGGGATATAGGCCAAATGCAGGATAATGGAATTATCATCACTCCAGTTGGTATGAATGAGTCAGGCCTGGTTTTATGACTCTAATATTGCCATTCTTCATATTTACATTTCAAAAATGAATGAGTTTTCAGGAAGTGTGTTCTGATACAAGTTTACTCAAGAGATTACCCAACAAAATGAAATAGCTTCTCCTTAAATAAACACTCATACCATCAAAGGTAAAATGTATCAAATTGCACATGTTTTACCTTGTAATATCCTAAGTCACTTCTTTAATGCAATTCACAACCTTCCCCATATGTCCTTGGATTGGCTAAACATATTTGTCAGTCAATATTCAAGGTAATATATCTTTCATATGGAAGTTTTGTAACAACACTATCATCAAGAAGTACTGACCCGATACATGCACAAGGTAAATTATGACTTATTGTTTATCAACTTTTGCTGCACACATGAAATATATTAAAAGTTGTCACTTGCAAATGAATACTTAGTTGTTCCAAAAGGAAAAAAGTTTAAGAATGAAAGCTGTAAAAATATCTTTCTCCTCTCACTTGGACCCATCTATCGCCTGCCAGCTCTCGCTCCATCCGTTCCTACCCCATCCTTTTATACTAGTTAGGTTCCCCTAACTTGCCAACCTCAGCTTAACTCTCGATGGCATTTTTTTGATTCTGACCTGCGACCTTTATTTTTGTCAGGCATTGGAGACGGCCGGCTACGTCAAGAGCGTCATAGTAAGTAGCACAAATCACAATTTTTAGCTTGAATAGCTAATTGCACAATGACATTGATGTATAGACATGGGAAAGTGTTGGGACCAAGAGTGCATTCAGTACCACAGGTCTCCATTCCAGTAACATATTAAAGGTGTATGCATTTTAAGAAGCTTGGGACATACATTCGCAATTCCTATGCACACACTGAATTTTTGACTGAAAAATTTACTTTTCTGACCATGCTGCTATCTCAGTAGACAGGAATTATTATTAAAGGAGTGAGTAGAGCATCAGGTCCTGCCTACTCATTGACTCACTCTTCCAGCAAGACAAATGTGGCATAACTGGGTAGGTTTATTTCCAATAGGAAAACAAATGTCAAAGAGTATCATTTACTTCAGAACTTCGACAGATGAAAGATGTGCCACAGGGTTATCAGACAAGCAGAAATGCTCCAGGAGTCGGGAAATTTGGACAAGAAAATAACAATGTAGCTGAATTGTTCACCAGATGGTTAAACACTGAAATAAAACCCAAGCTGAATGGGTTCTAAGCATTTTCCGAAGATGGAGATAGAACAGCTTGACTGTCCTCAGTATTGGCACTAAAACCAAGTTGCCTCAGATTTGAGAATAGAGAATCACATGAGTTGTTCAGGATTATAAAAATTTTAAATAAATTTGATATATTAAGTCAGCTAGCAATATTTCAAAATAAAGATTTGAGTCATCATCAGGCACAAAATGGCTTGACATACACTCAAAAGATTTGGTTTCAATAAAGGAACTGGTTTAAAACCTTCAACTTTAAACTATTTGCCTCTTTTCCTTTATTTTTTTTTTGCCATTATTATTTCTTTATTTTTTTGTGGCACATTTACACTAGCTTTGATAGGCTTCTAATATTATGGAATAAATCCCAAATATTTATCTTAATAATAACTTCTGATCTGTAGTTCAAAATCAAAATCAAAATCAAAATCTTTATCAGTAAGTGAAAACTCATAATTCATATTTCCATATGGTATAGGAAACTTTTCAGTCCTTCTAATCTATGTTGTCTCTCTGAGTAATCATATCAACCTCACTCACCAATATATTAAAATATAATCCATTTTCTTTTAGATTCTCTTTTATACTTTACTGCTTTCCCAGCTGCACATGTACTCCAGGGGCAATTTACCCCAATTAACCTGACAACAAGTATGTCTTTGGAGACACAAGGGAGACTGCAGATGCTGGGAATCTGGTGCAGACAAAAATGCTGGAGGGTCTCAGCAGGTCAGGCAGTATCTATGACGGGAAGTCGACAGTCAATATTTGAGACCTTTCATCGAGACAGGAATGAAAGAGGGGAGAAGTCAATCTAAATGGGTGGAATGGGAGGGACTGGAGCAAGTGCTGGAAGGTGACGGGGAAAGATAGGCAGGCGAGGGAAGAGTGAATCGGAATGATGTAAGCAACTGGGAGGTGATAAAGGGCTGAAGAAGATGGACAGGACAGTGGACCAGGGAATAAAAGGAAGGTGGTGAAATGGGGGATTTGGAGGGAGGAATCTGTGGATGATGGGCAGATCGACTGGGTAGGGCAGGGGAGGGGAAAGAGAAGAGGTATGCAAGCTAGTAGGGAAGGAGGGCAGAGGGGAGCAGGTTAACAGAAGTTGGAGAAATCAATTTTCATGCCATCAGGTTGGAGACTACTGAGATGGAATACGAGGTCACGTTCCTCTCATTTGCATCTGGCCTCAACCTGGCAGAAGAGGAGGCCATGGACAGACACGTCAGTCAGCAAATGGGAGGTGGAATTAAATTGGCTGGCCACTGGGATATCCTGGCTGGTATGACAGGCAGACTGAAGTGATCCCCCAGTTTGTGTTGGGTCTCACCAATGCAGAAGAGGCCCTATCAGGAGCAACGGATCCAATAAATGAGCCCCAAACAGATTCACAGATGAAGTGCTACCTCACATGGATGGACTGTTTAGGACCCTAAATTGTGGTGAGAAAGGGGTATCTACCAGTGGCCACCCATTTCAATTTCACTTCCTTTGCTGGCATGATAAGGCCAAGCACAGGTTGGAGGAGCAACACCTCGTATTCCATCAGTAATATCTCCAATCTGATGGCATGGACATTGAATTCTCTACCTACCAATAACCACTTCTCTCCAACCCCCCCTTCCCCATTCCTTGTTTTCCTTCTTTCTGATGGCCCTCTCACCTCTTCTTTCCCCCTCTCCTGCTCTCATGACTTGCCCATCACCTCCCTCCAGTTTCCCACCTCCTTCCTTTTATTCCATAGTCCACTGTCCTCTCTTATTGGATTCCTTCTATTCAGCTCTTTACCTCTTTCACCCACCACCTCCCAGCTTCTCACATCATTCCCTTTTATCTCTCCTCCCCCACCTGCCTACTTTCTCCCTCATCAGACATCACCTATCAATTGCTAGTTTGTACTTCTCCCTCTTCCCCAACCTTCTTATTCTGGCCTCTCCCTCCTTTCTTTTCAGTCCCAATCATAGGTCTCAGTCTGAACTGTTGACTGTTTTTTTTCCTCCATAGATACTGCTTGACCTGCTGAGATCCTCTAGCATTTTGTGTGCATTACTTATGAAGTTATGCTTTTGATAAGCTGGGCATCATAGTGACTAAAACTAAATCTGCTTTACATTGTATCATATACTTTCTCACTCTTCGTTAAGGTGTGTCATTTCTTTGCTTGTAACAGGATCGGGAAAAGCTGCTGCATTACAGAAAACAAAAGAAGAAATTTGCGAAGGCGAGTAAGGTGAAAACAAAAGCTCCATTTTTGCCTTGTTCATGTTGTCGCAGAATCATAGGAATGTGCAGCTTAGAAACAGGCTCTCCTCATCCATGCCAACTCTATCTGCATTAGGCCTGTATCCCTGTACTCCTTTCCTACCCAAGTACCTGTCCAAGTGCCCTTTAAACATTGTAATATTATCTGCTCCTCTGCCTACTCTGGCAGCTTTTCTAACTGTTCACCACCCTTTATGTGAAAACTGTATGGTTCATATCTCCTTTAAGTTTTTACCATCTCACCTAAACTTGTGTCCTTTGGTTTTGGACTCCCCTGCCACGGAATAAAAAAGATTCTGAATATCTATCCTATCAGTACCTCTCATAGGCTGCATAAAATTGTATCTATTGTTTTAATAATGAAACAAACTTTTAAACAAATTCTTTTGAATTAAAGTGTATGGGATAGGAAATGAGCAGTTTTATTAAGCAGTAGTCTCTCTTCTTCACTGTAGCTGAATCTGCTGACTTTCCCAGGTTCGGGTCCTTTAAGTGTTCACGGCATACTCTTGACAAGGCTATTTCCGTGGCATCAGATACATTGCACATTGAGAAATGGACCAACTCCGTTTTTGAAATAATAACCGAATTGCAGTCAGTTCCAACACACGGTGCAACTTTTTCCAAAAAAAATAATTCCTCTCCTTCATGGAGGTTTTATAGATAGGTGTCCACCTCTTTGTAAATTCTCTTAGAGATGTTACATAACTTTCAAGAAAAATCTGTAGTTGCTACAAATCTCAAAGGCAGAACTCGCAGGAAGTACATAGCCGATTGGGCAGAACCTGCAGAGAAAGAAACAAAATCATTTCCAGTCAGTGGCCTTCTGTTGAAGAGTCTTTGATTTGAAATATTGACTTTGTTTTCTTCTTCTAGATTCACTTCCCTTGATGACATATCCCCTGCCACAATTTCTTCCCATCATTTATCTAATATCTGAATAATCTTCAGCAGCTTCAGGCCAGAGACAGAGATAACCCAGGAAAAGTGTTGGAGAGAGAGTGTTACATGTTTTCTTTAGATAGATAGATAGATAGATACTTTATTCATCCCCATGGGGAAATTCAACTTTTTTCCAATGTCCCATACACTTGTTGTAGCAAAACTAATTACATACAATACTTAACTCAGTAAAAAATATGATATGCATCTAAATCACTATCTCAAGAAGCATTAATAATAGCTTTTAAAAAGTTCTTAAGTCCTGGCAGTAGAATTGTAAAGCCTAATGGCATTGGGGAGTATTGACCTCTTCATCCTGTCTGAGGAGCATTGCATCGATAGTAACCCAGATGGGTTCTTTATCCCAGAACCCATAAAATGATCTACGCAAGAATTCAGAAAAATCTGCCTCCATAAACAAATTATAGAGTAACATTCCAGTTATATTTTGAATAACGCTGTGTAACCTGCTGATTTTCCTTATACAGAATAAATATATTTGAATGTTTTTTTCCATCCACCACTCTGGTATCTCTCCATTGTATATGTTTTTCAGTTATATATATTCTACGTTAATGTTTAACCCTGTCACTCATTACTATGCAACAGACACAGCGAGGAATATAAAGCAAACTTTATTGATGGGGTAATTATGGGGGAAATGCCCATAAAATTTCCAGCCTCAACAAAATTTTAATCTGCAATATATTGCTAATTCTTATTATGGAACAGATGGCTGTGTACTTGGAGAGATCTTTTCACTGTAGCCTGCTTTGTCATATAAATCTATGAGTGGAGATTGATATGTTCATGGCCTAAGGTAGAAGGAGTCACTTTTAGAAAACCTAGCATGTTTATTTTTCAACATAGTTCCCTCCTACATTTACACACGTAGTCCAGCAGTTGTGGAGCATACGGATCTTGGACCTCTAGAAAGTGTCCACAGATGAGTGATTGATAAGTTTGTGGCCTATGGTAGGAGATGAGTTATACAGCTCTTGTTACATGCACATGCAGGTCAACTCTTTGTAATTATGCAGAAAGTTTGAAGTTAATAACTCATCTCCCTCTACCTTAGGCCATGAACTTATCATTAAGTGTGTAAATGTAGGAGGGGACTATGTTGAAAAATAAATGTGCTAGGTTTTCTAAAATTAACTCCTTAGGCCACGAACCTATCAATTACCCCTCGTACATTGAATGATTGGAAGGTGCTTTTATCAGAGTACAAAGCTTCCAAATTTTACTGAATTACTTCCATCCGAAGATCTGATGAAGGCTTATTCAGTGGATCTCCAGAAACTTTAAAGGCAACTAAAGAGATGCCCAGTTGCCACTGTGAATATAAACCTTAAGTACAACACACCAATGTATTGAGCATAGTTTTGCTTGGTAGTGGAATACCTTTCCACATGATGCACATGTTAAGTTTTACTTATTTTATTTACAGAAGCCAGTGGTGGAAACATTTTTTGGGTATGATGAAGAAGCATCACTTGATTCTGATGGTTCATCCATTTCATACCAAACAGACAAGACAGATCGAACTCCTTGTACACCTGAAGATGATCTTGATGAGGTGACAGAAAATAGATTCTTTTCATTGACAAAAAAGGCTTTTAATGGATTATAACCAGCATTAATCAAGTACTTAAGATGAACAGCTTTATGTTCAAATAAGCTATTTGAAAGGTGCTTATTGAATTGAATAGTTTTGAACAATCATGTGATTTTTCTTCACAACTCTGATTTCTCTCATCATTTATTTTCATATTTCTGAAATGTTCAAAGAAAAAATAACTCGAAACCCCCAGTACATTTTGAATATCCTATTACTAAACGTGAATTACAAACTTAGAGAAAGTAGTAATACTGGAAATTTCAGACAGATCACCTCAATCTTCTTCTCTTCTGGTGGTTACCAGCACCCCCATAGTCCACACTCCCAACGTTACTCCCTAGACCTTTCCAACTCTGCTGCCCCACCCTCACAACTGTCTGTTTGATTTTCCAATGGCCTGCCTGAGAGCAAATATGTGTGCACAGTAGGCATTTGATGCTCGTATAAATGGTGCATACGAGCCAAAAATTAAAAGAGTGTAGCCAGGGTTTACTCACTTTGTTACCAGGATCATTCACAGCTTGTCGTGAGAGGATGCTGCCAGGTTGTAGGCCGATCACTGACAGAAATTCAAAGTGTAGTATTTAGAATTGTCCACAGTGTGGCCCTGTAGCAGTGTATTTCCCAGAGAATCGTCAATGTGTTGGTAAGGCTGAATTGTTTCCATCTGGGTTCAATAGAAATCAATGGTTTTGAGTTCTACCCTCACTCCTTTACCCTTTTCTTTTTGTCAGGTAAAGTGGGTTCAATTCCAATTCCTGCCAGACTCTCCTGTTTGGTGGTAGGATTACTTCTAATATGTGATTCTCATTCATCAGCTGGTTTTTGAATCACTGTTCATTGTCCTGTTTTCTTTGATTCCATTAGTTCTTCCCACAACGTTCTAACCTTCAACATAGTAAATTAGCGAGTGTCTGTTTTACTCAGGAGAGCCCTATAGATTAATATGCTTGTGCAATAAAAATCTTTGTTTTTGCATGCGGATATTAAGATATATCTTGACTCTATACAAAGGCATGAAAGGCAAGTTAGTGAATAGGCAACCATGCAAATAGAAATTAGGAGAGTTATTATTCCTCAATATTTTACATTATTACAAAGTTGAGATATACTCTACAGTCTGGTTTCTGATCTATGATGAAAACAATTGTGCACATTTATGGTGTTCTTATATATAAATAGTGATATATAATCAAAAATGCCAAAAGAAGTATTTTAAGCTTCCTAATTGGACAATTGCTTTTACAAATTAAATCAGGATAAGATTGAGTGATGTGCTGATAACAAACCTTTGACAATGTCATAGGGAAGGTAGTGCCTCTGATCGACATGGTAGCGTTGTAAGATGATGCATCTTTACCATGCCAGAAGCATCTTAACTCAGGCTGGTTCACTGCCTGGATTAAATTTGGTGGTGTGTAGTGTTCCTGCCCTTGATAGAAGACTCTGAATTTAACGTCTTGCATGAAATATACATGGGGAAAAGAATCAATTATCATGGTCAAGTCAGCTTTTCAGCATTTTGGAGTTCAATAGTTTTGTATTTGCTGAAAATTTAGGGCATTCTGGTTTAGAGCTTGGCCTGATTTTCCTAAATGCAATAACATAAAATTCATTGCTGAAAATGTAAGCCTGTCGTACGACTGGAATGACAGATGTAATATCTAATTGTATTCCTTGCTTGTTACGTTTAGGGAATGGCAAAAGAAGAGACTGAACTCCGCTTTCGTCAACTGACCATGGAGTATCAGGCTCTGCAGAGGGCTTATGCATTGCTACAGGAACAAGTTGGTGGGACGTTAGATGCTGAAAGGGAAGTCAAGGTAATGATTGAGATAATACAGAAATAAAGTGATGCAGATGCTGGAAATATGAAAAAAAGAGTAATTGCTAGAAATTTCCATGCACCAATAAACACTAAAACACAGAAGGGCTTACCTGCATCATTAGACTCACCTGGTTCATTGGAGACAAATCCATATCGTTTTTACTTAACTGTTTCTCTGTGTGTATTTAGCTTTGTGTTGTTATGTGTTAAATAAATAAAAGGCCACATGATATTAGATACCATTAAGGCTTGTACTGATTTGACTTTAAGCTATAGAGATGTTTTAGTATTTAGTGACATGACTAATGTGTTGAAACAACATACTTCTTCAACTCTATTGTTTTAATTTTTTTTAAATATATTTCAGAAAAAAAACTCCATTATTGCTTTAATGGATAAAAAGGTATGGATTTTGTGAGGATGAGGTGAGCAGGAACTGTGTAAAGTCCGTGGAAGCTCGAGGGGTTTTATGTGGGGAATGAGGATGGAGGAGGATAGAGCTGATTGGGAGAATGGCTACGATGTGTTGCATAAATAATGAAATATGGATGGAGAACTGATTGAGATTTGCAATTTTGGATGGGTATGAGTTCAAAATTTAACTGCATATTATAAAACAACAAGGAAAAAAGCAGTATCTGTTGTGTGACATGAGGGAGTCAGTATGATCATACTGATACGGTCATGTTACGGTTAGTGGTTAGGAGGGCTGATCTAACTCTCCAGGTGAAGCCAGCAGAGTTTGATAAAGGTACTCTATTAAAAAAAGTATCTGGAATAAACGATATTCTTAACCCCTTTCCTCGTTATTTTTTCATTCCAGACTCGTGAGCAACTGCAAGCAGAAAATCTCCGATATCAAGCTAAAATTGAAGACCTGGAAAAGGCTCTTGCACAACAAGGACAGGTAACAGATAACTGCCCGATGCGTAACATCATGAGAGATAAAAAATACTATTATATTTCCTACAATTTTGAATGGGTTGGGTCAGGGGGTGGATGTGGGGGTGTGGAATTTATTTGGTAAAAGCGATTCTCCACTAGAATTTCTGTGTAAAACCAGTGATGAGCACAAGGTTTACTGGGAAATGAATAGGAAGCAGGGGCTTGGGGCTTTGGGGCTTTAATTCAAGTTTGGGGCTTTAATTCAATAAAGACAAGCCTCAGGATCTTTCTGCAACTAGCCTAAGAAACCAGAGCGAGGTTAGAGCAGATTGAATTGAGAGAAAGTTAACATAGAACAGTACAACACAGGAAAAGGCCCTTCGGTACAAGATGTTACTGCCAACCATGATGACAAATTAAACTAAGAGGCAAACGCATCGGTACAGATTGCATAAGCACGAAAGATTCTGCAGACACTGGAAATCCAGAGGAGCACACAAAATGCTGGAGGAACTCAGCAGGTAAAGCAGCAGATACCATGGAGAGGACTAAAGAGTTGATAGTCCTGATAATGAAGACAACTCTTCATTTCTCTCCATAGATGCTGCCTGATCTACAGAGTTCTAACAGGATTTTATGAGTGTTACAGTGCATATTGGATTCTTACATTTGTTTTCCCGGAAAACTCAAAAAGACTGCAGTCACGAGAAGATATTTCTGCACGCCACACAAGATTCCGAAGCAAGTTTCAGTTGCCTTTGCCTCTTGGTTGTCCACTTTTCCCAAAATTTTCTCACTGCCAAGCAGCATCAGCAGCTAGTGGCTCAGAGAATATGGAAGTACTTTTAAAATATGGCCGATAACACCCATAAAGAACCCACCCAGTGAGGCTGTATGTGGTGTGACCTTATGCTAGCTAACAACGAGAGTCTCATCGAAGAAGCCAACAGCCAATCAGAAGGCATCTTGCAATATGAGGTACCCCAAGGTTGAAGTTCAAAGTTCAAATTTATTATCAAAGTACGTATGCCATTTGCAACCTTCTTCTTGCAGGCATCCACAAAGACACATGGTAGAATCCATGAAAATCCACAACAAAAACCAATGAACATCAAATGTGCAAATCATGCCAATAGTTAATAAAACAGTACTGTAAACAAATAATACCTAGATCATAAGCTGCAGAGTCCAAAATGTGAGTCTACAGGCTGTGGCATCATTTCATAGCTGAGGTGAGTGAAGCCAGTCCAGAAGCCTGATGCTGCAGGGCAAAAACTACCCTCAAACCCAGGCAGACAGGACGAGCTCAGGTGGGGGATTTTGGTTAACACAACGAGGCACGCTGAACCATTTTCCACTCTGCTTTAATCTTGCTCGATGCTTTAATCCAAGTGGAATAATAGAGCTGAACATGCATACATTTTACAACCTCAAGCCTCAATGCAGCGTCCACCCCAGTGATCGCCATACCTGTATCCTCGAGAGCCAAGTTCGCCGTATCCTTCAGAAGGTCATAAAATCCGGAATAATGGAGCTGAGCACAGGTACATTTTCCGCCCTCAGGCTATGACGCAGCACCCACCCCTGACGATAGCCATACCTGTAATCTGAAGAGTCAAGTTTGACGAATCCTTCGGGAGTCCTCTGTGGTGATGGTGAGCTGTTCTTTGCACAACGTTGTGGAGCAGTGAAGGGTGGACATAAATGTCACTGAAAATTAGCTGAAGGCAAGGCGTGAAAGGAGAAATGACACAAGCAACAAGAGAGGTGGTGCAGAACGCTGACCAGGAAACCCAAAAATTGCTGTCAGCCCACCCACCTAAAAGTTGGACACTTCCTTCCTCACTTCCACCAATAACAATCAATCCTGGAAACTAGATGAAAATCTGAGGCATGAAAGGCGGAATAAGATGACACAAGCTAGCTGGAAACAATCAAGCCAGCCTTGTCCATCCACCATTGTTCAATATCAATCTATGCCTCAGTATTCCAGACAAGTGAAAATGCCACTTGTAGATGGTAAGCCACAGGTTCCCAGGACCAGAAATCAACCTCTACAAATAAGATTTGTAGAGCTGTTACGATGCTTACATTCGTAAAATAAGCAAGTCCATGCTCTTACACTGTAACAGGCTTCTACGCTTCCTTCTCAGGTGATCCAGTGTGATGCAACTGCCACATATAGACAATAGGTGCAGAAGTAGACCATTCGGCCCTTCGAGCCTGCACCGCCATTTTGAGATCATGGCTGATCATCTACTATCAATACCCGGTTTCTGCCTTGTCCCCATATCCCTTGATTCCCCTATCCATAAGATACCTATCTAGCTCCTTCTTGAAAGCATCCAGAGAATTGGCCTCCACTGCCTTCTGAGGCAGTGCATTCCAGACCCCCACAACTCTCTAAGAGAAGAAGGTTTTCCTTAACTCTGTCCTAAATGACCTACCCCTTATTCTCAAACCATGCCCTCTGGTACTGGACTCTCCCAGCATCTGGAACATATTTCCTGCCTCTATCTTGTCCAATCCCTTAATAAACTTACATGTTGCAATCAGATCCCCTCTCAATCTCCTTAATTCCAGCATGTACAAGCCCAGTCTCTAACCTCTCTGCGTAAGACAGTCCTGACATCCCAGGAATTAACCTTGTGAATCTACGCTGCACTTCCTCTATAGCCAGGATGTCCTTCCTTAATCCTGGAGACCAAAACTGTACACAATACTCCAGGTGTGGTCTCACCAGGGCTCTGTACAAATGCAAGAGGATTTCCTTGCTCTTGTACTCAATTCCCTTTGTAATAAAGGCCAACATTCCATTAGCCTTCTTCACTGCCTGCTGCACTTGCTATTTCACCTTCAGTGACTGATGAACAAGGACTCCTAGATCTCTTTGTATTTCTCCCTTACCTAACTTTACACCGTTCAGATAATAATCTGCCTTCCTGTTCTTACTCCCAAAGTGGATAACCTCACACTTATTCACATTAAACGTCATCTGCCAAGTATCTGCCCACTCACCCAGCCTATCCAAGTCACCCTGAATTCTCCTAACATCCTCATCACATGTCACACTGCCACCCAGCTTAGTATCATCAGCAAACTTGCTGATGTTATTCTCTATGCCTTCATATATTGTATTTATTGATCCCTGATCCTAATGTTTGTATCTGATGGTTCTGATACAAAAGGCCACACTCGGCTGATTTTAATGCAAATTAAGTCCTACCTCCTGTGAGAAGTGTGACTCACTAATGGACTTGGAGGGCCAGTTTTACAGCAGTAAATCGATTTCTGGCAGTAAATGATTTCCGTGGAATTGTAGAACATGTGCTAAAGGAGCAAAGTTACAGTTTTAAAAATTATTTCGCTTTAGTTTACTTAAAGCGTATGTAAGTTATTTTTATGTTAGTAACCCCCAACCTCACTTCTTTCGAAAACTGCCTTTTAATTATTTACTTCAATTTGAAAGCTTTTAAGTAAGTCTGACTGATAGAGACACATTTAAAAACTTTTGAAATCAATGACAGTTTTCACAGTGTCCAACCAACTTTTCCGGTTGTCAAAGTTCGTTGAAGTTATTTCAGGGTTAACATCTGAGGCCCTGTTGCAACTGAGACACCTATAGACTTAGGAATGTAGAGGCTCTCTGCTTCTGGCCCAGTTACAGTAAATATGAGTACAGTCGGCCCTCCTTATCTGTGAGTTCTGCATGCGCGGATTCAACTAACCGCGGATCGGGAAATTCCGGAAGTTCTCTCTCCAGCACTCATTGTTTGAGCATGTACAGACTTTTTTTCTTGTCATTATTCCCTAAACAATACAGTATAACAACTATTTACATAGCACTTACATTGTATTAAGTATTATGTAATCTAGAGATGATTTAAAGTACACGGGAGGATGTGCGTAGGTTACCGCGGATCGGGATCGAAAAAAACCTGGAAGTTCTCTCTCCAGCACTCACTGTTTGAGCATGTACAGACTTTTTTTCTTGTTATTATTCCCTAAACAATACAGTATAACAAGTATTTACATAGCATTTACATTGTATTAGGTACTATAAGTAATCTAGAGATGATTTAAAGTACAGGCAGTCTTTAAGTCGGATTTGTACGTAAGTCGGAACAGGTACATCCGGTATTATTTAGTGTCAGTTAGTCAAACGTTTGTCTTAGTATATACAGATTAGGCAAACAATTTCAAACATGGGGACCAAAGCAACATGATCCCACCAATGTGTCAGAGTGAATGCCTGCAAGAAAATGAATCTCAGGGTGTTAAATGGTGACATACTGTATACAGTATGTACTTAGATAGTAGATTTATTTTGAAATTCGAACTTCAGAGTGTACCTTTCCAGAAATTTTGTCTGAAGCCTGCAAGGCAGCCTGGCATGAAATTGTTGTCTTTACCTAAAATATGAACTCAGCTGCTAATTTACCAATTAAATGGTTAGGGCATAAAATGCGATCTAATCAAAATCAGCAAACTGAGGGCAAGAAGCTTGAAAACACTTGGAATTCGGGGTTGGTGGTAAAATCAAATCTGGATCTCATTAACAGAAGTATCAAAAGTGATCATGTAGACGAGAATGAGAAGCAAAACGTTAAGGATGGAGACGTATTAGAAGATCCAAACTAGAAATAGAAGGGAAAGCAACCCACATGTTGTACTGGGATAACTGCATCTTTATATAAAGTGCTATTTATCTGCAATCATAATAAGTAGTATGATCATTATATAGGATATGAAATGGATCGAGGAGAAACAAGCACTCTGTCGTTGGAACCAAGAATTACTAGAAAAGGTATTTTCTTTGCACCGAATACAGGTACAACACCAAAATGTTCTGCCATTAACTACAGTTTCTATTTTTCTTGGAGCCTGATTTTAGTCTAAGGCATCCTCTTTGCAATATCCAGAAGTAAGATTGAAATGAATCTTGTCCACACTCTCATAGATTCGGCAAATGGAGACTGAAGAAAATCGCCTTAGGCATGAGGTACAGGACGCAAAGGACCAAAATGAGCTTTTAGAGTTTCGCATATTGGAACTTGAAGTAAGAAGAATAGAAGTATCTTTTAAGCATTTCCATTTTCTTTGCTCAAAATGAATGTACTAATGTTGAGCTATAAGAGGAAAATTTCTTTGGTTATTGCATAGTCTAATAATATTCATGAGGATATTCTCTGGTTACATATCCTGTTAAAGGAGTGGTTCCCAACCTTTTTTATGCCATGGAACCCTACAATTAACCAAGGGGTCCGTGGACCCCCAGGTTGGGAACCCCTGCTTTAAATTTCACCATGGATACCAAATCAAGGCAATCTTCACAAACTATTTAACATCATTGATACAGAGGGGACATAAAGAACATGTTTGTTTTACAAGCCTGCAGATCCCATTATAGTTACACTTCCGTTATAGTTCTTTTAAAAAGCCTCTTATCTAATGAGAGGTTATTCTGAGGACACTGCTATTTGTTAAACTGTTATCTCAAATCTATTTCTTAAGTTATTAACCTTGTTAAATATTTTTGAATATTAATTTTATTGTACTAATTGAAATGTTATAAAGTTTGAATGTAAATCATCAGATGTGCATTTTACCTCAAATAAAAATTGATCTTTCAGGAACGAGAACGGCGATCACCTGCTATCAATTTTCATCACATCCCATTTCCAGAGGAGACAAGTCCACTTCAGGTCTACTGTGAGGCAGAAGGAGTGACAGTAAGTCATCTCTGTGGCAGAATTTCTCTAACAAACATAGTTTTATTCATTTTAATTTGTCACAGATGACTATGCTAATACAATTTGTTAAATGCATTTTCTTAAATTTTTCCCCATGTTTTGACAGGACATTACAATAGCAGATCTTATGAAAAAGCTGGATATTTTAGGAGATAACGCCGTAAGTGTATGTTGCTTTTCTCATCATGGATATTTACCTTTAAATTATGCAAGCTTATAAGTGGGGAAGTGCAAGGATGAATCAAAAAACGGTTTTATCCATCCTTCTAAATTATTAGACTATACAACCTATATACATAGAGTCTTCCTCCCAGGATACATCTCCACAATGTGAACCTCACACTATAGAATGCATAGACTTAGCTAAGTGCTCTTTTCAAAGTCAGAAACTTGATAATTTTAAGGAGATACTGAAAAGTACATAAATTATTTTCAATTTCATCATGGAATTTACATTTAAAACATTTTCAAATAACTGAGATAATTATGGGCCAGTTTCTTAAACATCACACTCAATTTCCATCTGTATTGTTTTATTTTAGAGACACAGCACAGGCAGGTGCTTCCAGCCCAACATACCATGCAACCCATGTATTTAACACTAGGATAATTTACAATGACCATTTAACCTACTAACCAGTACATCCTTGGACTGTGGAACAAAACCGGAGCACCTGGAGGAAACGGGGAGAAGATACAAACTCCTTACAAATAGAATCGGAATTGAACTCTGAACCCCGGAACGCCCCAAGCTGTAACAGTGTCGCCCATGTATCAATGTGTAGCAACCTTTTTAAAATGCCAGTAGGCATGTATCTGGTGAACTTCCCAATATCCTTTATTTTGTAAGAGAGGGAAAACCAGTTGAGCAATTTGTTGGAACCAATTTTCATATTCCTAAACTGAAAACTAGATCCTACTAATTGTTCATTGAAGTTGTGAAAGCTGGTTAGAAATGTGAAAATTGCATCCTCCAAATTGTCCAGTTCTACAACAGGAAAACAAGGGTGCTAGCTTGCAGACAGAAGCTAGATATGAATGCAATTTATAGAGGCTCTCTGACCACCCTGTTTGGTTCTCTGTCTTAATATGTTTGGAGATACTGGCAAAGTTACACAACCTCATTAATCGCTGGGCCCAATCTCATGCAGACAATATTTCATATAACCTCATAAATTACTGAACTTAATCTTCAACACCAGGTGATTAAGGATCAAGTTATTAAAGGCAATTAATCATCAAGACATAAGCTCTTTTTTACATCCTCATTGTATCTAAAAATACTCTTGTCATATTTGCAATGATTCAAATCAGACAGTTTGTACATAATTGGCGATCCACCTTATTCATTTCCACAGGGGTTTTTACATCTTCCACATTGCTTTCAATGGATGTGGGACTGTAATTCAGTCTAAGGGTGACATGCATGTATGTCCCAGACCCAGACATGCTGCATAGCTCAGTACCCGAGGAGAGGATACACACAGGGGTTTAGCATGGTATAAGCAAACAAGCATGCAATATATAAACCAAAAATACTAGAATGTTTCATTTTTAATTTGCTATCTATTTACTTATCAATTAGAATTTGACCAATGAGGAACAAGTGGTTGTGATTCAGGCCCGAACAGTTTTGACATTGGCAGAAAAGGTAACATTTATTTTTCTTTATTGCACTGGTTAACATGAAACAAACTAGTAACAATCCTCCTGGACACCAAAGGGATAAGAACATTGAATGGGACAAGAATTCATTATTAATTTGCATGTGTATTGCACTTAGGTGAAAAGAAAATTACAGAGAAGAGCGTAAAATGCAAAACTAAGCTTTAATTTCAAATGGTTGCTTGCACTAAGTAGAAGGATGCTTATACTGAGTTAGAAAAATAAGCCTCATTTGTTTAATTCTCTTTCTGTGCCCGATTATGTTTCATTTAACTTCCAGTGGCTACAACAAATTGAGGTGACAGAATCTGCTCTCCAGCAAAAGATGAATGACATTGAAAATGAAAAGGTATGAATTAATTACATATTATAATAATGACTTTAAAGATAATATACAAGAGATTTTAAAGTTCCTTAATTAGTTCTTTGTTGACAGGAGCTGTTTAGTAAACAGAAGGGCTACTTGGATGAAGAATTGGACTACAGAAAACAAGCTATGGATCAAGCCCATAAGGTACAGATTTCTTTTCAGTAAAACTTCACTCTTATTTGAGGGCATGTATTTTTTTTTTAATATTTGCTTATTGCAAAGGAGTCCCGTTCCCTAATGGACTTTGTAAAGGCACATGAGAACTCCAGTACCAGCATGTTCCCCTCAACGTCATACACTATCCCAACTTGATAACTTATCTGAGATCCTTCAGTGTCACGGGCACCACACTCTGCAGAACTCTGCAGGGAGTGGTGCAGACAGCCTACTGCATTTGTGAATGTGAACTTCCCACTATTCAGGACATTCAGAGTGACAGGAACATAAAAGGGCCCAAAGCATAATTGGGGACCTGAGTTACCCCAGCCACAAACTTTTCCAGTTGCTACCATCCAGGAAGTTGTACCGCAGCATTAAAGCCAGGACGGACAGCTTCTTCCACCAGGCCATCAGACTGATTAATTCATGCTGACACAATTGTATTTCTCAGCTATATTGACTGTTCTGTTGTATATCTTACTGTACATTCTATTTATTACAAATTACTATAATTTGTCCATTGCACATTCAGACAGAGACAAAGATTTTTACTCCTCATGTATGTGGAGCATGTAAGAAATAAAGTCAGTTCAATTCAATGCAACTGTGGGAGGACCATCATCAGAAAGACAGGAGTGATTCAAGCCTGTGGATTGTCATAATCTTCTCAGGATCATTTAGGAAGTACACAATAACTGCTGATCTTGTTGGCAATACCAAGATGTGGAAATACAGTAATTTTTAATTTTTTTAAAAAATGGTTTGATATGAAAGGGTAGATGCGAAACATTTGTTTCACCCAGTAGATGGTCAAGGTCTGAAACTTGATTCTTGAAAGCATGGTGGAGGCAGAATCCTTAACCACATTTTAAAAAGTGCTGGGATGTCCATGTGAAAAATAATGACTTGTGGGGCTATTGATGGAGTTGGACTGGACAGCTCATTTTCAACTGACACAATCATAATGGACAAAAAGCCTTCCTAGCATTCTGTAAATTTTCTATGCCTCTACCCTTTCTGTCTACAGGCATTATTTCCCCTCACTTGGTCAAGGTATATTGTGGTATACTGCGATCATGATATTACTCTTTTCACAATGAGATAAGCTTGAATGATCCTGACAGTTGTATAAACAAAATACTTTTAAGATAATTAAACTCTTTTATCGGTCAAAGTTGTCAGAGAAGTGACAAATTACTAGAATGTTCTCTGTCAGGTTTTATCAAACACAATACTGAATGATCAAACATTTTACCATGCTAGGCCCATACTGAAGTGACTGGAAAGTGATGAAAATTATACAGTACATTGTTCACCTTCATCAATGTTCACCTTTAATTAGAAACTTCTTAGCCATAGAGACATAAAATGCAAGGAAAATAAAACAAAATGGAAATTTAAAATAAAAACGGAAAATGTAAGTCAAGCCGAAACTGTGGAAAGAGAAACAGAAATGGATTTTCAGGTCAAAAATCATAAGAAAGCAGTGGAAGGCCCTCAGACCATTCTGGTATGGAATGGAGCTGAGAAGAATTATAGTGTGTTCATTGTAAAGAAAAGCTAATTGTTAAAGAAAACTTAAGAATGTTCAGCCTCCTGATCCAGTCCCGTTGTACATCCATGACACCTTTGACACTTTCTGCCCTTTTGACACTTTCCTGTTCCATCCCAACCAACCCAGATTTACCATTTACTAGCCCCTATGCATCAACCTTTGCCTGGCTGAACTTCCTCTCATAATGAACTCATCCGACGTGTAGCTCTGGGAACTCACATGGGCCAAGCCACTCCTTTCTCTTTAAGGGATACATGGAACGGTCTTCTCCTAACTCATGCCTCTCTTTCCTGCTACATTGCCTGAGATGGTGTTGCTTCCTGCATTTATACAGAACTCAAAAAATGTTTACCCATCCTATCAAGTTCTACCTGCTCTCATCTTCACCTCTTCCATCTGCTACTCTTCCTTTTCATTTTGGGACATAGATTTAGGGTGAGAGGGGAGAGACGTAAAAGGGACCTGAGGGGAACTTTTTTCACACAGAGGGTGGTGAGTATATGGAATAAGCTGGCCGAGGCAGGTAAAATAATATCATTTAAGAATCACTTGGCCAGACACATGGCGGTGCAAGGCTTAGAAGGAAATGGGTCAAACGCAGGAAGTTGGGACTAGCTGGGTAGGCATTATGGTTGGAATGGACTCATTAGACCATAAGGCCAATATGCATGCTGTACTGCTCTATGACTCAGGAGATTAGTTTACAACAAACACCTTGTCCAAACCTACTGACTTACTTAGCTCTACTCTTCCTTCCTCCCAGTCTGCCTGCAGTAAGGACAGCATTCCATTCTCCCTGTACCTCTGTCATATTTGCTATGATATTGAGATGTTCAACATACCTCCATTCTTCCTGAACTATGACTTCCCCTTTACCACATCTCATTAAATTCTCGCACCTCTAATCTCACTTCTTCTACTCCAGGAATTAAGAATAGAGTTCACCTGGTCCACACTTTCCAACAGCACCCTCCTCACCTTACCAGAGATTCCTTTTCTCTTTCCTACCCTTTCCACTGCCTCTCTGCAACTTCAAACTAACTTGCTTTCTCAGTTCTGACAGAAGGTCATAAAACAAAATTTAATATCATTTCTCTTTCCATAGATGATTCCTGACCTACTAAGTGTTTTTCAGCATTTTCTATATTGAGCTACAACATGCAATAACAAATATAATTTCTTTAGTTTCATTTATTTAATGATACCGCGCAAAATAGGCCCTTCTGGCCCTTAGAGTTACATCACCCCTGCATCCACCAACAAGCTCAATTAACCCAATCTAATCACGGGACAATTTACAGTGACCAATTAACCTACCCGGTAGGCCTTTGGACTGTGGGAGGAAATCGGAGGACCCAGAGAAAACCCATGCAGTCCACAAGAAGGACATACAAAGTCTCCTACAGAACGGCACCAGAACTGCAATCCAAATTCTGGAACGCCCTGAGCTGTAATAGTATCAGGCTAACCACCACACTACTATGCTGCCAATCCAGTTTAATGACAGCACCCGTTTCAATTCTCTACAACTAAAGTCATGCATTTAACAATTTCTCACTTGTAGGTCTACATTTTAGAAGAACATTAGCCTATGATTTACGACCAGTAGCTTGCCTGTGCAACAGTTGACAAGAAGCAACTAAATCTCATCGTCTAGTTTTGGCAACTGTGAGAAATATTGATTATCTAAGATTTTTGACCTTGAAAAAAAATAAAGAAAAATTAAAAGGTATTTAAACTAATGATAATTGTTTAAAAAAAGTTTTAAAATGCAACTCAAACATTTAAGAAGATAAATAAACTCAAACTAGTTTAGGAAAAGTTTAATTGAACTGATATTTGCTTACATCCCTTTTTGCCATTCCCCTTCATTATAAAAAAAATATGGAAGATGGCCCCATGCCAACTCTAAACTGGTACAATAGTTTAAACACATCCTCATTACAAGCGGGGTTCATTGCTATGGCTTTGCCCTGCTTCACCAGAATCCTCAGAAAATTCAGCATCAGAGCATAGCCAGGAAACTACTGTGAACAGCTAACTACAGCTGCATAAATGTAAGAATTCCAAAGTTAAATTCTGTTACATGAGGGGGGCTATCAGCAACGTATGCAGAAACTGCCAGTATTTCCCCATGAAGTCGAGGCCATTTGAGAAAATGCAAGGTACCTCAGCATCAGGGATGAAGGTCAGCTTTGTGACTGCAGCGCTTTATGCTCTTGAGCAACACTCATGTTTGTTTCACAATAGCGGATTCTGGAGCTGGAAGCCATGTTATATGATGCGTTGCAGCAAGAAGCAGGGGCAAAGATGTCGGAGCTTCTGTCGGAAGACGAACAGGAGAAGCTGAAAGAAGCAGTGGAGCAATGGAAGCGGCAGGTCATGAGTGAGCTCCGTGAACGTGACGCACAAATACTGAGGGAGAGGATGGAACTTGTGCATCACGCCCAACAGGTAAAGAATTAGTTATCTGTTCCCCGTACCAACAAACACTGATTCAGGCTGAATAATGGTCTGAAAATATTCTCTACATTGTGGGTTTAGAGTTACAAAGCATGTTACATGTCATCCTGAGCCGGAGCTTGAATTAATATTTGTGGCAGAAGAGGCTGGAATCTTCTGCAACAACCTGCCAGAGGATCCCAACAGATTAAACAGCTTCTGTGAGAGGAAAGGAATCCAAAGTTCAAAGCACGTTTATTATCGACCCACTATACACAACCTTGAGATGTGTCTCTTTACAGGCAGTCACAAAACAAAGAAGCCCAATAGAACCCATTGGGAAAAAAAGACTGTCAAAGAGTCAATGTGCAGAAAAAATAATAAAAGTAGCAAATAGCATTCAGAGGTGTATTCTTCAATTCTTCAAGTCAAGACCATGCATCAGTCCCAATCTGATGGGGAGAGGTAGGTCGCAGATGGAGCAAGGTGGGAAAGAATAGAGAAGGTTAGACAGAGGCTGGTACATCATAGATGGAACTACTTGGGTGAGGACGACAGACAAATGGAGCCATGCGGGAGAAGAGGGGAATGGGATAAATGAACAAAAGGACAAGAAAGCCAGGTAGATGTTCAGGTGTGCGTGGGAGGGGAACATTGAGAACATGGGTTACCTGAACTGGGAAAATACAGTCCTCATCTGACTGGATTGTAGACTGCCCAAGCTGAATAGGAGATTTTGCTCTTTCAATTTACATTTGGCCTCACTTCACCTTAGCAATGGAGAAGGTGAAGGGTGGACAGGTCAGTGTGAGAGTCATGTAATTGGGAGGTCAAGATGGCTATCGCAGTCAGAGAGCAGGTACTCTACAAAATCGTCACATGGTCTACGCTTGGCTTCACCAGTGTAGTGCAGGCCACATTACAAGCACAGAATTAGAAGACCACCTTTCACCTACAGCCTCTATCCCATCCCCCTTCCATCCTTCCTGTTCGCTCTCAATCCTGATTCAGAGTCTTCACCCAAATGTCAATTCACACCTTTTCCCTGCACAAATACTACCTGACCCACTGACTTCTTCCAGCTTTCTAGTTTTTGTTACCCAACAGGTAATAATGCTCAAATGCAATTTGAGCCAGGTCTTCCTTGACCTGATGGGAAGAAAATCCTTTTCCTAATGAGAATGCAAAAAAAAAGTCCTGGTCACTTGCACACTTCCAGATTTTAAAAAATGCGAATGGATGAGGTGCCCATCCTGCAAAAAAACAAGGATCCTTATGCAAAAATGTTGAATTAAGCTTCTAGTGTTTACCAGGACTTGTGTGGGAAACTTACCAAAATATTGCACACATTGGGGGTACCCATAGAGAAGGACAAAGACATCCTCCAGGTATATTAAATATCTTTCTTGCAGGAATAATCTGTCAGACTCTGCAGCACCAGATTCAGACTTTTTTTTTGGTCCTGTGAGAGCTTTCTCCTTTTTTCCTATACAGGGAATTCAGCTTGCCCTCACATGCCGTGCACTTGCTGAAAGAAATGCACCTAATATAAAAGTCAAAATGGTTCATATGTGAACTGTAAGCTGTCATCTAGACTTCCATCATTCTTAAGTTTATTTCCTTCCACGTGCAGAATTCTCATCCCTGTTCAGTGTACATTCCGTGTATGGTACTTAGTGCAATGCCCAACCAATTTTATTTATATTTGATGGTGTCCATCAGTCTTGAAGTTGATGTAGTCCCTTTTTGGGAGTGCTGAAAGTGTACCACAGTAGTACCAGCACCTCATCAGATGACCCACAAATAATGAGAAATTCTTTTAAAGAATTGCTTTAATAATGAATCATGTGGTTAAACTTCTGAACAGCAGATACCTGCAGGGCTTGCATTTGTTACCGTTTTTCAAAGTTCAAATTGCAAAGTAACTTATAGAATTTTGTAATGAGATTGCACTGACTACTGGTGTAAATTTTTTTTTTCTCTATTTGCCATCGAGTATTTCCTCACAATGAAAATTGTGCCCTGCATTTTCGGTCTTGCTTCACTTATGACTTACAACAGACTGAAAAGCTTGAACATGTACATATTAAGAAAGGAGATGTGCTGGAGCTTTTGGAAAGCATCAAGTTGGATAAGTCAACAGGACTGGACGATATGTACCCCAGGCTACTGTGGGAGGTGAGGGAGGAGATTGCTGAGACTCTGGCGATGATCTTTGCATCATCAATAGGGACAGAAGTTCCGGAGGATTGGAGGGTTGTGGATGTTGTTCCCTTATTCAAGAAAGGGAGTAGAGATAGCCCAGGAAATTATAGATCAGTGAGTCTTACTTCAGTGGTTGGTTAGTTGATGGAGAAGATCCTGAGAGGCAGGATTTATGAACATTTGGAGAGGCATAATATGATTAGGAATAGTCAGCATGACTTTGTTAAAGGCAGGTTGTACCTTACAAGCCTGATAGAATTTTTTGAGGATGTGACTAAACACATTGATGAAGGTAGAGCAGTAGATGTAGTGTATATGGATTTCAGCAAGGCATTTGACAAGGTGCCCCATTGCAAGGCTTATTGAGAAAGTAAGGAGGCATGGGATCCAAGGGGATTATTGCTTTGTGGATCCAGAACTGGCTTGCCCATAGAAGACAAAGTGGTTGTGGACGGGTCATATTCTGCATGGAGGTCGTTGACCAGTGGTGTACCCCAGGGATTTGTTCTGGGACCCCTACTCTTCGTGATTTTTATAAATGACCTGGATGAGGAATTGGAGGGATGGGTTAGAAAATTTTCTGATGACAAAGGTTGGGGGTGTTATGGGTAGTGTGAAGGGCTGTCAGGGGTTACAGTGGGACATTGATAGGATGAAAAACTGACTAAGAGACAGATGGAGTTCAACTCAGAAGTGTGAGATAGTTCATTTTGGTAGGTCAAATATGTTGGCAGAATATAGTATTAATGGTAAGACTCTTGGCAGTGTGGAGGATCAGAGGGATCTTGATGTCCGAGTCCATAGGACACTCAAAGCTGCTGCACAGGTTGACTCTGTGGTTAAGAAAGCATACGGTGTATTGGCCTTCATCAATCATGGGTTTCAGTTTATGAGCCAAGAGGTAATGTTGCAGCTATATAGGACTCTGATCAGACCCCACTTGGAAAACTGTGCTCAATTATGATCACATCACTACAGGAAGGATTTGGAAACAATAGGAAGGGTACAGAGAAGATTTACAAGGATGTTGCCTGGATTGGGGAGCATGCCTTATGAGAATAGGTTGAATGAACTTGGCCTTTTCTCCTTGGAGCAATGGAGGATGAGAGGTGACCTGATAGAGGTGTACAAGATGAGAGGCATTGATTGTGTTGATGGTCAGAGGCTTTTTCCCCAGGGCTGAAGTGGCTAGCACGAGGGGGCACAGTTTTCAGGTGCTTAGAAGTAGATACAGAGGAGATGTCAGGGGTAATTTTTTTTTAAATATATAAACGCAGAGAGTGGTGAGTGCATGGAATGGGCTGCCGGCAACAGTGATGGAGGTGGATATGATAGGGTCTTTTAAGAGACTCCTGGACAGGTACATGGAGCTTAGAAAAATAGAGGGATCTGGATAACCCTCAGTAATTTCTAAGGACATGTTCAGCACAGCTTTGTGGGCTGAAAGGCCTGTATTGTGCTGTAGGTTTAATCATTTCTCTTATCCTGAAGTGATTTTGGGCCTAGTGAAGCTACCGTCAAACTGCCCAGATAAGGAACAATGGACCATATTAAACTAGACATGACAGTGTTTCCAACAGACGCAATTGATCTTCATCAGTTCACAGGGAAATACGGTCTGGAGCAGATTTTAGAGCAGTACCCCTCTGACACTAAATTCCATGTGGAATCCAGCAGAGGATTCTCCAGTGTTTTGCAAGGCATCTGCTCTCCTGTCTCATGCTGGCTGGAACTTCCATAGCAAGTGAATGCAGGGTTGGAAGGGAATCGGAAGATCAGTTACTTACCATGCACATATTTTATTGTGTTTCAATGTATTTAGTTATCTTTTAGTTTTTCAATGTGCTAACTTAAAGAAAATATTTTAAAAATTAAGTTAATTTTAAAAGTCTTTAAATATTCCTGTGTGGCAGAAATTTATAAGCTCTTATACCACCCTCCCCCGAATATTTTTACAGGAGGGAGGGCTTTGCCCCAGCCTTACCTCTTATCAAGGACTGTCATAGAAACATAGAAAACAGCACAATACAGGCCCTTCGGCCCACAAAGCTGTGCTGAACATGTCCCCACCTTAGAACTTCTTAGGCTTTACCCATAGCCCTCTATTGTTCTAAGCTTCATGTAGCCATCCAGGAGTCTTTTAAAAGACCCTATCTTTTCTGCCTCCACCAACACAGCTGGCAGCCCATTCCAAGTACTCACCACTCTCTGCATAAAAAAAACTTACCCTGACATCTCCTCTGAACCTACTTCCAAGCACCTTAAAACTATGTCCTCTTATGCTAGCCATTTCAGTCCTGGGGAAAAGCCTCTGACTATCCACACGATCAATGCCTCTCATTATCTTGTACACCTCTATCAGGTCAACTCTCATCCTCCATTTCTCCAAGGAGAAAAGGCCAAGGTCACTCAACCTATTCTCACAAGGCATGTTCCCCAATCCAGGCAACATCCTTGTAAATCTCCTCTGCACCCTTTCTATGGTTTCCATGTCCTTCCTGTAGTGAGGCGACCAGAACTGAGCACAGTACTCCAAGTGGGGTCTGACCAGAGACCTGTATAGCTGCAACATTACCTCTCGGATCTTAAACTCAATCCCACGATTGATGAAGGCCAATACACCGTATGTCTTCTTAACCACAGAGTCAACCTATACAGCAGCTTTGCGTGTCCTATGGATTTGGACCCCAAGATCCGAAGGGTCTTGCCATTAATGCTATATTCTGCCATGGAATTCTAGCATGGCTCTAGCAAAACATTGGCTGCTTTGGGGACATGCTAGACCTTGCTAGCCATGCCGAGAGAGGGAGGCCGAGGCTGATTAGATCATTCATTTCTGGTAGTCTACAGCAGGCATCAGCAGAGTTCATCTCTCATGAAGGACCATATTAAACATGATTCATCGCAATGAGTTTTTCAGGTTATTAATTTCCTTCTCTGAAGTGCTTTTTAAATTTTTCTTTTTTTTTACAGGGCAGAACAATTTGAATGCACTTTTATAGTTTTCTTATTTAATTTAAAATAGCACATCTGGTCTCAGGGAGATTCATCATGTACACTTAAAAAAAACATCATTATAGCTTGCAGTATTAAAGAAAAAGAGACATGCCTAAAACATAATAGATTTTATTCCTTAAGTACTAGAGATACATATTTAATCAACAAAGGAATAAAGATGGCTGTTGTCCAAAGTCATGCCTGAAAATTAATAAAATCTGTAAAGGGACTAATTGCAATCCCCCCTTCACTGTGATTGGTTACCATGGAAACTGGATTTGCCATCATGCTCAGTTGAATTCTCTCATCCTCGCCATCATTTTAATGTCTTAAATCAGCTCTTCGAGTATATTTCTTTTCATTTCTGACAGGGTTATGAGTTTAAGGACAAATAAACCAAAGAAAAGCAATCATTATTGAGATGCTGTTGCTAGAATTCCCACTGCTATTTTAACTAGGATTTGCATTAGATTGAGATATCTTTTAACACTTAACATTTAAGGAACCTGTTAACATAATCATTTATGGAAATTTATTTCAGAATAAGGGTCTCAAAGGTTAATAAGACATCAACATGGTGATGGGGATTCTTTGCCGGTGTGTGCTTTCCCATGGGAGTTAATATGACTAAGAAATTACAAATGTCTAGTGCAGTTGGATAATATTCTCACATCTCCTGCTTTTAAAAGCAGTGTCATTTTAAATACATTAGCTTAAACAATGGATTGAAAAACATTCATTACTGAGATATTAATATACACAGCATCAACCAATATAATGCCAGTTCTAAAACTGTGTCCAAGTAGCATCATTAATGGTACATATCCTAGACCTATACTGATCATCCCACAATGATATTAATAGTTGTAAATAATTAATTTATTAGTTTATTTTTATGTATACAGTACTGTACAAAAGTCTTAGGAATATATATATGAGAGAGAGAGAGAGAACGAGAACGCAATGGTGCCTAAGACTTCCGCACAGTACTGTATTTGGCAACATGGGGTGGAGAGAGAGTTTGCAAATCTGGTGAAAGCAAAGAATGTTGGGAATGGCCAGGGTGGAGTGCTGCGGGAGGGGTGGGAGAAAGGTGGCAGTGGTGGCGCAGGTGCAGACCCACCCAGCCCTGAGACACCAGGCAAAGTCATTTGATCCCAAACAATTGGTTTATTGATCATTACAGAACGTCTCTGTGGTGCTTCCCGCTCCCTCCCCCTTTTCTCTGCTCCCTTCCCACCCTCAGTCCACAATAGAGACCCATATCAGAATCAGGCTTATCATCACTCACATATGTCATTTAATTTGTTTGTTTCTGCAGCAGCAGTACAGTGCAAAACATTGAATTATAAATGTACTGTGTAAAAGTCTTTGGCACCCTAGCTATATACGGTATATATACCTCAAACCTTTGCACAGTACTGTATTGGTAAGATTATTAATAGATAACTACTGAAACACTGTTGTACTATAACTTAACATAAGCACCTCGCCTTACAGAGAATCAAAGAATTAGAAGAAAAAATTGAAGTACAAAAAAGACAAGTTAAAGAGCTGGAAGAAAAGGTAAGATCAACTTATTTGAAATGTACTTAATGTAGTATTGTTGAAGATTAAATATTTGACTTTTTACTGAGTTAGAATATCTGTTGGAAATTATTTCATAAAGGCAATATGTTTAAGCTATACACAAGACATAAAAACATTATAAATAAGAACATAAGAAATAGGAGCAGGAGTAGGCCACCTGGCCTGTCCAGCCTGTTCAGCCATTCAATAAGACTGATCTGGCCATGGACTCATCTCCACATACCTGCCTTTTCCCCATAATCCTTAATTCCCCTTCTATGCAAAAATCTATCCAAAACTTGCCTTAAATATATTTACTGATGTAGTCTCCATTACTTCATTGGGCAGGGAATTCCACAGATTCACCACTCTTTGGGAAAAGCGGTTCCTCCTCATCTCCGTCCTAAATCTACTCCCCCAAATCTTGAGGCTATGTCACCTAGTTCTAGTCTCACCTATCAGTGGAAACAACGTACCTGCTTCTATCTTATCTATCCCTTTCATAATTTTATATGTTTTTATAACATCTCCACGTAATATCTCCTTACCAATTTAAGTCCATTCATGTTCCTTTTCCATTGAAAGCTGTTAAATATTCTATCGTACATTTTGCTTTTTGAAACAATTATAGAAATAGAAAACTAGACAAATGTAACAAATTGGACTTTTTAATGTCTTTTGCTGTTTCTTCTCTCTGCTTAATATGGCAGGTGGTTTTTGTTTCAGTTATTTTACTTCTGTTCTACTTCATATCACTTTAATTCTTGTCTTCTGTCTGTTCTTCCCCATTTCCTTTCCTGTTCATTTTCAGTTTTTGTTTTTGTTTTTATTTTTTTCTTTAGCATTCATTCTTTGGTCGTAATTCTTCTAGGCAGCCAACAAGGAAGGTAAGGCGGCTATTTTAGTTGAATATCTTTTATAAATGAGACATGAAGCAGGAAATGAATGTTCCTAGAGAAACTGGAGACAGATCATTAAGAAATAACCCTGAATGAAATGATACTTTGCTGATTATGTTTTACTCTGTTGTGATGCATTTTGCTGTTATATGTGCAGAGGCCTTCATCTTGGTACAAGGTGTGATACCTTTGCTAATCCATCCCCACATTTTCCTCTTGTTAAGAATATTAGCCAGGAAGGATCTTTCTCTTGTTAAATGTGATATTTTGTTATTAGGTCTTATATTTTCCTTTTTCCTTTTGTTTCAGTTTCAGGGTGTCCTTTCCATTCCATTAGTTTTCAATAAAATATTTTAAATTACTGTTAAAAATTATCAGAAGAGCATCACTATTTAGTGTTTACAATATAAAACTTAATTGAAATTTGCAGTAGTAACAGATGTCTGTTCAAATTAATGTTAATTTACCAATGTCAACTTGGTCTCTGCCTTCACGTTACTGGCCAGCTCACCCAACAGATGAATTAGGTTGACCAATAGTGTAAAAGTTGGCTTTGAAAGCTAAGTTAATTAAATTAGAAGTTCTCCATGACTGGTAGTTTTGTCAGTGTGATATTTTAACTGCACAAAAATATATAAAAAGATGATTTTTCCTTGACTAGAGTGGACTGGCAGGTTCTTACCTGGTGATTCAATAAACCAGATTACCTACCAGATATAACAATAAATATCCCCCATGATATCCATGCAGTTTAGGCAACGCATTAACTAGTATTTCAAGATAATAAATTATCATTACTAGTAAATGATTCCATTTTTAAGTGCTCATACCATAAGACTGACTTCTCTTCTTGAATAATCCCTCGTTGTAGATTAATAAAGTCAAATAAATGTAGATTTAATTCATCCATAAACATTAGGTAAACAGCATTCTTAGATGAAGGTTACTTTTTCTTTTCAGACCCCTTCATTCTTCACCAAATCCAAGTACTGAATCCATTGTTTTCAAAACTGTATTTTAAAATTCTCACAATGGTATGGAATAAGGTTGAGACTGTTTACACCCAAATTTAGCCTTCGCATTTATAAGTTAATATCATTACATTAAAAATTATCATTATTGTATAATTTAACATTAAATATGATCAAAAATTTTATTTTCAGAGATTGCATATTTAATTATCCATCTTGTGCTGTTACATTCTGCCTTTTGGCATCTTCTCAAACTGATGATCAGTTAAGTGACAGAAATAAGTCCTTGTGTAAACAAGGATACAGTAACATCAATACCAATTATGTATGTGCTTGTTTTTGTTTGGTTGATATTTCCTTTCAGAATTTTCAAAGAACTTGACTGGATCAATAAAACAGCATTTCTTGAGTTTTTTTTCCCCAATCAAACTCCTTATCTCGTTTCTGAAAGTTCCTGTTGAAACATATGGTCAAGAAATTCTGCAGCATAACACAGCAGTTTGTACATTAAGAGGTAGAAGCTGAACCCAGAATAACCCTCTGGCTATTAAGACCCAGAGGGTCCATGGTGCATTAGTGGCAGTGTTGCAGCAATTGGTTTCTTTGTGCAACTGTGCAGTAATACTGAAACAATGAATATAATGCAACTTGACCAAAATTGTCCTCTGCATACATGGCTCACAGGCTATGGCTGCCTTACAGACTGAAGCAGCTTTTAGTCAAGGGGTTGAAGCCTATTTTGGCATTAATGTAGAGCTTGAACATATTACATCTACTTCCAGGACTTTTTCCCTTGCTCATTGCTCCCTCCGCCTACTCTCCTTCCATTATCCTCAACCAGCATCCCACAATCACCTCACCAACTGGCCCACGACCCCTTACACCAAAATGCCAAAACCTCCCTTTGTCATCACCCCTCACCACATCAACCTTCCCTTCCAAATCATTTTTTTTTTACTGCCCTTCCTTTCTGGAGTTCATGCTTCACAATGGCAAGAGCTTGTGATGAAACACAGGCACTGTGTTCATAGTGTAATCTGTTCTATTGTTTTCGCCCCATTTGTGATAGAATATCACACCCTTGCACAATGCTGCAGTGCTGTTTTAAGGGATCTTTCGTGCTGCATTTCTAAATTTGTAAATGGGACTTCTTTCTTAAGAGATATACAACAGTATCTATTTAACCTTTATCTTTTTTCTTTCAATATTATGCATTTTTTTTAATTTGTAAAGAAAATTTAAATTCTATCTTGAATCTTATTGACTTATATAAAACCAAATACTCTATAGCACTTCTCTGCAGAAGTACTTGGTTTGTTTTCCTTTTTTCATCTGTTTGTCATCGTAGTTGTAAATAACAACAGTCTAATCGTAGATGGTTCTAGAAACAATGAAGACATAATACTGACAATAAAACACATTCTTGGTATCAAACAAATCAAATTGTGCATACTTTTAGCTTTAAATGTCATCACTGATTGAGTTTATATAATATACAGAAAATATATACAGGTATAACAATATCAATTTTTCTATAATTAGTCATGTAACATATATTGTTAATTTAATCCATCTACAAAATTACCTGTGATTATTTACATTAAAATTTCAAGTTTGCAGTCCCTAGTGGTTTACAAATTATGCTGGCATGTGCAAAAGGGAATAACTGCATTATCATTCCCAAGATATATAAAATGTCACTTTTATCATTGTTTATTCCAAAGTACTTGATTGTGAAGTTGTTTTATACAGGCTACAATGAAGGAAAGGCAACCGTATACTGTAATAAATGATCAGATTACAGTATTATCCCAAGAAAGGCCAACAATAAACCAAGACATTAAGTATTTGAAAGAACACCTTGCAATACAAGGAGCATAGAACATGCACGAAGAATATTCAGGGTTCGGAGGCTATAGTGCCAGACGTAATTTGGAGCTTCAAGAACCATATCTGCGATTTGGAAGAAGAGTTCAGTAAAAATGCAACAAAACGTATAAAACAAATGGAAAATGTAATGGACCGAAAGCAAACATTAGAATGTTAAGCCAACGATAAAAGATTTTGGAAAATTGACTTCCCTGACAGGAGATAAGCACAGAAGAATGTACAACATGGGTGAATGAACAGTTCTAATACTTAGTGAATGAAGAATTGACCTTGAACTTTCCTGCTGTGCAGGATACTGAAAAAGCTGCTTCAATATAGAGGCATGGCTTCCATCCACCAGTCATTTCTACGTCATGCACACTGCTACATCAGTAGTTTGTTTTAGCTGCAGAGGCTATGAAACCTTGGCAGCAGGGCTTTTAACAAGTTGGCAAGAATAATTTATTATTAAACACGAATCATTCTTAAGTTGAACCATATTGATGTCACTGCAGAAACATGAATGACATATGAACGTGTATTAACCAGTTGTCCTGCAAACTTTGAAATGAATTCTACCCAGGTAGAACAACTATGACATGCTGCTATGTTAGAGCTATTGCCTCTGAAGCAAGAAGATAAATTCAAAGGCACAAAAAACTGAATATAAAGTTAGAGTAATTTTTTTAAACCTTTGAATTTAATGTAAAATTGTTAATAATGTTTACAGAAGTAGGCATTGGAAAGAAAAGAAACTTGAAGACTTTTGGGCCTAGCTCATATGATTCCCAACAAATATCGGGATGCAGATTCACAATGTATTTTCCAAAGAAAGGGAACTATGTGATTTCAAGAGTTAAAAAAAAAAAAATCACCAAAATGTAGATAGAAAATATACTTGGAAAAATATGCAATTGGAGTGTGCAGAAGATACTGCTAAACAAATACTGGAAGAAAATTGAGAGGGGTGAATGGAATATAATTTAGATTGAAAAGAAAATGCAAGACATGCAGTCACTTTAAAATAAGTTACGTGCAAGTATTAGGGAGAAAATAATCCAACACCAGGAGATAAACTGCAGTTAATAATGATTTAGTGAGAGACAAACAGGAATTGGAAGAGCTTAATTTGCATCCACCTTACAATACATGAGACAAGATGGATTTTTTTTTTCTCTAAATGATAACAATCAGAAAAGTGAAACAATTTCAAAAGGATCAGATTAATATATATGAATTCTTGCAAATAAATGGCACGGTCCTGGAATTTGGCACTTTAAGTAATGAACACAGGGAAGGAAATACCTGATAATAAACCATCACAAGCCCATGTGACAAACCAGATATATATTGAAGGAGATGCAAGAAATAAGCTGGAAGCAAACTGAGAAGATCCTCCATTCTTTCCCCAAAATAATAGCCCTGATGGATCTGGAGAAAGTTCATTCAGAAGTGTGGAAGGTAATGAATGCATTGTTGATCATATTTATTACAGGTGCTGAACCTCTTGCTTAAAAGCACTATCTGGTGTCCTCACTAATCTTAAGAAAAATGTTTTCTATTAATGTACAGCCCTATTGTATTTGTTTATGGAATAACACCACTATATTTTATACTAATTTCTTTAAAATATTTTATAGCCAAGTGCATCATCTTCATTTGTCTTTTGTATGTTCTCCAATATTGTATCGATTAGGTTTCAAAATTCCTTCATCTGATAAGCAAAGAAACACCCAAGCTACCCACTACCCCCTCACTTCACTGACTAGCATAGTCTTCAGCCCATATGGTTTTCCCAGTGTATTGTGCATTCTGTGTCAGGACTTTCCTATAAACCATACAACCTGACATCACATTATCATGAGAATTTGGCTCATATAGATATACTGATCCCACAAACACATTTGTCAGGAACAGGGGCAGGATTGGACCCAAATGCAGGACACAGACACTGAAGTACTAGGGGTAGGACAGGATGGGGATGCCATGGCATGTGAGGGGTAAGGCAGGAGGATCCCAGAGTTCAAACGAGGCAGGCAGGCAGGATTCCTCATGGCAGGCTGCATGGATCCCAGGCAGGGCCACCTCCCAGGCAGAAACACAGAGGCCTGGGCAGTCGTGGACACCTGGGCAGGTGCAGGGCACAACCCTTAGGAAGCAATAGGTGGAAAGGGCAGAAACCCCCGCCAGCCAGCAGCAATCCAGCCAAACCTGCCCAACGGAGGCAACGGGTAGGAAGGGGCAGAACCCCTGCTGGGCAGCAGCAGTCCAGCCAGACCTCCCCAACAGAGGCAACAGGTAGGAAAAGGCAGATGGGTGGAAAGGGCAGAACCCCCACCGGGCAGCAACAGTCCAGCTGGATCTGCCCGCCAGAGGCAAGGGATCAGAAGGAAGCTGGGTCCAGGCAGAACAGCAGGACCAGCACACAGGAGAGAAGCAGGGGAACAAGACCAACCAGATAGAGCATACACAGAACAGGCCAGCAACCAGGGCAGAGCAGGATTCCCAGCAGGGCAGCAACCAGGGTAGAACAGGATACAGACAGTATTCAGCACAGGTTAAACCAGCTTCAGAGTAGGACAACCCCACAATTAGGCTCAGTCCCCGAGCCCCTTATAAACACCTACCCCCTAATAGGTAACAGGTGTACCTCCTTAAGCCAAGATGATTGTTGTGATGGAAAATAACTGGTTCTTTGAGTCTCAACAGTAGAGGCCTGGACACACACAGTTTTAATAATAAGGAATTTATTTACAAGGGGAAGTCAGGTCAACACAAGCAACTACAATACACAGGAAGCGGTGTGGGGACAGGGTACGGTTACACAAACAAAGTACAAGGGCAAAGCACTACAACAGCTATCCCCCTTGACCTTGGATAGCTGCAGCTCCCTTACCAGGACAAACAATAGACCTTCCCAAACATAAATCAGTACACCTTACCTTCAATGAGGTGGTCTGTAAGAGAGAGCAAGCCAGGGCCAAGTCTCACCTTTTATAGCATGGGGCTGGGCACGATAATCCAATTAAGGTGACCAATAATTTAGGTGTGCATTGATTAGTTGGGTGGGACCAAATGTTGATTGGCATGTGGTGTGTCCTCCGACCAGCCAGGTGGCAGCGCGTCTGTCACGTGGCCGGTATCTCTGGATACAATGATCCAATGGCTCCATGTGACAGGAGGGCTGGCTGCAAGGCCCGGAGTCTGGAGTCTGCGGACCGGAGCAAAACCCGGAAGGCGGGCTCTTGACCGGACCCTAACAACATTTTAGTTTGATGTTGCCCATTGAATTTTATATTGACCAATACTTGAAATGATTTTGCAAGACCATTTTTCTTAAATGACCTCCTTTAAATAAGCATTCATTTGAAATCAGCTGATCTTCATTGTTTGGGATTCTCAAGGTATGGAGTCCAAAATATAAATTATTTGTCTGGTAAACTCTGTACCAAAATGACCAGCAACTAACCTGCAAACTAGCACACTAACATTAACAACTAATGACTAAGCTAGCAAGCTCAGGGGACCTTGGCTGATAAGAAATATTGAAGCTCTGGTCAAGAAAAAGAAGGAAGCATACATTGGTTTTAGGAAAGTGGTGAGTGAATCCCTTGATAATTAAGAATACCCTTATGAGGAAAACCAGGAAGGCAAAGAGCGGGAATGAGATGAATCCAGCAAGTAAGAGTAAGAAAAATCCTATAGTTATACGAGTAAAAGGGGAGAGTATGTCCCCTTTGAGATCAGCAGGGCCCCTATGTCTTGAGCTACCAGAGATGTGTGGGATTTTCAATGACTATTTCTCCTCTGTTTACTGAGGAGAAAATCATACTTGCTCAAGAGGTAAGGGAGACTAGTGGAGATGTGTCGGAGAAAATTCATATCAGAATCGGGTTTATTATCACCGGCATGTGACGTGAAATTTCTCACTGGAAATTCATATTACCAGTGAGGAACCATTTGCAAACTTTTGGCACATTAAGGTGGGTAAAGGGTTTGACTAACTTCATCCTCAGATTTTCTGAGAAGACTTTGTGAAGTCACTTACAAAAATATCTGCAACACTCTTAGCCAACGGTGAAGTTCCTGAAACCTTAAGGCTCCTAGCGTTGTTGCATTGTTTAAGAAGGTTAGCAAGGATAAACCACTGAAGTTACTGGAGGGAATTCTGAGGGACAAGATCTACTGTACCATCATTGGGATGGACGGCGTCTGATTAGGAAGCATTAGCATTGTTCTGTGCGCGGAAAATCATATTTGACTGACTTTTTAGAGATTTTTAAAGAAGTAACTAAATAAATAGATGAGGCTAGGATAGTGGATGCTGCTTGTTTGAACATTATCAAGGCCTTCGACAAGATCCCAAATGGTAGGCTGCTCTCTAAGGTTAGGTCCCAAGGAATCTTGGGAGAGTTAGTTAGGTAGATTCAAAATATGCTTGGAGGTAGAAAGCAGAAGGTGTAGTTGAAGGTTGTTTCTTGGAGTGGAGGCAGTTGACTCATAGTGTGCCACAGGAGTCAATGGGGGAACCTTGTTATTCATTACCTATACTGTACAAATGATCTGGATGCAAATGTGCAAGGCTTGATCAGTATATTTGCAGATGATATGAAATTAGGAGGTATTGTTGATAGTGAAGATGGTTATTGTAGATTAATGGAGAATTTTGAACAATCAGGCAAGTGGGCCGAGAAGTTCAATACAGATAAGTGTGACATGATGCTTTCTGGAAAGTCAAACTAAACCCACATGGGACTTGCAATCTGAATGGCAGAGCAGTAGGGAGTGTAATGGAACTGAGGGACCAGAAAATGCAAATGCATATTTCATTGAAAGTGGTGCTACAGGTATACAGGGTGGGGAGAAAAACATTTAGCATGCTAGCCTTCATCAGCCAAGGCAGTGAGCATAGGAGTTGGGACGTTATGTTGTAGTTGCACTGTATAAGTTGTTGCTGTGGCCACACTTGGAGTATCGTGCACAGTTTTGGTCACCCTGTTACAGAAAAGAAATGTTAAACTTTAATGAGTACAAAAAAGATTTACAATGATATTGCCAGGGTAGAGGGCCTGAGTTATAGGAAGAGATTGATCAGGCAAGCTAGTTCTTTAATTCTTAGAATGTAGCAGAATGAGGGGTGATCTTATAGAAATGTTTAAAATTATGAGAGGCATAGTGGATGGTGGCAGTCTTTTTTCCAGGCAAATCCAAAGCTAGAGGCCATAGATTTAGGTTAAGAAGGGACCTAAGAGGCAACTTTTTCCACAGAGGGTGGTGAGTATATGGAAGGAGCTGCCAAATGAAATGGTTGAACCAGGTACAGTAGTGTCATTTACAAATCACTTGAATAGGTATATGGAGGAAGTTCAGTGAGAGAGAGATGAGCTGCACACAGGAATTGGGGACTAGATGGGAGGACATTGTGGTTAGCATGGATTTGATAGGCCGAATGGCTGTGCTTATGACTCTAATTGTATTAAGTATTACTGCAGGAAAATAAACCTTTAATAATATAGAAATTGAACCATATGATGATTGAATCTGTTGGTGATACAGATCCATCTGCAAAGGAAATTAGTCTTTCACTCTTAAGAATATCACATATGTCATGATGTGAAACTGCCAAGAATTACTCATAACATTGTATTTCGAAACAGAGCAACCAAGTCATTTTTGCAATTCAGTGGATTGGAAACTATCAAATCAAGAATGAGCAAACCTCAAATGAGAAAGATGGTAAAGCAATCAATTATTGAAAGGGGCTGTTGTAAGTGCTTTCACCTGAAATTTATTTTTTAGTACTGCAAGATACAAGACCAATAAAATAGGATTTTTAATTCTGCAAATGTAGACTCAGGCTCAGTTAGAATCATCTCTCTTCAAGAAAATGAGTTTTCATTTATTTAAGCTCCTACCTCATTTTTTTTTTAGATTATGAGGATACTAGTACTATTTCACTAGTACTGGACAGATTATGTCGTGGTTTTTCGTAAACCACGACAATACCCAGTCAAAGTAGAAGAGTTGGGCAACAGAATTAACTGCCAGTGTTCAGTTCCAGGGCCACGTGTTCAGGAATGATTGGAAGTATCCAGAGAAAGGGCTTCCTTGTTGAAATCAGGGCAGCACTCTTACTTTCAACACTGCAAAATATTGTTATTTTTCATCCTGAATCAGGTTGGCCTGAGAGCGAATCTTCCCTGACAAGTCTATATGAGTCTTGCAGTTTTGGCTGTATTATAAGAGTACAAGATATAGGACCAGAATTAGGCCATTTGGCCAATCAAGTCTACTCCGCCATTTCATCGTCGCTGACCCAATTTTCCTCTCAACACTAATCTCCTGCCTTCGCCCCATATCCCTTCATACCCTGACCAATCAAGAAACTATCAACCACTACCTTAAATATACATAAAGACTTGGTCACCATAGCTGCCTGTGGCAAAGAATTCCACAGATTCACCACTCACTGGCTGAAGAAATTCCTCCTCATCTCCGTTCTAAAAGGGCATCCCTATATCCTGAGGCTGTGTCCTCTTCTCTCACTAGACTTTCATGAAAGAGTGAGATTCTGTAGAGTCTGCTTGGACGTCCTTGCTGCCTTTCGGATGAAGAGCTTAATTTAAGTTGTAGATTAGGTGCAAAATTAAAATTAAAATAGTATCTGTGGAAAGAAACAGATGCTTCAGGTCTAAGAGAACCACAACATTAAATGTTCCAATTGAGCCAGTTTTCAGTGTTTGGATTTACCTTCTCACTAATGCTTCAGTTAGCTTTCTCTAGAGACTTTGTGTGGCATCTGTCGGTCTCGAGAGACCATGGATTTGCGCCTGGAATTTCCAGGACGCAGGCCTGGGCAGGGTTGTATGGGAGACCAGTAGTTGCCCAAGCTGCAGGTCTTCCCCTCTCCACGCCACCGATGTTGTCCAAGGGAAGGGCACTAGGACCCATGCAGCTTGACACCGGTGACGTCGCAGAGCAATGTGTTGTTAAGTGCCTTGCCCAAACAAGGACACAAACACGCTGCCTCAGCTGAGGCTTGAACCAGTGACCTTCAGGTTACTAGTCTGATGCCTTGCCCACTAGGGCCACGTGCCAACACGTGACTAGAGATTAAATTTTGATATTCTAATTAAATTCAGAACTAAGAAAACAACAACATTTTGGCACAATTTACATTTTCACTGATCATTATGAGACTATGGGCCAATATTCTTCTTTTCACTCCTACTAATGCATAAAGACTTACCCTTATTTTCCAAGGAAGCCAAATTCATAGCATTTCTTATTTATTATTTTCCTTCTTTATATTAATAGTTCCTTAATTAGCAGCAATAATTAACATTTAATGATGATTTATCTCTAACAATTTTAATCACCTTCGTATTGTGCAAGGTGATCTTCTTCATACCCTCTTCATCTAACTCTGTTTTACTCTCTCTGACTGCCTATGTGAAGATGACCAATCAATATAAACATGATATAGGCTAATGATAAAGCAAGGTAGGAGTAACATAAATTCACATTGCATGGTGCTATCACACTGCAGTGGATTGGCCCCTCCCTAATAACAGCTGGGTTGCTAAGGGCAACATTTTATGAGCTATAACAGCAGTGAAAGGGGGTCACTGTGAAACAGACACATATGCAGGAATACACATTTGCAGACATGTGGAAGCTATTGTCAGTCATGAAAACAGGAGATTCTGCTTATGCTGGCAATTCAGAGCAACACGGACAAAATGTTTGAGGAGCTTAGCAAGGCAAGCAGCATCTATGGAGGGGAATAAATAATTGTTGTTTCAGGCTGACCCCCTTCTTCAGGTCTAGGGTCTCAGCCCGCAACATTGACTTTATTTCCCACTTGAGTTCTTCTCACGTTTTATGTGTGTGGCTATTGTCAGTGGTTCCTTTCTTCTTCTGCAGGTAGCATTGCTTTTCAAACCCCTTTAGGTGATCTTCAGACATTGGTTATCTATAATGGACGCAACAAGCCCCTTCACCGGTGGCACTACCCCTCCCTGGACACCCCATACGTCCCAGAAAGGAAGTAGAGATGACTTGAGGATCCATGAGATTGAGAATTTTTGGGAGGAAGTCTTCAAAAAAAAAAGGGATGAGATCAGTGACTTTCTGGAAAATGATGGCTTGATATTCACTGGTGGAGACATGGGGCAAAAATATCTTGTTTTTACTGCTAGACTGATTGAAGCAAAATCATGAGAATACAGATATTGCATTATACTTTATGTATTTATTTTATGTTAACTATTGAAAATTATTTTGCACTTGCTATTTTAAAATCATAGCTGATTCAAGGCATCGAATTCTTCAAGATGAAATCATCTTGGTTGGCAGAAAAGGTTAAAGATGACATCATATCGACACTGTACTTGCATGCTTACTGAACGATGTGTTACCAACCTAACTGACGCAAGACCATCGGAGGAACAAAATTAGGCCAAAAAGCCCATTGAATCTGCTCCAACATTTGATCCTGACTGTACCACAGTTTATCTTTCTACTGATTCTGGGTGACTAACTGAGTACTTCCGGATCTTCTGTTTTTATGTCACAATTTCATGCACTGGCTCAAAATCTGACAGTCCTTTGTTTACAAGCTGGGAGAATTGACAAACTTGCTTTTTACTACTGGGACGTGTCTTGAATTGCACATAGAGGAAGAACAAATTTATAATTCCAAAGTAAAATCCAAAACACATGGGTGAAGCTGGTCACATTTCTTTGTTGCACTTGCAGTTAAAGCTATTCACCATACCCATAAATTTAAAATAGTGCTCTGCTTTAAATGCAAGGAAGAAGCCCTTGCATCCTGTGCAGGCACATACAAAACCAAGGGAATTTATCCAAGAAATGCTAGCTGTGTAATTTATTCACAGTGGATAAGTTCTAGCAGCAGAAAAAGCAGGAGAGAATATTTATGTGGTATTAAAGGCAATGAGAGTAATAGAGAATTTTCTACTGTAACACTTACATCACCAGTGATAAGGATAAAAGCAGAACTACAGAATGGCAGATATATAAACTTTCCAAATGCATGGCACTGTTGGGCATCCATGATTCTGGAACAAGTACTGGTTGTCATTAGATCTTCTATATTTTAATTCAAAAATGAACCTGGTGTAAAGGATCATATTCTATTAAAATTCTATGTTTTAAAGTGATCTGCAGAATTGAGAATTTGTGGCACACCAGAAGGAATATTTGTACTCGGATATATCAGGGGTGAATTGTGGCACAATAATACTGTGAAACAAGCAGTAGTGAATTGACAACTTGTGTTACATCCTGTCCAAATAGAAAAGAAATCGGTCAGAGTAATAAAGGCTCTTAATTTGCATTATCCCCCCAAAATGCATTTCATCCCCAGTGGGCATGGTATTAAATATCAAATAATTTGCATGTATTGCTCCAGGGACTTTACAGATTCAATAAAACCTTCTGACTAGAGGAGATCAAATAGAATTTTTCAGAAGATTAGATTTCCAGATTGGTTATTTTGACTTAATAGCACACGGGAGAATGGCAATTTGTGGCTGAACTGGCTTGCTGGATAATGTCAACTGTTGCAAGGATAATTTATGTTCTTTATTATACACAGGACGAGACTGTGAACTTGAACCTTAATTTTAGTTATTGTGCTTCCAGCATAGGGAAAGGTACCTCATTTTTTAAATCTACTCTGACAGACTCTAGCTGCATATGGTCATCAATAATACAAGTGACTTTCAATGGCCGCATTTGTGTCTTTGAAAAATTAGGCCATTGCTCATTCATTTCTACTGAAAATATTAGAAAGAGAAGTATTTGGTTCTGCTTCAGCTCATCTAAGCCAGCCTTTCAATGCTGCTTTATGTTGTCCCTCCAATTTCTAGACCTAAATTTTTGCAGGCTTACATTAAAATATCACAACTCTGCAACCTCCAACAGTTCACAATCCCAAACCTTCCATTTTCCTCTTCTGTCTCTGCTTTCCTTCCTATTGTGTCACCTATCAACATGAAATAACTAACGCAAGAAAATCTGCAGATGCTGGAAATCCAAGCAACACACACAAAATGCTGGAGGAACTCAGCAGGCCAGGCAGCATCTATGGAAAAGAGTAAACCATCAACGTTTTGGACCCAGACCCTTCATCAGGGCATGAAATAACTTTCCTTTAGCCACCACACACAAAATGTAGTTCAGAAGACATAGGATGAGTTCATCCCAAAGAAGAAGCAGCATTCTAAGGGAAGATGAAGCAACTGAGACTGACAAGGAAAGTCAAAGGCAGCATAAAAACAAAAGAACGGGCTTGAAGTGTAGCAGTGGGATGCTCGATGACTGAGAAGTTTTTAAAAATGAGCAATAGCAATGAAAAAAAGCAGTAAGAGGAGAAAAGATGAAATATGAAGGTAAGCTAGTCAATAAAATAAAAGAGGATATCAGAAGTTTTTTCAGATATATAAAGAGTGAAAGAGTGTGAGGAGTGGACATCAGACCATTGGAAAATGACACTGGAGAGATAGAAATGAGGGGCAAAGAAATGGCAGATGAAATGAATTCACTGCGGAAGATGCCAGCAGCCTGTCTGAAATTCAAGCGTGTCTGGAGGCAGAAGTGGGTGTAGTTTCTATTACTAAGTCAAAGGTGCTTGGGAAGCTGAAAGACCCAAAGGTAGATACACACACACAAATTGCTGGAGGAACTCAGCAGGTCAGCCAGCATCCATGGAAAGGAATAAACAGTGTCAATCATTAATTCGTTTTCGTAGATGCTGCCTGACCTGCTGGGTTCCTTCAGCATTTTGTGTGTATTACTCTGGATTTCCAGCATCTATAGAATTTTTGTGTGTTTCTGAAGGTACCTAAGTCACCCAAACCAGATGGACTACACCCCAAGGTTCTGAAGGAGATAGCGGAAGAGAATGTGGAGGCATTAGTAGTGATCCTTCACAAATCTGGAATGATTCCAGAGGACTGAAAATCCACAAATGTCGCTACACTTTTTAGGAAAGGAAGGAGGCAAAGGTAAGGAAACTTTAGGCCATCTAGCCTGACTCCAGTGGTTGGCAAGATGGTAGAAGCCGTTATTAAGATGAGACTTATTTTCTAAATGGAGAGCAAATTCAGAAACTGGAGGTGCAAAGGAACTTGGAATTCCTAGTGCACTATTTCTTAAAGGTTAACTGGCCGGTTGTGTCAGTAGTTAGGACAGCAAATGCAATGTTAGCATTCATTTCCAGAGGACGATAATATAAAAATAAGGATGTAATGCTGAAGCTTTGTAAGGCATTGGTCAGACTGCATTTGGAGTACCATTAGCAGTTTGGGCCCCAGATAAAAGAAAGGAGGTGTTACATTGTAAAGGGTCCAGAGGAGTTTTACGAGAATGATCTCTGGAAGGAAAGGGTTAATGTATGAGGAGCTTTGATGGTCCTGGGCCTGTATTCACTGGATTTTAGAAAAAATAAGTGATGATCTCATTAAAACTTAATGAATATTTAAAGGCCTGAATACAGTGGATGTGGAAAGGATGTTTCCAGTAGTGGGAGAGTCTAGGACAAGAGTGCACAGGTTCAGAATAGAAAGACGTCCCTTTAGGAAAGAGATGAGGAGGAATTTCATTCAGAGAGTGAAGAATCTGTAGAACTTATTGCGACAAATGACTGTGGAAGCCCTCTCTTTGGATATATTTAAAGCAGAGGTTGATACATTCTTGGTTAGTAAGGGTGTCAAAGATTATGGGGAGAAGGAATGAGAATAGGGTTGAAAGGAAAAATAAATCAGCCAAGATGGAATGGTGGAGCAGAATAGATGAGCCAAGTAGTCTGGTTTTGCTCCCATGTCTTATAGTAACGTTCCAATAATTAAAAGTTTGTACAAGGGCTTCACAATTTGTGTCACACCTGTTTAACCAATGTGGCATGTAATTATATGAGTGCAGTAAAGATTTACTAGGATCTAGTCTGGAATGAAGGAGTTTAATTATGCAAAGAGATTGGTTGAGCAGGGTTTAATCTCATTGAAAGACAGGAGGCTGAGGGTTGACCTCACAGAGGTTTATAAAATTTTGAGGGTATTGACTGGATAGCTTGTCAAAATATTTCTTCCAAGGCAAGAAAGCCTACAGCTACGAGCTACATGTTTAAAGCAAGAGGGGAGAAATGTAAAGGGAAATCTGAGAGGTATGTTTGTTACACAGAAGGTGGTGAATGAGCAGCCTGAGGAGATTATGGATACAGAAGTAATTGCACCATTTAAAGTTCTTTTGGACAGGCACATGGACAGGAAAAAAAAGCATAGATGGATACAGGTCAATCACAGGAAAATGGAACTAGGAAGATAATCATCACAGTGAGATGCAAACCATGAAAGCTGTGTGTCAAAAGGACTCACTTTTGTGTTATATATTCATATATTTTCTTCTAAATCCCTAGTTTCTTTTAAAGCTGGGAAAAGCCTGTGCTCTCTGTATTCTTCCTAATCTGATGACCTTTTAAATGCAGCTAAAGATATTCCAACTGGAATGTGATTTTAAAATAATACTTAGAGTCATAGAACACAGGAACATGTTCTTCAGCCCACAAGTCCATGTTGACCTTTATGCTCACCTACACCAATCAATTTTGCCTGCATTAGAATTGTATCTTGATCATCTTGTTCCCAGCAACTGTCCAGATATCCTGTCTGCTCTGGAGGCCCATGTGCCCTTACCAATTCCAGATGCATAGGGCCAGACAACTTGATCATTCAAGCACGTGTGCAAGAATGGAGCCTGAGTGCCAAGAAGGCTTCTGGCCCCTCTGATCCTGATGCTTATTGGCAGCTTGCCACTCTAAGAGGCATCTACACTTTTTAGATACTTTACACAAATCAAATAGATTTAGCTGTTCTAAAACATTTCAAATATTTAGAAATAAGTTATTTTGATTAAATAATCTTGTTAAATAGTAACAAACAAATATTATGAAATAAAGCAATGCAAAGTAAAACATTCACCTACACATTTCTTTCTTCCTGATCAGCGATCCTATTCTAATGAATGTGGTTTCCACTGGTACTCCATCCAGTCCCAGGGTAAAGCTACAAGGCCAGAAGTATTGGATCTTCCGTTTCTCACTCCTCCACCACAGGACTCGATTGTGCAGGGCAGGAGGTCAGTTTGCACTGGGAGCTGACCATTAGGCTGTTCTGTAATTCCAGATCTGGCTGAACACATGGAAGTCTAGAATCTAGATCATCTTGGGCCATAGAGGACTTGGAGATGCCAGCTCCCTTTGGAGACGTTTTGTTCCGATCAGTTTGAATTAGCCTCTCACATACAGGATAGTTAGATAAGCACATGAGGGGATAATGAGTGTAAAGAGATGTTAATAGATGAAGTAGATTGTGAGGAGGTTTGTGTGAAGCTTAATTGCCAGCAATATCAAATAAGGCTAATAGACTCTACTTTTGCTTTACACTTGCCTGGATATTTAGGAGTATTGAACATGTCTTATGGTCATGGGAGCCAGTTGCTCTCTCCCTTCAGAGTTCAGTTCCACTGGAATTCAATATCAGGAAAGAATTCAATCTCTATTTTAAAGTGTGTTGCTGTTTCCTTTATTAGATTGATTTCTAGGCCGATGTAAATTGATGAAACTTGTTTAAGAATATAGTTTCTGTAAGTCAGAATGCTTTTGACACTATTATTTGAAGACGGGTTATGATTTGAAGAGCAAATGTTTTACTGAAACATTGCAGGGCCACTAGAGCAAAGTCTTGTTGAACTGTGGGTGTATTCCTAACAATACTCTTTTTGACTACTAGTTTTATGAAATAGCATTTATCCACAAATATTTAATGTTCAATTTCTACCTGCTACGCAGTACTCCCTAATTTACTGTCAAGAAGCAGAATATCTAATTTGACTAGAAACAATACAGCTGGTTGCACTTCAATCCCAGATGGACTGCAAACTAAGCAGCAGAAGAGATTTCACGAGGAAATCTGCAGATGCTGGAAATTCAAACAACACACACAAAATGCTGGTGGAACACAGCAGGTCAGGCAGCATCTATACGGAGAAACATTGTCAACATTTTGGGCCGAGACCCTTCGTCAGGACTAACTGAAAGGAAAGATAGTAAGAGATTTGAAAGGAGGAGAGGGAGGGGAAAATGCGAAATGACAGGAGAAGACCGGAGGGGGTGGGGTGAAGCTGAGAGGCAGAAAGGTGATTGGCGAAAGTGATACAGAGCTGGAGAAGGGAAAGGATCATGGGACGGGAGGCCTTGGGAGAAAGAAAGGGGGAAGGGAGCACCAGAGGGAGACGGAGAACAGGCAGAGTGATAGTCAGAAAAAAAGGAGGGGGGAAAAAGCTAAATATATCAGGGATGGGATAAGAAGGGGAGGAGGGGCAGAAGAGATTTTTTTAAATTTAATCCTAAACTGTACTCATGAAGATACAGATTCTTTTCCAAGTAAAACCTTTGAAACATGAGACATTTACATGGTAATACATACTATTCTAAAGCTTTAAAATACTGTGGCTGTTGCAATGAAAATCTCTGTAATTGGTGCACAAGAGAGCTGTAATACCAGGAGAATGGAATAACAGAATTCATCTCGAGTTTTCACACACTGCCGAGGTGAGATTTGGAGGAAGTGACTCACTGCCATCGGCGCTACATTTCTAGAGGCACTGTAAGCAAACCTTCCTCCTGAAGGATCTAATCCCAGCACAGTTCCAGGTACATACAGTCTGTGACGTGGCCAACCTTTCTAATCAAACCAGAAGTGCAAATTATTCGACCATGCTGATGGTAATTTTGCCAAATTGAATTGCTTCCTCCATTGTTGGAATTTGATGTAATGCCCCATGGCTCTGAGGAACACCGGTAGCGAGCTTGTTTTGGTGTCTGGTGTATCATTCAGATCGCACTGATGTTCAATCCATTAGGTTCCACAAAGCCGAACATATATAACAGTAAATCAATGAAATGTGGTGTTTTAACAGGCAAGCTAAACACCTGTCCTCTCTCCAAATTATTTCCAGAAACACAACAGCTAGTGGAGCAATGTTATTAACAGAGGTTTCCATTCTCTCCATTTCCTTAATATTCTATTTTCTCCACTTCCACGTTCCCCTCTTTACTGTCTTTCTCTATGTACTCCAAATGCTCCTGTATACTCCAGTCCCAGCCCATAATTCTAGTAACGTGATGGAGAGAGACAATGTCACAAAGACTTTGACAGCTTGTTTATCATTGCAGGCAGTTTAGCTGTGGGCCAAATCACCGGCTGTTTTTCCAAACATTGCCTTTCAAAACAAATTTTAAAGCCCTTGAGAGTTAAGTAAGCTGTAAATTCTGAAAAAAAGAAAAAAAACATCAGAAGGCATTGCTTACAAAAATATTTAAAATATGCAAGTATTTCTCAAGAGTTTTAGAAAAAAAATCCCCCCAAATGACCAGCATTTAACACCTACTTTTACTCTTCACTGAAATCAATTACTGGGGCTAACCTAACACAAATTATTCTATTAGTCATCCAAGGTCTGTGCTGGGGAATTGCAGGACGCTGTGTTCTGTTGCTGGAACCCAAAACAAATCCAGAACAGATCTTAGTCGTGTTAAGTAGCTCAAACATCTGTTAGGAAATTGGGGCTTCCAAATTCATGCAAACCATAAACTCAGTGACCACTTTGTTAGTGACAGAAAGTACCTAATAAAATGCCCACTGAGTGTACATTTATGGTCTTCTGTTGCTGTAGCCCATCATCTTCAAGGTTTGATATGCTGTGCATTCAGAGATACACATACTGTTGCAATGTGTGGTTATCTGAGTGATGCACCATCAATAGCTCTCGGAGACGGGAGGCAAACGATAGGCTTTTATTAGCAACAAAACGGAGCACAGCATCTCAGAGACTGAGGGGAAGAGCAGTGCCTCCAATCACCTTTATACAGGGGTCTGTGGGAGGAACCACAGGAGCAGTCAGCAGAGGGGCGTGTCCAGACAGGTATACCTAGTTTACCACACTGAGTTACAGTCACCTTCCTGTCAGCTTGAACCAGTCTGGTCATTCTCCTCTCTCATTAACAAGGCATTCTCGCCCACCCTGTTTCTCATACCCTGGTCTGCAAATTCTAGAGACTGTTGTGCGTGAAAATCCCAGGAAATCAGCGGTTTCAGAGATAATCAAACCATCCAGCCTGGGTCCAACAATCATTTCACAGTCAAAAACCCCTTCGAACACATTTCTTCCCCAGTCTGATATTTGGCCAGAATAACAGCTGAACCTCTTGACCATGTCTGCATGCTTTTATGCATTCAGTTGCCGCCACTTGATTGGTTGATTAGATGTTTGCATTACCAAACAGCTGTACAGGTAAACCTAATAAAGTAGCCACTGAGTATAGATTAAAAACCATATGGTTTTAAAATTGTTGTCTCATTTGCAATAAAAAATGTAATTAAATGTGTAGATTTTACAAATTCTGTTCCTTCTCTTGGCCACATTGCTCTCATTTAGCAGTCTTACGTAAGCACTGGATCCCATTAGCATTGGTTTCTACTATATTCAGGCGTCTGTTACGCGTGTAAGGATGGGCACACTGACATTGGCAAGAGTAAAAGAACAGAGTTACATAATTTTGAGGCCTCGTTAAAACTTAACTCCAACTAATAGCTTAAAACCTATCCATCTCTCTCCGCACTAACCCCAACCTCACCATCAAACCTGCAGACAAAGGTGGTGCCGTAGTAGTCTGGTGGATGGACCTCTACCTCACTGAGGCCAAACGGCAGCTCTCCGACACCTCCTCCTACTTACCCCTGCCACAGGACCCCACCAAAAAACATCAATCCACTGTCTCCCACACCATCTCCACCCTCATCAACTCCAGACACCTTCCTCCCTCAGCCAAAAAACTCATAATTCCCACACCCCGCTCAGCTCGATTTTACCTCCTCCCCAAGATCCACAAGCCTGACTGTCCCGGCAGACCCATAGTTTCAGCCTGCTCCTGCCCCACCGAACTTGTGTCTGCCTACCTGGACTCCATTTTATCCCCCATAGTTCAGTCTCTCCCCACCTACATCCAATGCCCTTCACCTCTTCAATAACTTCCAATTCCCCGGCCCCGACCGCTTCATTTTTACCATGGATTTTCAATCCTTATACACCTCCATCCCCCATCAAGAAGGCCTCAAAGCGCTCCGCTACTTTTTGGATTACAGACCCCACCAGTTCCCCAGCACCACCACACTCCTCCGGTTGGCGGAGCTTGTTCTAACTCTCAATAACTTCTCCTTTGGTTCTTCCCACTTTCTCCAGATCAAGGGCGTAGCCATGGGCACTCGCATGGGCCCCAGCTATGCCTGCCTCTTTGTGGGTTATGTGGAACAGTCTATGCTCCAAATCTATGCTGGCACCACTCCCCAACTTTTCCTCTGCTACATCGACAACTACATTGGTGCTGCTTCCTGCACCGATGCTGTGCTCGTCAATTTCATCAACTTTGCTTCTAACTTTCACCCAGCCCTTAAATTCACTTGGTCCATCTCAGACACTTCTCTCCCCTTTCTCAATCTCTCGGTCTCCATCTCTGGAGACAGACTATCCACTGACATCTTCTATAAACCCACTGACTCCCATAACTATCTTGACTATACCTCTTTCCACCCTGCCCAATGCAAAAATGCCATTCCCTATTCCCAGTTCCTCCGTCTCCGCCGCATCTGCTCCCAGGATGAGGCTTTCTGTTCCAGGACTTCTCAAATGTCCTCTTCCTTTCAGGATTGTGGTTTCCCTTCTGGCATCGTCAAAGAAGCCCTCACCCGTATCTCCTCCCCGCACTTCAGCCCTTAACCCATCCTCCCATCACCACAACAGGGACCGGGTTCCCCTTGTCCTCACCTATCACCCCACCAGCCTCCGGATCCAACACATTATCCTCCGCAACTTCCGCCACCTTCAACAGGACCCCACCACCAAGCACATCTTTCCCTCCCTACCCCTCTCAGCTTTTCGCAGGGATTGTTCCCTCCGCGACTACCTGGTCCACACATCCCTCCCCACAGAACTCCCACCTGGCACTTATCCCTGCAAGCGCGAATGCTACACCTGTCCCCACACCTCCCCCCTTACCACCATTCCGGGCCCCAGACAGTCCTTCCAGGTGAGGCAACACTTCACCCTGAGTCTGCTGGAGTCGACTATTGCATCCGGTGCGGGCTCCTCTACATCGGCGAGACCGACGCAGATTGGGGGACCGCTTCGTCGAGCACCTCCGCTCCGTCCGTCACAATAGACAGGACCTCCCAGTTGCCAACCACTTCAACTCTGCCTCTCATTCCCATCTAGATATGTCCATACATGGCCTTCTCTACTGCCATGATGAGGCCAAACTCAGGTTGGAGGAGCAACACCTCATCTACCGTCTGGGTAGCCTCCAGCCTGGTGGTATGAACATTGAATTCTCCAATTTCCGGTAATTCCCTCCCCCTCCCCCTTCCCCTATCCCAGGTCCCTCTCTGCCTCTCTCCCCTTTCAACTTTCTGTTTCTTTATCTCTACAGTTCTTTCATGCTTATCCCCGCCCCCTCCCCCTCCCTCTTTATCTTTCCTCTGATTGGTTTTCCACCTGGCGCCTCTAGGCCCTACTCCCTCCCTTATCTCTGTGACTGGGCTTCGGCCCTCTCTTCCCCCCCATTCCTGATGAAGGGTCTTGGCCCAAAATGTTGGCTACTCTTTTCTCATGGATGCTGCCTGGCCTGCTGAGTTCTTCCAGCGTTGTGTACATATTCTCCATCTTTGGTTCCTGTGGTTGTCCCACATCATTTTAGGTGGACTCAATTCAGTTCCTAGTCAATAACACATCTGTTGTCCGTAGTACAGTATTAATTAGTGCCAAATTGGCAATCATTTTGGTATGTATGGGACAGTGAAGGGAGCACCCTGCCGTGCTTCTCCATCTGTATTATCAGGTTCAGAAGCAGGGAAATGGAAATGATGGATCCTGCTGATTCTGGATCAATATTCTGTCTGTTGTTCATGTTGTTCAGAGATAACTATGAACAAAGTTTGTCCAACACTTATTAATTCTTGTCTTCAGGTCATTATTTTGACTCATTTCCCTCTTGAATTTCAGAGTGGCTCTCTCAGGTCATGTTTCCAATCTAATTTGGGACACTCAGTCCCATTCCCTTGTGGTTTTAGATACAATAGCTCTGAAACCTCAGACTTTTCCTTGCAGAGCGAATGCTGCCGCCTTCTGTCACTTCCACTGTATTGCTTTCTTTACTTTTGATTTTTAATCAGTGCAACTTCCATTATGAATATTTGCTAAAAAAGAAAATTGCACAGCACAATAAAAGGCTTATGCACCAGGATTTCAGGAACTAATTTCACATCTTTTGTCAACAGCGTAATGATTCAAAAGTTCAATGGTTCATTTATTATCAAAGTATGTATCCATACACAACTTTGAGATTTATCTTCTCCAGATAGCCATGAAACAAAGAAAGGACACAAAAGTCATTCAGAGAGAAACACCAAACTCAACACCCACACAAAAAGAACGTCATCCCTATCATCAACCTACAAATCCCCCACCCCACCCAAAACACAAGAACATTGATCCCCAAACAATCCCTCCCCGCACAATCTAACAGAACACAACAAGAATATCAACCACAAACTTCCTCCCCCACACAAACCCCCCCCCCCCAGAAAGGAATGGGTGAAAAACGCAGAATATAAAAACCATAAGTCTGAAAAAATGTCCACAGTCCATAACGCAATAGTCTAATCCACAATGCAGAACCACGGGCACGTCATTCTTCATCTTCGAAGAGAGAGAGACCATTCGAATGCAGAAGCCTCCCACCTGCCACAGTGAGCCACACAGTGATAGGCTGCTTAAAGACTCCTTCTCGACAGCGATCAAAAGGAAGGCAGTCGGCACTGAACTCACCTTCCACATTCACCTCTATATCTCAATCCTCTTCCGCGCATTAATTGGCGATTAGTCAGGGAAATGTTGTTGAACATTGGCTCGTGCCCCATCCCAAAGCTTCTTTGCCTCGAGGCTGTCCAAATACACACCCGCTTCCTGGAATCTTCTTGAAGACAGCGAAACCCTGGATCACTCAGACCATCTTCATACTGCAAATTGCAGGCTCTAACAGTTCCTGGAGCATATTTAAGATGAAAACAGATGTAAAATAACTGAACTGGACATTTTTATGGGCTATCCGAAAGATGTTGACTGAGGGAACGCTGTACACTGGCACCATCTTGATCGGTCAGATATCATGGTGGCAGAACTTCAGAAACTGTCTGATCTACTGAGTATCCCCAGCATTTATTGTGTGGATTCAGAACAGGCTAGCCCAAAGATGACAGAGGGTACTGATAAAAGGAGATTACTTTGGCCCAAGATCTATGATCAGTGGTGTTCTGCAAGGATTGTTGCTGGGGCCGCTGTTGCTTGTGATAATATGTAAATGACAGATGAAAATGTAGATGAATGGTTAATACATTTTCAAATGACTGATGGAGTTGTGTTTAATGCAGAGTTACCACCGAATATTAATCAGTTACAGATATGGGCAAAGAAATGGCAGATGGAGTTAAATCTGAGCAAATATAAGATTTTGGGAAGTCTAGTGTAAGGGGAAATTCTGGTTTTTATTTAATAACGGGGCTTTAACAGCACCAATGTACAGAGGAATCTAGGAGTTCAAGTCCATAGCTCAGTGAAAGTGATGATGCAAGTAGATAGGGTTGTAAAAAGAGCACATGGTATCCTGATCTGCATTGGTGCTAACAATAAGAGTCAGAAAGACATGCTGCAGCTACATAAAACTAATTGGACTGCACTTGGTGTAGAATTTAATTAGAATTTATATTTATTTCTTACATCCATCTCACAACATGCGGGAGCAAAAATCTTTATATTACGTCTCCATGTACAAGCAATTGGGATGGGAAATGTGGGGTGATATTGCCCAAGCGCCAAGATTGTATACATAATTGTTTTGTATACATGAACGTACAGTCAGATACACAATCAGATGGATGTGTATTGATAAATCTGATGGCCTGGTGAAAGAAGCTGTCCCGGAACTCCGTCGGTCCTGGCTTTAACGCTGCAGTGCCGTTTTCCACTTGGGGCGGCTGGAGTCCCTGATGATCCTCCGGACCCTTTTTATGCACTGCTGCTGTAAATGTCCTGAAAAGAGGGAAGTTCACATCCACAGATGAGCTGGGCTGTCCACACCACTCTCTGCAGTGCCTTGTGATTGAGGGTAGTACAGTTCTCATACCAGGGAGTGACACAGACAGTCAGGATGCTCTTGACGGTGCCCCTGTGGAAGGCCCTGAGCATTTGAGGACTCATGCCATACTTCTTCAGCTGTCTGAGGAGTACGAAGCACTGTTGTGCTTTTCCACCAAACAGCCAGAATGTACAGTCCAGGTAAGATCCTCAGTGATGTGTATACTGAGGAACTTGAAACTACTCACCCTCAACTACATTCCCATTGATGTACATAGGGGTTAGCCTGTCTCCATTCCTCCTGTAATCTATGATCAACTCCTTTGTTTTTTCGATGTGGAGGGGGAGGTTTTCTCTTGGCACCACTGTGTCAAAGCGTTGACATTTCCTTTGTAGGCTGTCTCATCCTTGTTGGAAATAAGGCCCATCAATGTCGTGACAGCTGCAAGTTTGATCAGCAGATTGGAGCTGTGCGTGGCAACACAGTCTTGGGTGTATAGGGAATAGAGGAAGAGTCTTAGCATGTAGCTCTGAGGGGCATCTGGTTTGAGGGTCAGGGGCAGAGGTGAGGGAGCCCACTCTTACCACCTGCCAGTAATCTGACAGGAAGTCCAGCACCCAACTGTACAAGATGGGGTGCAGGCCAAGGTCTCTGAGCTTTTGTCGAGTCTGGGGGGCACTATGATGTTGAATGTTGAACTGTAGCCCAAAACAGCATTCTAACATAAGCATCCCTCTTCTCCAGGTGAGTGAGGACAGTGTGTGGTGCTGAGGCTATGGCATCGTCTGTTGATTGGTTGTAATGGTAGCTGAACAGTAGGGGGTTCAGTGTGGGTGGTAGCAGGCTGCAGATGTAGTCCTTGACCAGCCTCACAAAGCATTTGCTCACGATTGAGGTGAGAGCAACAGGACACTAATTGTTCAGATGTGCTGCCTTGATTTTCTTTGGTACAGGGACAATGATGGTTGTATAGTGTGCCATTCTTGCTACCCCCTTTCAGGAAAGACTTGAAGAGTGCAGATGCTGCCTGGGTTACAGACATGAGCTGGAAAGAAAGGTAGGACAAATTTGGGTTGTTTGCTCTGGAGTGATGGAGGCTATGGGGAGACCTGCGAGAAGTTTATAAGATTAAGAATGGCATGCTTAGGGAAGACAGTGAGAATCTTTCTCCCGCGATCAAGCAATAGAGGTCATGCATTCAAGAAAGGAGGAAAGTTCAAAGGAGGTGCCTGAGAAATACGGAGAGTATTAGGTCCCTGGAATGCGGTACCTGGGGAAATGCTGGAAGCAGGTACAAAAGTAGAGGCAATTAGATACATGAATATGTGTCATGCTTTGGACTGATCACCAGGGGGCGCAGGAGTCCTCCAGGCTCTGCCATTCCTCCTCCCCGATTATTAGTTGGTTGTTTCCAGCTGTGTCTTGTTTCAATTATCAGTGCATCTCTGCCTTCTTTTGTTTCTCTGTTTAAATCCCCTCTATGTTGTTTGCCTTTGCTCGTGTGTGTGTGTGTGTGTGTGCTTGTTCTCAAGATTCTTGGGTCTCTGTGAGGGAAGCTTTACTCCAAGGGTGGTGTGTGTGTGTAAAATGAGTTGTTTTTTTTTAAATTTCTCTTCTGTTTCTTTACTGCACACAATAATTGCTTTTGGTTCATCTTGCATATCTTCAGCACCTCCAAGAGTTTCTTCATTTTCCTTGCTAAGTTACTGTCTTTTTCAATCTTTTTATTTATATCAACATATTAAGATAACAAATATTGATACATAATTATTGGGATTACAAAATTAAAAGTTAACATCAATGGATATATAATCAATAGTTACAAGAGAATTAAGTCTCCCAAAATCATACATGATACAGATATAATGTGTACAAGACAAGAAAACTAGGTATAACAATATGGAAAAAAAACAGAAAAAGAAGAAAAAAAATTATATACCCCAAACAAAACAAAAAAAACTACTCTATCAAGCTAACCATTAACTAAAAAAAAAGAGAAAAAAAGAAACATGGGCTGTTTATAATATCTGAGAAAAGAAAAAGAATCATAAGTGTCATCAACTCCGATCCTCTCTACATGTATATAATCAGAAACAGAAAGAAATGGGTTTGGAAAAAGGTCAAATTACATCATTTGAAAATATTGAATAAATGGCCTCCAAGTCTTTCCAGCTAAGTTACTGTCATGTTCGCGTTTTTTTAATTAATAGCTTGGTCTTCCTTTGCTGAATTCTGAAATTTTCCCATCCTCAGAACTAATTTTTTAATTTCTGGCAACGTTTGACCTGTCATTAATAATCACTAGTTTTTCTTATTAGGCACTTATTGACCACCTTTCCTGTTTTTTGTACCTTAAAGACATCTGTTGTTGTGAACAATGCATTAATTCTTTAAAATATTAACAACACAATTTAGTGTATTCCCCTATCAATGCATATCCCATATTTTGTTCTAATTTAAGATTTTGGCTTTAAGTTGAAGTAATTCATCTCCAATCTTAATCATATGGTATCATGATTACTCATCCCCAAAGACCATTTTACAACTAGTTTATTTAATAAACATTTACCATTACACAGTGATAGATCTAAAATAGCCTGTTCTTTTGTTGACTCCTCAATATACTGATGTGGGAAACATCTTGTATGAACTCCATGAGTTCATTCTCCACTCAAATTGTTGTTATTCTGATTTGGCCAGTTATGTGGGGACTAAATCTCCCATGATATTCATAACTACATTTATTACATGTGCCTCCTCCATTTCAGATTTATACTCTTGCTTGCATTAATACTGCTCACATTGACGTTTCCTGCTCCTTGATATTTTTTTTAAAGTTCCATTAAAACTTTCAATCTTGATTTCTGATTCTAATCTCTTTTTGCTGTCTTTATCCCATCCTTTAGTACAAGGGTTACAACACATGATTTCCTTCATAACTGCAGTGGATTCTGGTTAATTGTGACATGTAGGGAACCAGTACATTTTGGCCTAATTAAGTGGCTGGCCCAATTAGATGAAGCTTCATGGAAGTAGTTTAAAAGGGTATAAAGATACAAACTGAGACAGAAATTATACATTTAAATGAAATACAGAACAAATTAGAGAATTACCAATACTACTACAGTGCTATAAAGCTGCTTATTAGTTCTAAACAGTTATCAACAGAAGAATTCAACCAAAGCACGCTGCCGTGTTCTTTTGATTGAATGTAATTTCACAAAATCTGCACAGACCCCTAGTGCAAATAATTGACTGCCTTCGTACAATGAATCCTCCAAATCTTCATTTTCATTATAACATTCCAGATGATTGTTGATACCTTCAAATTCTTTGTGCTTCTTAAACTTGTTGAAATAGTAAAATCATTTCATTTTCACTCTTGGTCTAATTTGCCATCTCCAAGTCTGAAAGCTTGAAAACTCAGTGACTAAATCAGTTCTGAATTGTCTTTCTGCTTATTTCTCACCAACTATCAGTGACAAAAATTATTGGTTTTTTTTAACATAAACACATGCAACTGACTCTACTGAAAAACTCAAAAAAAAGGAGAAAATCTGCAGATGCTGGAAGTCAAAGCAACACACACAAAAAGCTGGAGGAACTCAGCAGGCCAGGCAGGAGTCCAATCGACATTTCAGGCCGAGACTCTCCCTCTGGACTAGAGATAAAAAAGATGCTGAGTCAGAGTTAGAAGGTGGGAGGAGAGAAAGAAGAAACACAAGGTGATAGGTGAAACTGGGGGGCGTGGGGAATGAAGTAAAAAAACTGGGAAATTGATTGGTGAAAGAGATACAGGGCTGGAGAAGGGGGAATTAGAAAGGACAAAAGGCCATGGAAGAAAAAAAAAGGGGGAGGAGCACCAGAGATACAGGCAAGGAGATGAGAGAGGGAAAGGGGGATGCGGAATGGTGAAGTGGTTTGGGGGGGTGGGGGGTGGTGGCCATTACTGGAAGTTTGAGAAATCGATGTTTATGCCATCAGGTTGGAGGCTACCCAGATGGAATATAAGGTGTTGCTCCACCAACCTGAGTGTAGCCTCATTGCATATGTAGAGAATGGGAATGGGAAGTGGAATTAAAATGGATGTCCACTGGGAAATCCCACATTTTCTGGTAAACGGAGTGCAGGTGTTCGATGAAGCAGTCCTCCCAATCTACAGAGCTTCTTCCTATAGATGCTGCCTGGCCTGCTGCGTTCCACCAGCATTTTGTGTGTGTTTCTTTAATTTCCAGCATCTGCAGTCCTGACGAAGGGTCTCAGCCCGAAACGTCGACAGTGCTTCTCCTTATAGATGCTGCCTGGCCTGCTGTGTTCCACCAGCATTTTGTGTGTGTTACCTGCGGATTTCCTCGTGTTTGCCTCCCAGTCTACGTTGGGTCTCACTGATATACAAAAGGCCACACTGGGAGGACTGGATACAGTATATGACCTCAACAGACTCACAGGTGAAGTGTCACCTCACCTGGAAGGATTGTTTGGGGCCCTGAATAGTAGTGAGGGAGGAGGTACAGGAGCAGGTGTAGCACTTCTTCCGCTTGGAAGGATAAATGCCAGGAGGGAGAACGGTGGGGGGGGGACAAACAGACAAGGGGTTTGCATTGGGAGTAATCCCTGCAGAAAGTGGGGGAGAGGGAAAGATGTGCTTGGTGGTGGGATCCTGATAGAGACGGTGGAAGTTATGGAGAATTAAGTGCTGGTGGGATGGTAGAGAGTACAAGAGGAACCCTATCCCTATGGGGTGGCGGGAGGATGGTGTGAGGGCAGACATGCACAAAATGGAAGGGACGCAGTTGAGGGCAGTGTTGCTGGTGAAGGAAGGGAAGCCCCTTTCTTTGAAGGAGGAGGGTATCTCCTTTGTTCTGGAATAAAAAGCCTTATCCTAAATGCAGTTGTGGCAGAGACAGAGAAATTGAGAGACAGGGATGGCATTTTTACAAGTAACAGGGTGGGAAGGGGTGTAGTCCGGGTAGCTGTGAGAGTCAGTGAGTTTGTAATAGACATCAGCTGTCTCCAGAGATAGAGACAGAGAGAGATCGAGAAAGGGGAGGGAGATGTTGGAAATGGACTAGATAAATTTGAGGGCAGGCTGTAAGTTGGAGGCAAAGTTGATGCTGTCAATGAGCTCGGTAAGTGTGCAGGAAGTAGCGCCAATGCAGTTGTTGATGTAGCATAGGAAAAGTAGGGGACAGACACTAATGTGGGCTTGGAACATAAACTGTTCCTCATAGCCGACAAAATGACAGGCATAGCTCGGACCCATGTGAGTACCCATGGCTGCACCTTTTGTTTGAAGGAAGTGGGAGGGGCCAATGGAGAGATTAATGAGAGTGAGGACGTGTTCCTCCAGACAGAGGAGAGTCGTGGTGGAGGGCTGTCTAGAAAGAAACAGAGAGCTTTGAGATCTTCCTGGTGGGGGGGGGGGGGGGTGGAGATGTATTCTGAATCATTGAAAATATCCAGAGTGTGTGAGGTGTCATGGATGTAGGTAGGAAGGGACTGAGCCCAGGGTTAAAACAGAGTTGAGGTATGCAGATATGAGTTCAGTGGGGCTGGAACCGAGAAACAACGGGTCTACCTGGACAGGCAGGTTTCTAGATCTTGAGTAGGAGCTAGAAACGGGAAGTGCGGGGTGCGGGAACTATGAGGTTGGTGGCAGTGGATGGGAGATCCCCAGAGTTAATAAGGTCAGTGATGATGTGGGAGACAATGTCCTGGTGTTTCTTAGTGGGACCCTGTTCAAGGGGTAAGTAAGAGGAGATCTCTTACAGTTGTCACCTGGCCTCAGCAAGGTAGAGGTCTGTCCGCCATACTACTACAGCACCTCCCTTATCTGTGGGTTTAATTATGAGGTTAGGATTAGTACGGAGGGAGTGAAGAGCAGAGCATTCATAAGGAGTGAGGATGGAATTGGAGAGAGGAGGGGTGAAGTTGAGACGATTGATGTCCCATCAGCAGTTGGTAATGAAGGGATCCGGAGCAGTCAGATGGTCAGCAATGAAAAGCTCCAAAGCAGGTAGAGGTTGGCAATGTTTTCTCTAAGCACAGTGTCGTGTCTAACAGATTCACATAATTGACACTAGTTGGAAACTCTTTGCCAACAGTCTCCTGTCCCATAGTGTTCCAAAATAAACAAAGGGAATCCCAGCTACTTCCTTGATTAGTTTTTGTTCTTTGAGTTGCCCCAAATAAACATCTGCCCTGATTAACCAATGGCCCAAGCAACAGGAAGCTACTGTATAAAGCTATTGCTCTTCATCTTGAATAAGCACAGAAAATGAACTTCCATAACTATTATTTTTCGAAATCTCCCCTCACCAAAGCACTACACCCCTGTTCTACCCACTACCACCCCTCTGGTTACAAAGATACTTAATGAATGTGAGAAAATGTTATAACCCATTTGAAAACCCATTCTGCTTTCCATCTCCTGAGATGCTATTCACTAGGTTTAGAGATGATAGCATATTCAAGGACACCATAATTATATTTCTTTGATGCAATCCTACTGTCTTGTAACTATAGTGTGTTACAATACTGATGAATTTGTTTAGTGCAATGACCCTGTTTCTGGATTTTGTTATTTTTATAACATCCATGTACACAGTACCAATTTTTTTCAGCAAAAGGGAATTGCTTCATTCTCAATATTTTACTCAAGTAGGGTGACACCTATTACTTAAAGACAAAATTATGTACTTTCTTAAGTGTGAATTTTCAAAACTACTCCCAGGTACTTGCTCAAATCCTCTCCCCAGTAGGTATTAACATCATAACTGCTGTTGATCAGCCACATGGGAATTGATCCGAATCCTATTGTTTAATTCATTACTTTTGTTCTTTACTCCTCTGCCCGCTCCTGCGCCTAAGTACGCCGGCTGATTGGCTGAAATTCCATATATATGCAGAATCACTGGGATAAGCACTCTACACAATGTAACAAAATGCTACTGTATTGTGCATCATCACCATTCCTCATAGCAACCAATAACTTTTCTTAAAATTTAATATAAAGGAAAACCTTATTAGCAAAGTATTCAGGCCTTCTGATACTATTTATTCATGTCATGGTGTAACAGTAGTTTCTGATGTTACGACAGTATTGCAGTCTATTCAGTCGTAGTTTTCAAGAACTGGTGATCTTGTCAGTTCTCCTGTGGAGTATCTTGAAGAATAGACTAACTGTGTAATTACAAAGGTCGGCAGCATCGGAGAGCTGTGATTGTTGTGTGAAGACCTCATTGAATATGTAGTGCTGCCCTCTTCATTAACATGGAAAAAGCCTTTCCTCTATTTAGTGCATCTACACAGCTGTTACATTCAATGCCACATTACTTTTATTGATACAGAATTGATTACTCCCAAGTACTAACTGTTTACAATATTCTTCATGCTGTAATTTTTAAAAGACAATTCTCTCAGAACCTTTTAAATACTACGTGTAATTTCAAGAAGGCATACCTATTACTGTGTGTAACTTGAGATGGCATTTTGTGAAGAACTCCTAAGATCTGTACTTAATTAATTCCCACCCCAACTAAAAAGAAATATATTTTAAGATTCCAGATCAATTTAATAATTTTTAATACATTATTCTTTGCCTTTTCAATAGATTGTTCCAGCAAGAAGTGAAATTACAGTTAAATCTGCTAACTTGGTGTATAAAATGTCTTTACAGGAAACTCACCCAATTATATTGGAAGATAAACTATTAACATTTATACTTAATGATGAATGCAGCAATTAGAGTAACAATGATTGATATTTGATTCTGGATTACAGCATCAATGTTTAATATGGTATTTTGTACGTTATCTATTTTGATGGTTCTGTAGCGGTGTGCTACACGCAGCGCTGCAATAACGACACGGAGTCCGTGAGCTGCAGTTGCAAAAGAGGTTTATTCAAACTTCGCGGCCTTGCTTTAAAGCCTTCCTGATCCCGCCCTCCCCGGGCGGGAATGCTGTAAGGGGGCGTGTATTCACAGTCCCGTCCCGCGCGCGGGCTTTTCCCCTTGCTGGTGAAGCATACTTGGAGCCCTTTTTGGGACTGGCCTCTATGCCGGCGCGCACCGCTTTGTGAGCCGGTTCGAGTGCGCTGGGAAGTGGGTCGCCACAGTTCCTTCATGACCGAAACTCATAAAGTGATGGACAGTAATCTACAGCTCTTACTTTAGTTGTGACCATGTTGAAGTTTCTATGAGTCACAAGACCACAAGGAAGTTGGAGCAGGAGGAGGTCCCTGTTCTCTCATGCCTGCCCCATCATTCAGCAATGTCAGGGTTAGTTTACCCCTGGGCCTCAACCCTTCTTCTATTTCAGTTCCCCACAGCCCACAATTCCCCGATCTTTCAAGAATGTATCCATCTCCGTTTTAAGTAATTTAATGATCCAACCTCGGTAACCTTCCGAGGTAGAGAATTACAGAGACTCACCACCTCTTAAGAGAAGCATTTACATACCTTAATTTTTAAATGACTGGTACTTATCTTGTAACCATGTCTCCTTCTGCTAGATGGCCAGAGTTTCCTTTTAAGCTAATAACCATTCATTATTTTCAGGTATAACGGCCTGACTCCCAGTTATGTGCAAGCTGGAGTACCTCTGTCTGTTGAATGGCTAGCCTAAATTGTCCATGTGTGATTGGTCCCCTCATCCTAATTATGGACATAGTCTGTGAACTGCACTGCCCCGACTCCAACCCCTGCACCACCCTCCTATTCACAGCTGCCTAGCCTGAATATGACCCAATTATTCCTATACCGTTTTTGTCGGATAATCAATCACCAACTCGGGCTCTCTTATCCTTTCTAGTACAGTACACTCTAGTTTTGTTCAATAATCTCCAGTGCGGCAACGTCTCCATGACCTTCCCGAAAGGTCAAATACACCACATCAAGTAGTTCATCTTTATCTGTGCTGCTGATCACATCCTCAAAAAATTCTAACAGTTTAGTCAGATATAATAACTTTTCCTCCTTAATAACATAAAACCACAAGACAATAAGAACAAGATTAGGTCACCAGAGTGTCGAGACTGTCCGGGCATAGAAAATGATTCATGGCTGCTCTATGCTGGCCTCAACTTCTCTTCTGTGCCAGGTCCTCCTTGCCCTCAATTCCGGGATTTTTTGAATGCTTATCTCCCTCAGTCTTAAATACTTCTAATCATCTAGCCTTCACCACCCTCTGTGAGTTCCAGAAATTATCTGCCTTCTGAGAGAAGTTTTTTTGCACCTCAGTTTTAAATGATCAAATAAATAAATATTGATTAATGAAATAAATAATATTTAGAAGATACTAATTCAAAGAATCCCCATTGAAAGCTCAAGAGATATTTTCTGCCTTCCAGTATAAATTATTACATGTTTTTTTTAATCTTAGATTTACTGGAAATTGTTATGACTATCAAAGCTAAATGAGTTTTACCTTTCTTCTTTTTCTCTATACTTTATGATCATCCTATCCCTCTAATGGCAATTATATCTTTATTGTTTGAAGGATGAGACAACCTTAGCTTGCACTATGAGATCTTCAGCTTTTGTGTTTGGGGTATTTTTAAAACATTCATTACACTGTGCTTGTAAATGGATCTGATTGGAACTGGATACATAAACTAGGGGTGTTGACAACCCCCTGAGGAGAGGAGGTCAATGCTGACTTTAAAGCTTGTGAATTCCTTTTAAAAAGTGACATTTCCTGTCCTATCCATATGCTGACTGAATAATCAATCAAACCTAATTTCGGCTTCCCCACCATTACATCTGTGGTCACTTAATTGGACCCGTTTTCGACATGCACGATAGAAAGAAAAATAAAATTGGAACAGATTTCTCGCATCAAGTAGCACGTTCTCTTCCAGGGTAATTTCGCTCTGCCTAGCCAGTTAACTGTCTAAATATCCTATTAAACACCTTGCATTCAAAAGGTAGGCTGAACATAAATTTTCACAGTTGATTTAATCGACTTAATAATACACTTTAAATTCAGTGAATATTCTTTTTGATGTTTTGGTAGGAGGATGATATCATGCTCTCAGGGACCATGGGAATTAGAAAATGAAAAGCTCTGAGCATGTCAGTATCTACATAACTGAGTCTTTCATTGTTAAGTTTTAGGAATGGGTTTGTCTCCAATCTGCAAAGGCTAAACCACTTATTATCTATAACTCTAAAACATGTAAAACATATGGGGACAAAATGTTTTAATATTGAGCCCACTGCTAAGAGAGACAGAATCATTTGTGTAACATCACTACCTGATATGATTTTAAAAAATATTTATGAACTTTATATTCCATTTTAGTAAATGCAGGTTTGTTTGCAAGTAAATTCTTACTTACAGTCTTTTTCTAATTAGAAGCAAATCGATGTGATTTAAATATTCTTTCTTCTCCCATGATTCATAAAGCCCGACGTATTCATGCATATGAATCCTCTCATGGTCAGTGAATTTATGGAAATTTAAAAGAAACTAATACAGTCTAATTCATAAATTCTGGCAAGTCTAATCTTACACGAGCTTCACATTTTAATTCCAAGCTTGCCAATCACAGTTCTTTGTTAGCGATTTTTAAATGTGGAATTTAATCAGACCAGGCTTTACTTAAAATTATTTCTAATTTCCTTAAGCACAAACATATGTTTAATATCAATGAACTCTCATGAAACTTTGGCTCTGGTGCTGCCTTGAGGGCTTGTTTGGAGCTAAGAAACAGAATTCTATTCAGAAAACTGGAAGTACACACTTTTAAGTGCAGATTATCTTTTAAATCTCCTTTGATTTCCTGTCTGAAACCCATCCTGACTGCAAAGCTGGCTCCTCCTCAGACTAAAGTTCCAGCAACAGAAGAGACATGAGAGCAGCAGTTGTTCTAATAGGTGGATTCTAATGAAGGCTTGGGGTACTGGGACAAGTGGGGAATTGTGGCGAGAGGCTAAAACATTACTGCAAAGGGAGGAGTAGTTGATAGTTAGACTAAGATGGTGTCTAGGGAGAACAAGATGATGGTCAATAAGAGTCCATTCACTGGAACTGCTTTAGATTAGTTTGTTGAAAGGTGGAAATCACTTCTGCTCTCAAGAGCTGCTGTAAATTCACTTATTTTCAGCTATGGCTCAGAAGTTATGACTCTCCCCTCCGGGATCCAGGAATGTGAGTCAGAAATCCAGCTGCAATTTTAATTGGTGTTCAGAGGAAAATGCATTCTCGACAGTGCCGTCCTTCAAAAGCAGAGGCAACCAAAGACCCATTTGGTCTCGCAGTTGGATGTAAAAGATTCTATGGCTTAAAGAAGAACAAGGAAGTTACTCTGTATCCCAACCAAAGCCATATCTACATCAACTTAGCCCAGTGAGTCTTATCTCAGTGGTTGGTAAGTTGATTGAGAAGATCCTGAGAGGCAGGATTTATGAACATTTGGAGAGGTATAAGATGATTAGAAATAGTCGTGCCTTACGAGATTGATTGAATTTTTTCAGGATGTGACTAAACACATTGATGAAGGAAGAACAGTAGATGTAGTGTATGTGGATTTCAGCAAGGCTTTTGATAAGGTACCCCATGCAAGGCTTATTAAGAAAGTAAGGAGGCATGGGATCTAAGTAGACATTGCTTTGTGGATCCAGAACTGGCTTTCCCACAGAAGGCAAAGAGTGGTTGTTGACAGGTCATATTCTGCATGGAGGTCGGTCACCAGTGGAGTGCCTCAGGGATCTGTTCTGGGACCCTTACTCTGCATGATTTTTATAAATGAGCTGGATGAGGAAGTGGAGGGATGGGTTAGTAAATTTGCTGATGACACAAAGGTTGGGGGTGTTGTGGATAGTGTGGAGGTCTGTCAGAGGTTATAGTGGGACATTGATAGGATGCAAAACTGGGCAGAGAAGTGGCAGATGGAGTTCAAACCAGATAAGTGTGAGGTGGTTCATTTTGGTAGGTCAAATATGATGGCAGAATATAATATTAATGGCAAGACTCTTGGCAGTGTGGAGGATCAGAGGGATCTTGGGGTCCAAGTCCATAGGACACTCAAAGCTGCTACGCAGGTTGACTCTGTGGTTAAGAAGGTGTACGGTGTATTGGCCTTCATCAATTGTTGAACTGAATTTAGGAGCCGAGAGGTAATGTTGCAGCTATATAGGACCCTGGTCAGACCCCTCTTGGAGTATTGTGCTCAGTTCTGGTCAACTCACTACAGGAAGGATGTGAAAGCCATAGAAAGGGTGCAGAGGAGGTTTACAAGGATGTTGCCTGGATTGGGGAGCATGCCTTATGAGAATAGGTTGAGTGAACTTGGCCCTTTCTCCTTAGAGCAAAGGAGGATGAGAGGTGACCTGATAGAGGTGTACACAATGATAAGAGGCATTGTTTGTGTGGATAGTCAGAGTCTTTTTCCCAGGGCTGAAATGGTTGCCACAAGAGGACATAGGTTTAAGGTGCTTGGGAGTAGGTACAGAGGAGATGTTAGGGGTAAGTTTTTTACTCAGAGAGTGGTGAGTGCGTGGAATGGGCTGCCAGCAACGGTGGTGGAGACGGATACAATAGTGTCTTTTAAGAGACTTTTAGATAGGTACATGGAGCTTAGTAAATAGAGGGCTATAGGTAAGCCTATTCATTTCTAAGGTAGGGATGTGTTTAGCACAACTTTGTGGGCCAAAGGGCCTGTATGGTGCTGTAGGTTTTCTATGTTTCTAACTTCACTTAAAAAATATAGCTTTTCCAATCAGTGTCAACTTATTTGACATTGGAACTTTCCATATAAGCATAACAATGTTCACCATATGTAAATTGTTTTTCATTGACTCTAACATGCTTCAGCAATACAAAAATTGAAGAAGTTAATTATAAATAATAATCATTTTGATTCTCACCTGTTTTTACTCATAAAGTTTCTTAAAGCTGAGGAAAGAATGGTTACAAAAGAAAAACAAGAGTTAAGCTGAAGGCTCAAAAGTTGCATAGTATTTTTATTTGTGTATTAATTTACTGGGATCTAGACCTTGCTGTCAAGACCAATATCTATTGCTCACACCTAAATGCTCCTTGAGAAGTTGATGGTGGGCTGCCTCCCATCTCACCTCCAGGGCAGATTCAAGGAAAATGATGCTTCTGTTTTAACTTCTTAGCCTCATGCCTGAAATGAACCTAAACAATGTTAGTTGCTTAAAGATAATTAGAATCTGAAAATTACTTTTATGTTATGATGAAGCAAGTAAAGAAAAAAGGGAAACATCTCTGATGGCTAATTATTTTTGATTGGCAGAGGATAAACAACATCGAAAACTTGATTTAGAATATAGAGCACAGAACACCACAGCACAGTACAGGCCATTCAGCCCATGATGTTGTACCAATTTCTTTTAACCTACTCTAACATCAATCTGACTCTTCCCTCCTATATAGCCCTCCATTTTTCTATCATCCATGGGACTACTTAAGACTTTCTTAAATACCACTAATGGATCTGCCTCTAGCACCTTCACTGGCAGTACATTCCATGCATTCCCCATGTAAAAAAAATTACTCCTAACATCCTCCTTATACATTCCTCCCATTACCTTAAAATTATGCCTCTTCTGGATGACGGCCAGGAGAAAGAGACATGCACAGACAGTGAGGAGTACACCTGTGGCTGTTCCCCCCAATGATAAGTATACAACTTCAGATACTATTGAGGGAGATGACCTACCAGAAGGCAGCCACAGTGATCAGGTCTGTGGCAGAGAGTCCAGTGCTGTGGCTCAGAAGAGCAGAGAGATGAAGAGTTCTGTGGTGTTGATAGCAGATTCCTTAGTCAGAGGAACAGAGATGAAGTTCTGTGGATGTGATAGAGACTCCCGGATGGAATGTTTCCTCCCTAGTGCCAGGATCAGGGATGTCTCAGATCATGTCCCTGGCATTCTCAAGGGCAAAGATAAGCAGCCAGAAGTCTTGGTACCTATTGGCACAAATGACATAGGTTGACAAAGTGAGGAGGTCTTGGAGAGAGATTTTAGGGGGCTAGGTAGATGGCTGAGAAACAGCACCTCCAGGATAGTAATCTCTGGGTTGTTGTCTGTGCCACGTGCCAGTGAGGGTATGAATAGGATGATTTGTTAAGTGAATGTGTGGCTGAGGAACCAGTGCAGGGGGCAAGGGTTCAGATTTATGGGTCATTGGGATCTCCTCTGGGAAAGGTTTGAGGTGTACAAAAGAGACGGGTTACACCCGAACTCAAGGGGGTCCAATATCCTTGCGGGCAGTTTGACTAGAGTTGTTTGAGTAGATTAAAATAATTTAAGTGGGAACCAGAGTAATCATGCTGAAAATGATGTAGTTGGTTTACAAACAGAGGCTATGTGTAATGAGATTCCTAGCAAGAAGAGGCTGATGACAGGGCAAAATTGCAGTCAATAGGATGAGTTGAAACATAAAAGTGGACAAAATCAAAGAAGTTGAATACAGGACTAAAGGAGTTATATGTGAATGCACACAGTATATGGAATAAGGTCGATGAACTTGTAACACAGTTACAGATTGGCAAGGATGATGTTGCAGGCATCACTGAATCATGCCTGTGATATGGCTTCTTAGAGAAATCTGTGGCACCACACACTAGGTGATCAGTTATTCTGGACTGGATGTTGTGCAATGAACCAGAATTGATTAGAGACCTTAAAGTAAAAGAACTCTTAGGGCCAAGTGATCACAATATGATCAAATTCACACTGAAATTTGAGGAGAAGCGAAAGTCAGATGTATCATGTTACAGTGGGGTAAAGGAAATTACAGAGGCATGAGAGGGGAGATGGCCAGAAGTGTTTGGAAAAGAACACTGGCAGGGATGATGGCAAAGTAGCAATGGTAGGGATTTCTGGAAGCAATTCGGAAGCAACAGGATAAATACATCCCAAAGAGGAAGAAGTATTCTAAAGGCAAAATGACACAGTCATGGCTAACAAGAGAAGTCAAGGCCAACATAAAAGCCAAAGAGTGGGCATATAATAGAGCAAAAGTTAGTGGGAAATTGGAGGATTGGGAAGCTTTTAAAAACGAACACAAGACAACTAAAAATGTTATCAACAAGGGAAAGTAAGCTAGCCAATAATATTAAAAGAGGATACCAAAAGTTTATTTGGATACTTAAAATGTAAAAGAAAGGCATAGTAGATATTAGACCACTGGAAAATGACGCTGGAAAGGTAGTAATGAGGGAAAAGGAAATGACAGATGCACTGAATAAGTGTTTTGCCTCAGTCTTCACTGTGGAAGACACCAGCAGTATGGTGCAAGTTCCAGGTGTCAGGTGTCATGAAGTGTGTGAAATTACCATTTCTAAGGAGAGGATTATTGGGAAACTGAAAGGTCTGAAGGTAGATAAGTCACCCGGACCAGATGGTGTACACCCCAGGGTTCAGAAAGTGGTGGCTGAAGAGATTGTGGCGGCATTTCTAATGATCTTTCAAAAATCACTAGATTCTGGAATGGTTCCGGAAGACTGGAAAATTGCAAATATCACCCCACTCTTCAAGAAGGGAGAGAGGCAGAAGAAAGGAAACTATAGGCCAGTTAGTCAGACCTCAATGCTTGGAAAGACGGTGGTGTCAATTATTAAAAATGAGGTCTCAGGGTACTTGGAGGCACATGATACAATACACCATAGTTAACATGGTTTCCTCAGGAGAAACTCTTGCCTGACAAATCTGCTGGAATTCTTTGACAAAATAACAAGCAGGATAGACAAAAGAGAATTGGTTGATGTTGTGTACTTGGATTTTTGGAAGGCCTTTGACAAGGTGCCACACGTAAGGCTGCTTTGAGCCCGTGGTATTACAGGAAGGATTCTAACATGGATAAGACATTGGCTGATTGGCAGGAGGAAAAGTGTGGGAATAAAGGGAGCCTTTTCTCTTTGGCTGCTGGTGACTAGTGGTGTTCCACAGGAAACACAAAGTACACTGCAGATGCTGTGGTCAAATCGACATGCAGAAACATGCTGGATGAACTCAGCAGGTCGTGTAGCATCCGTTGAAATGAGAAGTCAATGTTTCGGGCCGAGACCCTTCGGCAGGACTGAAGAAGGAGGGGACAGGGGCCCCATAAAGAAGGTGGGGGAGGGTGGAATACCAATCAGAGGAAAGATCAAGGGGTGGTGGAGGGGAAGCAGGGAGGGGATAGGCAGGAGAGGTGAACAAGGAATCTAAGGGGAAAGCACTATGGGTAGTAGAAGAAGGCAGAATCATGAGAGAGGTGATAGGCAGCTAGAAGAAGAGACAGTGAAAGTGGGATAGGGGAAGGGAGAGGGAGGGAATTACCTACACCTGTAGGTAATTGTGTAGCACCTGTCCCTACACCTCCTCTCTCACCACCATTCAGGGCCCCAAACAGTCCTTCCAGGTGAGGCAACACTTCACTTGTGAGTCTGTTGGGGTCATCTGTTGCATCCGGTGCTCCCGGTGCGGCCTCCTCTACATCAGTGAGACCCGACGCAGATTGGGGGACCGCTTTGTCAAGCACCTCCGCTCCGTCCGCCACAACAGACAGGATCTCCCGGTTGCCATCCGCTTCAACTCTGCTTCACATTCCCATTCGGATATGTCCATACATGGCCTTCTCTACTGCCATGATGAGGCGTGGAGGAGCAACACCTCATATACCGTCTGGGTAGTCTCCAGCCCCTTGGTATGAACATTGAATTTTCCAACTTCCGGTAATTCCCTCCCTCTCCCTTCCTTCATCCCACTTTCACTCTGCCTCCTCTTTTAACTGCCTATCACCTCTCTCATGATTCTGCCTTCTTCTACCACCCATAGTGCTTTCCCCTTATATTCCTTCTTCACCTCTCCAGCCTATCCCTCCCTGCTTCCCCTCCCTCACCCCTTGATCTTTCCTCTGATTGGTTTTCCACCCTCCCCCACCTTCTTTATGGGGACCCTGCCCCCTCCTTCTTCAGTCTTGACGAAGGGTCTCGGCCCAAAACGTTAACTGCTCATTTCAATGGATGCTGCACGACCTGCAGTGTTCCACAGGAATCTGTGTTGGGGACAATTCTTGTTACATTATATGTCAATGATTTGGATGATGGAATTGAAAGCTTCTTTGCAAAGATTGCAGATGATATGAAGATAGGAGAAGGCACAGGTAGTTGTGAGGAAATAGTGAGGTTATGGAAAGATTTAGACAGATTAGGAGAATGGGCAAAGAAGTGGTAGGTGGAATACAGTGTCAGGAAGTGTATGGTCATGCACATTGGTAGAAGATATGAAAGAATTGACTGTTTACTAAGTGAAGAAAAAGTACAAAATTCTGATGCGCAAAGGGATTTGGGAGTCCTTGTGTAGGATTCCCTAAAGGTTAATTTGCAGGTTGAGTCTGTGGTGAGGAAGGCAAATTTAGAAGCAAAGATGTAATGTTTAGGCCTCACTTGTAGTAGTCTGAGCAGATTTTGGCCCCTTATCTAAGAAAGGATATGCTGAAACTGGAGAGGGTTCAAAGGAAGTTCAGGGAAATGATTCCAGAACTAAATGGTGTATTATTTGAAGAATGCTTGATGGCTCTGGACCTATATTCATTGGAATTCAGAAGAATGAGCGATGATCTAATTGAAACCTATCAAATGGTGAAAGGCTTTGATAGACTGGATGTGGAGTGGATGTTTCTTAAGGTGGGAGCATCCAAAACCAGAGGACATAGCCTCAAAATAGAGAGGTGTCACTTCAGAACGGAGATGAGGATGCAGTTCTTTTTTGCCAGAGAGTGGTGGATCTGTGGAATTTGTTGCCAGAGGCAGCTGTGAAGGCCAAGCCTGTACGTATTTTTAAAACAGAGGTTGATAGATTCTTGATTGGTCATGGTATGATGGGATATGGGGGAAGGCAGGAGATCGGGGCTGAGAGGAAAAATGGATCAGCCATGATGAAATGACTGAGCAGAATCAACAGGCCAAATGGCCTAATTCTGCTCCTATATCTTATGGTCTCATCTTGAACATTTTTGTTAAGTCTTCTCATCCTCCTAAAGAAATACCCTAGTTCACTCAAACTATACTCGTAAGACACGGTCTCTAATCCAGGCAGCATCCTAGTAAATCTTTCCACCCACTCTGAAGGTTCCACTTCCTTCCTATAATGACCTGACCAGAATTGAACACAATAGTTTGGTTGGAGCCCACTGAAAAAAAATGTTGCAGAAGTATTACTAACATTCCTCTATATTATTTTTACATTTTCTTCAGGGTAGCCACACTCATTACTTCCATATTTTAGTGCCTGATGCTCCCAACCATTTCTACTCCACCCTGAACACTTCAAAATTTCTCCAAAGTGCAGAGTGCAGAGTGCCTTGTGCAGGAAGGCACAGAGTCGACTGTACTTCCCAAGAAGGTTGGCGTCATTCAATGTCTGTAGTGAGATGCTGAAGATGTTCTATAGGTCAGTTGTGGAGAGCGCCCTCTTCTTTGTGGTGGCGTGTTGGGGAGGAAGCATTAAGAAGAGGGACGCCTCACGTCTTAATAAGCTGGTAAGGAAGGCGGGCTCTGTCGTGGGCAAAGTACTGGAGAGTTTAACATCGGTAGCTGAGCGAAGGGCGCTGAGTAGGCTACGGTCAATTATGGATAACTCTGAACATCCTCTACATAGCACCATCCAGAGACAGAGAAGCAGTTTCAGCGACAGGTTACTATCGATGCAATGCTCCTCAGACAGGATGAAGAGATCAATACTCCCCAATGCCATTAGGCTTTACAATTCTACCGCCAGGACTTAAGAACTTTTTAAAAGCTATTATTAATGCTTTTTGAGATAGTGATTTAGATGCATATCATATTTTTTACTGAGTTAAGTATTGTATGTAATTAGTTTTGCTACAACAAGTGTATGGGACATTGGAAAAAAAGTTGAATTTCCCCATGGGGATGAATAAAGTATCTATCTATCTATCTATCTATCTATCTAAATCAATTTATCCCTACACCCTCACTGCTACACGTTTCAGAATCTATATATGTCCCATCTCAGAAGCAGGATTTGAGACTCAAGCCCCTAACTCTAGCACACACATCTATCTACGATACAGTGACAACATACTTAAAAAGAAATCAAGGGTTGCTAATTTATTGTGGAAGGATTATTATGAGCAAAAATAAAGGTTATATTGACTGTGAATGAAGAAAACTCAAAAATAAAAATATGCCTCTATATAATATTATTAACTTGTCTTCATCAAGCTAACTGTTTGAAACATTTTAACATTATATATAATTGAAAATAGTTATCAAAATTATTTCAAAATCATAACCACCAAGAGTTATTGTTTGAAGGATAATTAATCAAGATCCATCACTTGGTTAAATACTCAGTCAATCCAATTTGAAGTAAACATGATATTTGTGATCAGTAATTAATTCCTAACACGTATCTGCATGAGTAATACCATCTTTCACTTCCTGTCAACATTTATTTCTGGTTCAGCTTCCTTTTAATCTCTTCAGTTAGAGTTGCAGATTTAACAGTAATTTTTCAGTGTTTCAATGCACTGCAGGGAATTCCTCTGTGGAGATCAACTAGAATCTAATTCATGATGTGTACTGAATAATTGAGGTATCAGCTCTGCTTTGACAGAGTTAAATATGTGACTATACTGAAGTGTTCCAGGGAATAAACTACAGGTACCCAATTCAATTAATTATTTGATGGTTTTCTTTCAGAGAAGTATGGAAGCTACTTAAGCATAATTTGATATAGGGTAAGTGGAACATATTCGATATGTGACTCATAATCCAAGAGATTACAACTCGATGCTTTGCAGACAGTAACAGTAATTTTGCAAGCAGTCATTCTCATAAAACAACCACCATTCAAAATCGTGCCTCAGTATTTTATAAGACATGAATCTCTGCTCAGCCTTTGGAAAAAAAATCTTTTTCCCATTTGGAATAAATAAAATTTCATCAGAAATACTGTTTGAATGTGATATTGTTATTACCAGTCATATGATAGAACTGTATGGCAAGGAATTGAATAGTTTAGCACCTTCGCTGAAGGACAAGGGTCCAGACCTTGAACTTCTTGACATACAAAAGAAACCGTTCAGCCTATTACATTTACCCCAGCTTTTTGAAAGATCTATTTGATTTCATTCCTCCAGCCCTTTTAAATTTATTTTTCCCTTTCAAACTGTATCTACTTTCCTTTCAATGGATAGCAATGAGTTTTTGCTTCTTATAAGACATATTCAATACACTAACATGGAGACGAGCCAACTGTTCCAAAACTTGCCCTTCATAAACTTAGTGACGACTGTCAATTTTCACTTCCTTATCAGCAACCACTAGAAATTCAAAATCAAAATCAAAGATGTTTTTTCATAACAAAGTCAAATGGTCCATTATAACTTTGCCTGTTGTAAATGGACTTCAAGTCGATCTTACTTCCAAGATCTGGAGCTGTAGCACTTTAAATTATAACTTCTTGATGTGCATAGCCAGGGTTTCCGGCTCCACCTTCCTACAAAGACAATGTGTTCCAGACCCTATGACTTCTTGAGGGAAATATCTGAAATCTCCTCTACTCTTTCTACTAATTTACTCTAATCCCTAGTTCAAAAGTTTATTTATTATCACAGTATGTATACAGTACACAACTCTGAGATTCTTCTTCAAATAGCCACGAAACAAAGAAAACCATGCAAGTCAGTTCAAAGAGAAACAGCAAACCCACCCCCCACACACACAAAAAATGGGCCGTAATACAATTATCAACCCCCCACCACACACAAAACGCAACAAGAACATCGGCCCTAAACCTCCCCAACCCTGCACAAAATGCAACAAAAACATCAGACCACAAATTCCCCCCTCCCTACACAGAAAACTAACAAAAACACAGCAAGAACATTGACCCCCAAATCCCACTCTCTTGCACAAAAAATACAAGGAGAAACAACAAGCGACAGCACAGAATATAAAAACCGTAAGTTAATGTCTTCTCTGTTAAAGCAGGTAAATCCATAGTAATGCAACATTTAGCACAACAATCTTATACTTTCAGGGACCTGGATTCAATACTGACCTGGGATGTCATCTGTTGGAGTTTGCACATTCTCCCCATGACAATATGAGTTACTGCCAAGATTTTTAGTTTCATTCCTGATTAAAATAAGATACTGGTTGGTTAATTGACTACTGTCTTTTATCCCTTAGTGTAATATTTAGTAAAAAACAATCAAAAATGATGGGCACGTGAGAGAAAATTAGGTACTCAGCTAGGGAGAAATAAGGAGAAGGGGAGTGGAACTAATGTGATTGCTCTACCAGGAGCCAGCAAAGATCCACCAAGCTGTTTAGCCTCACAAGTCTAGAAACACAAGAGACTGCAGATGTTAGAATCTGGAACAAAAAGAAATAATCCAGCTCAAACTTCAGCAAATAAACTGTGTCCCCATGAAGAGTCTTGTTCCAAAATGATAATTGTCCATTTCCTTCCACGGATACTATCTGACCTGAGTTTGTTTGTTGGCTTCAGCTCTATAAAGTTGAGTTGAACCACATACAGTCTGTGATGCAGCTTATTATAGAAATTCATACTTAAAGACCATAAGATACAGGAGCAGAATTAGGCCATTTGGCCCATCAGTTCTGCTCCACCACTTCATCATTGCTGATCCAATTTTCCTACAGCCCCAACCTCCTGCCTTCTCCCCATATCCCTTCATACCCTGACCAATCAAGAATCAATCAACCTCTGCCTTAAATGTGCATAAACACGGCCTCTACAGCTGCCTGTGCCAACAAATTCCACAGATACACAACTCTCTGGTTAAAGAAATTCCTCTTCAACTCTATTCTTAAAGGATGCCCATCTATTCTGAGACTGTGGTCTTGGATGCTCCCACCATAGGAAACATCATCTCCACATCCACTCCATCAAGACCTTTCATCATTTGATAGGTTTCAGTGAAGTCACTCATCATTCTTCTGAATTCTAGTGAATCCAGGCCAAGAGCCATCAAATGCTCTTCATATGACAAGCCATTCAATCCTGGAATCATTTTTATGAACCTCCTTTGAACCGTCTCCAGTTTCAGCACATCCTTTCTCAGATAAGGGGCCCAAACCTGCTCACAATACTCCAAGCAAGACCTCACTAGTGCTTTATAAATTTTCAACATTACATCTTTGCTTTTATATTCTAGTCCTCTTAAAATGAATGCTAACAATGCATCTGCTTTCCTCACCACAGACTCAACCAGCAAATTAACCTTCAGAGAATCCTGAACAATGACTCCTAAGTCCTTTTGCACCTCAGATTTTTGTATTTTCTCTCCATTTAGAAAATAATCAGTCCTTTCATTTCTTCTACCGAAATACATGACTAAACACTTCCTGAAATTGTAATCCACCTGCCATCTCTTTGTCTATTCTCCTGATCTGTTTAAGTCCTTCTGTAACTTCACTACTTCCTCAAATCTACCTACCCCTCCACTTATCTTCATATTGCCCACAAACTTTGCAACAAAGCCATCAACTCCATCATCCAAATCATTGACATACAGCGTAAAAAGAAACGGTCCCAACACAGACCCCTTTGGGACACTACTAGTCACTGGCAGCCGGTCAGAAAAGGCTCCCTTTATTCCTACACTTTGCCTCCTGCCAATCAGCCATGGCTTTACCCAAGCTAGAATCTTTCCTGTAGTACCATGGGCTCATAGTTGGTTAAGTAGCCTCATGTGTGGCTTATGATAGACTTAATTAGAAAATTGTAGGAGGTTGTAAATAGAGAAAGCAGAGTGGGAATGGAATTAAGATTTAAAGCAACAGGTGACTGATACTTTGCAGGCTGAAACAGCTTCCACCTCTCTGACCAAACTCTTCACTAACAACGCAGAATGTATCTTTCAGTCTCTATTTACTTGTAGAAGCATCTACTCTTCCTGCAACTCCCAAGCCGCAGCCACTCCAAACCCACACCAGCTTCTATGTAGGCTCTGTGTTAGCTAAATGCATGAACAAAAGACCATACTTTGGGTAAAACCAACGTAATAGTTCATTCGGCCCACTATTGAATTTGCTAGTCCCTAAACTGCGAACAAAATATCTGTCGACTGGCTGTGCACCATTGCACTTACAAACAGATTTGTGTTCTTATTGCTGAATTTAGGCCTGTCCTCAGTTAATTGTTGCCCATAAATAAATCCGGTCATTAACCTTTACAGATGTGAGACACTGTCCAAAAGACGTATTATGATTCCACACTGAGGAATGTTCTATTTCCCTTCAACTCGCGCCTATCCATGGGAGTGATTATTGTCAGCCGGTGTGATGCCAGTGCAGCATCTATAGCATGACACTCAATTATGGGTTCAATAAAAGCCTGTCACCGACGAGGGAGATTAAAATCACAAATTGTTCAGTAAAGTGCAATTTACTGAGGAGCCACATAAACAGTTATGGAATGCAGTACTTGTGGTGCGACCAGCAAAAGAAAACTGCATTTCAGAGGTACATTAGTACAGAATTCAGCCCTGAGTAAGTGCATGTCATGGTAGAGTATATAACATTAAATCATTGAAGAGACTGGCTGCAATCAGATCCAAGAGCTACCCTGAATTGGAACTGGGCTCATTTACGGGCAATAACTTTATTGTGTGTTATCGGACATCAGTCCTTCCCTTGATAATTTTAAGAACAGAGAGCCAGGAGGTGAGGAAATGAGGATTCCTTTATTGTTTCCCAGTATTGCATTAAAAGTCATGACAGCCCTGAGGAATTCACTTTCAATGACCTCATTGATCAGGCATGAAATTCAAACTGTGGATGTTTGATTATATCAACAAGTCTCACTCACCAGGCAAATTTTATCTCCTTGCTTATTTCTTGCATTGCTCAAATGCACCTAGAGTCATGATGCTTGCGCTTTGAAAATTCCTCTTCTCCATGACTGCTTGACATATAGCAATTGATAAGGGCTGCACACTCACAATGGCATGTTTGTGCGGTGTGAATGTGCTGAGCAGAAATTTTCTCTGGTTAGCAAACATGAATTTAATAGATCATCACTGCATCAGATTGTTTACATTATGAAGAGTTTGCTTGTTTCAGTGAAGGGTGGGAAAGGCATTTCATTTTATGTAAACTGCACACAAGGACACCTTCAATGGTGTCACTACTGTACTTTGAACAGACTGGACCATGATAAACTCAAAGTGTGCTATGACAACATCAGCAAAGGAGCTGCTGTCTTGAAAATAAAGAGCGTAAGTGTGATGTTATTAGGTTGTCTATTGAACAAGGCCCGAACCAGTAACCAGCAGAGTAATTAGTTCCCATTCTGACAAGTTGGTGGTGCTGACTGATGACCGTGGGTCAGTCAACTGATATAAAGGCAAGAAGTAAACATACACAGCAGAGGTGCACAGCACCAAAAAACCTCAGATCTCACCCCGTAAGAAAGTCCAATACAGGGCACCATATCCTTTCAAAGATGTCCCCTCTGTCCTCATTACATAGTCTCAGTCTCTCCAAATGTGAAGTGTTTGGCAGTTCTCTCAGCCACAGATCGTACGTAGGCACAGAGTCCATTTTCCACATTTGCAGGATTAACTTCTTAGCAATCAACATTTCCAAACAATACAGCCACTTTCTCATACTTATTGGCTGAAGACAAGGAGCTTGTTGCTCCAAGGATGGTAATGAGCGGGTCTGGTTCCCACCACTTCCCAAAAGCCTCAGAGAAACAGTGAAAAATACTTTTCCAGTATGCATAAAGCTTACAACATGAGTGTGCATCTCCTATTTCTCTTTCCCTTCTCCACAACCACCTAAAATATAAATCATAGAACATTACAGCACAGTACAGGCCCTTCAACCCCAGATGCGGAGCACACCTTTTAACCTACTCTAACCCTTCCCTCCTACATAGTTCTCCATTTTTCCATCATTTATGTGCCTATCTAAGTTTCTTAAATCACCTATCCACCTCCCAAAACACCACTGTTGCTATGCGATAAAATGAATGTCTTCCACTTGTAATGATGGAAAAATAATTACTGCTTAACAATTTTTCATATGGTGTGTTAGGAACATAATTTAGCATGAGTCTTTTGGAGCAATGGTCGCTGAAATCATATTTTGCTATACCAGTAATCATCCCTATCATACTTTGAAGGGAACTTTAGCTTTTGCTGGTTCGCTTGCATGGATGGTTTATGTAACACAATCGTGATCCACGTCCAAAGTTCTTGGCATCCAGTAGCCTCTCATTCATTAATAAATCAAATGGCATGGTGGACAGCTGCATGATAAAGGCATCGTGACTGCAGCTCGGACACAGGGCATAGATCTGCATGATGTACCGGTACTGATCACATACCAGCTCGGTGTTAAGAGGCTGCAATAACTTTTTGTTGTGATATACCACAAAGGTTACATTTAGTGCAGTTAGTTTCACCCCATGCACTGAGGAGATTGGGCATCCAAGCAAAACCTTCAGCTCAATTTTCCTGCTTCTCCTGGACATGAGAATATAAAACGTGCTCATTTTATTATGATTAATAATGTGACCTTACTATAAAGCAAACAGCAAAAAGTAGCACTTTGCAAATATCACCAACTCAAACTTAGATACAAAATGTTCGTGACCAAAATCCATTGGTCTAGTCAAGAATGGTGGTCACAAACTTGAGGTTTAAGTAGAAGAAATGATACTTGAATAACTTGAGGGGATACAGTCTTCTACGGAGAATTTTTATTCATGGTTTATCTTTTTCCCTGCTGTACCGAATGTCCAGCTACTTTCTTATACCAGTAGAACCTTAAGTTACTTTGAGCCCTGAATATTGATGCCTATAAATATACCTCTGACTGGGAGTAATGGCAGAAAACTTGACACCAGGATAAAACCATTCTAGATTTTAGACACTTAGAATGCTGGAAAGTGGATGAATTCAATCACCAACCATTTTGGTTCTGTGTCTCCATTGCCAAAGAATCACCAGTCATGGCTCCATTTGCCACGGCCACAAGATGCTTCTGGAAATACCCTTCCTTTAACAATCTGTCCATGTTCTCCTTCTATTTCCACTCTTCACCCCACCGCTCAATATCATTACGTGAAAGAAAGGCATGAGTTTTCAAATATACACAGACGGCACTTCACCATTCAACTTACTGAGCCCTCAACTGCTATTAAGTTGACACCTGTATGTTTGCAATTCATTGAAGAGAATTTTTCTTTGACTCAATATAGGGAAAACAAGGTCTGTTCTGTGGACACTAATTGCCCCTTCACCTGGCAGCTCTATGAATGTCACAAACACCTATAGGATATCAGAGTGGGCCAATATGATGCCTGTAGTGACCAAGAAAACTAATATGGAGCCAAATTTTGAGGGGTTTTTTCTTTCTGCATATAAGAAACTTTGATCTTCCTAAAGAAGACTCTTCTCCAGATGGCACTGAAGCACAGTACTGCTACAACCTGATTTCTAAGGAGCACCAGGGTTGAACCTGGGTTATATAACTAACTATACAAGCAAGGCACTCTGTTCATGGTAAACTTCTACTGGCAAGAACAAGAGTAATACAAAGTTCAATGTAAATTTATTACAACAGTGAGATTAATTTTCTTGTAAGCATACTCTATAAATCCATAATAGAATAATAACCATAATAGGATCAATGAAAGACCGCACCATCTGGGCATTCAACGAGTGTGCTAAAGACAACAATCTGTGCAAATAAAACTCAGAAGATTGCTGCTCACTCATACTCCAGTGGAGAATGCAGTGGAAAGATTGGAATCCCGATAACCAAAGGGAAAGGAATACCTTTAAAAATGTACAATTCCTGACAATTATAAATCCACTTTAACTCTTTCCCCTCATTTTGTGCAGCATTACAATTTTCACAGGTGTCAGCAGCCTTTCAGAAATCTTATATTTTATTTATGAATACAGACAGTGTTAGCCTTGCTCATCTATTATTACCTTGACAGCCACAATTTTTTTTTCTGTGGGAATTGCTAAAGAAAAACTCAAGATGGTATTTTTTCTCTCACAAGTGCAAGGACCCTGAGGCAAAAAAATGTTTTTCTATCATCTCTTCCATCTGCCAAAGAACGGTTTAGATGCTTCACATCAAATCGTGTTTTTTTTTGTCTCTGTAGATCATCAAATCATAATGGCATCTTTCATGTTTAATTGATTGGAGGAAAGGGTGTTTTATATCAGAATTAGGGCCAGATTTATTATGACTGACATATAACATGATATTCATTGTTTTGTGGCAGCAGTACCAAGCAAAGATACATAAATCTATAAATTACAAAAAATTGTGCAAATTAAGGAATAGAAGGAGTGTCCATGGGTTTATGGACATTCAGAAATCTGATGGAGATGGTGAAGAAGCTGTTCCTAAATTATTGAGTATGAGGTTTGAGGTACCTCTACCTCGTCCTTGAGGTAGTAACGTAAAGAGAGCACGCCATGAATGGGGAGGTTCCTTAATGATTGATGCTGCCTCCTTGAGTCACTGCCTCTTGAAGATGCCCTTGATGTTGGGATGGTTATGGTTAAGCAGCGTAGATCTATAAAATTCATTGCATGGCTCAGAAACTATATATCAGTTAATTTTTTGTGATGTGTAGTGCAAACAAGATTTTCTAATCAGATCTATGATCTGCAGTTCAAAAGTTCAATCTGCCAGTAACAATTTTAATGCCTCACTTAGTTAGTCATCTCATTTCAATGCCGGAAGGTATGTGATGGCTTCCAGTTGAAAGCCTCTGCAGCGTTGTAACAACACTCTCTATCCTGGCTCTCACATCTTCATACATTACTTCCTTTGTAACTATTGGGAAAGCAAGTAACTTCTATTAGCCATATTATCTCCTTTTTTTCTCATCAAGTGAGGCCTCCGTCGGTCAGGGTCAACCATGGGTGTTGCACCCTGGCTGTCTAGGTATCCAAGCCTGGGCAGTACGATATGGAGAGCAAGCTGTTGCCCATGCAGCAAGCTCCCCCTCTCCACACGTCTGATGAACCCACAGGAACGGCAGAGACCGATACAGTTTGGTACCAGCAGTGCCGCAGGAGTTGCCAGTTGGCGTTGAATTCAGTGTAGGACTGTCTTAAGGACTCCAGCTCTGGATTTTTCCCTCAGGGTTTACTCCAGAAGCCTTTCCTGTGAGTGGGTATAGCCGCAGGACAGCGGAGGCTTGAGATCAGAGTTTCCCTTCATCTATATGAGCTGCCAACCATGGCTGATGAGCCTCATCAGCCCGAAATGGCTGGTTTTAAGGCACCAGTAACCCACCTTTGCCCCTACTCCTGTCAGTAGAAATGGTTCTGCCGGGCTTAGTAGCCAAGCCACTTATAAAGGTAGGAGCTGGATTTGGTTATCGGAGGCTATTTGAGGTGCATGTCTTTGTGAGTGTTTAATAGGTAGTGGGAGCTTGCCCCATTACCATCTCTAGCTATAATAACCTTAAGGAACCTTTTTCTTGTTATATTTTTTGTAAAACCGTCACCTACATTCTGAAAAATTGAAAGGAAAACTGTTGCCATTGTAATATTTGATAACATTCGAGCATCTAACCTGGCTTTGAAATGTATGTCTATTCATTTATCAAATATATCTAAATACATAAAAAGACAGGAGATAAAATGTAAGTGATTAATCATTCTACTCCATACCTATAGGTTTGAAGACCACTTGCATTATTATCTTATGCCCAGTCTGTCATGTGTATCTAAGAGCTTAAATGAACCTGCAACAATTTAATCTATTTAAAATGAGTAATTTGTGCATAGTTTGCTGATGTTTAATTTTGGTAATCAAAAACTGATCTCTAACTACTTGTCATTACATAAATAATCAATTCTGAAGGATTAAAATACTGTACAATGTCAAGTTATTAATATAAAGTAGTTTTTAGGCCAAATTGGGTATTAAATCCAAATCAAAACAGCCCTAATCCTGGGCAGGGCAATAATATTTACATGTTGGAAAAATTTGTATCCTTCACTTATTATAAGGGCATTACTTTTCTTTGACTACATAAGCAGTAAAAACATACTGATCAATTTCCAAAGGAAGTCTGGAGATTTCAAAGATAATTGTATACTTAGGACTTTTCAACAAGAAAAAAATACACAAAGGAATGAATTTTTTGTCTTTATTCAAAAGGAAAGACATATTGTATGCACACAAAGTTTGCTTCCAACTTATGAAAGGACTTTCTACAAAGATTCTTGAATTGTTTTATCAAGGCTATCATGGTTGTTAAGAATTACTCAATGCTGAATGTTTTAAAAGTTACTGAATATTGAATGTGGGCACCTTACAAACTTCTGCCATTTAAAAACAAGTAGATATGTCTTTTTGATTTATCTGTGTGTTTTTAAATATTTTGAACAAGGGATGGAAAGGAATGTGCAATCAGTTCTTCAGACCTGTGTGAGGGGTCACAGAACATTGGGCTCCAAGGTTGTTAGAACACCTGAATTGGTTAGTTGTTGTGACAATTGTTCATCATTTAGAGTTCCTTGTGTTTTTCTCAAGTGACTCTTTGTAATGTAGTCTCCTGGTGCCTTCTGTTTAAGTTTGTTAATTTCATTTTGATAGGTTCAGGGATTTCATCTTACTTGTATTACTCGGGGGATGCCTGATTAGTGCTAATTGCAGGGTCCTTGTTTTGAGAATGTTACTTCCTGTGATGTCACTCAGCTGAGCCGCCCATCTTCTTTTGGAATTATTAGGAATAAGCTCTCATCACCGTCTCCACATCAGAGTGTGCCTTTCCTCTGCCAGTGTACATCATGACAGAAGGATTTGGAGAAGTTGATTTCGTTAAGATTTATATACTTACTGCACATGTAGCGAAAACCACCCTAAATTAATAACTTTTTTCGCTGAAGTTGATTCAGCTTGTTTACACTGCCAAAATAACTCATCAACTCAAAACAATTAATATCATTATGAGGGCTCAATAATTCAAATGAGCACCATCAGAAATGGGGAAGAAAATAGAACCATGGATGTCTACAACATATTTCCAGTAATTCATAATCAAGTGCAAAATAGTTGTGTATTCATAGATATTGAAAGATATAGCACTAAAACTGGCACTGGCACACTGAGTTCAAAATGACCATCAACCACCTATTTACACTAATCCTACATTAAACTCATTTTTATTGTTCCCACATGCTCAGCAACAGCCTCCAGATTCTCCCATTGATCTGCGCACTCGGACCAATTTTACAGTGGCCAATTACACATTGTCAGGAGGCGGGTGGAAAGGAGGAGAAAGTGTAATCTCTCTGCAGGCACAGCATCAAATGCATGTTCATGTTAGCTATGTAATGTCAATCACTGAGACCAAGATTGAACCCAGGTCACAAGTGCTGTGAGGCAGCAGGTTTCTAGCTGTGCCACCGTGCTGTTTTCAAATAATGAGTCATTATCCCGGATTCCCCAACTGGAGGACAGAACCCTTATTCATTTTTAATGGAATAGATTCAGAACTTGAATTCTGTGTTTTATTTTTGATTCACCGCTTATAAGCAAGAAGTTAAATGTATATTAAACCAAGGAAAGGCCTTTTCTTGAAATCAGTTTCTCTAAAAGAATGAAGTGGTGAAGAAACTTATACATTGGTGTAGCTGATAAATTATTTTTTTTGGTACAACAGTCAAAATCTAAAGTCTGTACACACAAATATTTAACGCTGCATCAGGGGATACCCTAATTGATGAAAATAGAACTGAATGCAGGCTTAGAACAAATTAGATTCTGCAATCAGCATTACTTGGCATTGGCACTCATTGAATTAATTAAAGTTTCAGAAGACCTTAAGGCTATGTCAGGGCAGCAAATCTTTGTAGTCTTAAGGGGAATTCCTTTTAATTATTTACCAGTAATCATATTTGATAAACCAGAAAAAGGTTTGATAATTTGACTTGTACATCTTTGGTTTTGCGGCATCAAATTAGCATATTGTGATGATATTCATACTTTTAGTAAAATAGTTCCAACGTTCAAATCCAGGTGTGAGATGTTGCTGATAATTTCTGGATGAGGTCTAATTGTGATTTTTTTTCTGTTGCAATGTACAATAGCTCACTGCATTAGGTATTAACTTAGCTGGATTAATGAACAGACCATGGTATGCTCTGACCACTGGTATGCTTCACACCATTTGTGAGTGTGAGAGTTGCTGGGTCAGGCTGTGGTAGCATTATGTGTATATAGCTTGAGCTATTCTGTGAATAGCCAAATGATGCTTTCCGCCATAAAGGTTCACCATGCCCAAGGAAATAACCCATTCTTTATAATAAGTATATGAATATTTCCAAATATTCATATAATTCTGACCACATTAAAGGTTCGAGATGCTCTATTTCAATGGAACAATGTAAAATTAAAAATAATTTTCTTATTTTCTTAAAAATAACTCAACAGAAGGAAGCAACTGCTCAAAATAATTCTCTTACCTCAAATTCAGTATTCAGATATGCTTTTTTTTGTCTTTTGGGATCTTGTATATTCTTATTCTTATTGTTTCATTATTGTTACATAAATTAAGTACAGTGAAAAGCTTGTCTTAAATTCTACTCATAGAGATCAATTCATCACACAGTACATTGTGATAATTCAAGATAAAACAATAACATATGAAATAAAATCATTCAGCTGCAATAGAGTGCAGTACAGTAAATCAATAAGGTGCAAAATTATATTGAGGTATATTATGGGATAGAGGCTATACTTCAATAGGTTTCAATAGATACACTTAATGTCAGAGAAATGTATACAATATACATCCTGAAATTCATTTTCTTCGCAAACATCTACAAAAACAGAGGAGTGCCCCAAAGAATAAATGTTAGAACCCTAAAGCCCCCCAGCATCTCCCCTCCCATGCATAAGCAGCAGCAAAGCGACGACCCCCCACCAGCAAAAAAGCATCGACGCCCCCCCCCACCGAGCACTCAAGCATGCAGCAAAGCTTCACTAAAGACACAGACTTGCAGTACCCCAAAGACTACTCGTTCACCCAGTAATTCGACAAGCCACAGGCTCTCTCTCTCTCTCTCCCTAATGAAGGAAAAAGAGGTGTCCCCGTTTCACAGCAAAAGGGGAGACATAACAAAACAACCCCCCGATTTTTAGTGTTAAAAGTCTGTTGCGTTGCTTTTTCCAAGCTCTGTGCCCAAAGAACTTGGGTCTCTGGGCAAACAGTCAGCAGCCAGCTCACTGCTTACGGTCTTCCGTGTACTCCCATGACACATCAGGCAGTGACACCGACCTCGAATTCGCCCGCCTTCAGAGCCACGAAAATCCGGCACCCTAAAGGCCCACTAGTCTTCCAGGCCACCATGGCATATCGAACAGCGGCCAGTCATGAGGCCCTGAGAGCGGGTCCCATTTCCGCAAAGAAGCACAGACTGCGTGTAACTCCAGGTCAGGGTCTTCAAAAGAACCTTGAAAAGGTAAAAAAGAGATATTGAAGGTAGAAATAGAGCTGTTTCCGAAGATGCAAGCAAAGGAGTCACCGTTAGGTGCCCTCATCCTAAGCTATGCCCTCCATAAGAAGACTAATGGTACGGGCCCTACTTAAAACTACTGGTATGGGCTTTCAGGTTCGTGTATCTTCTGCCCGATGGAAGAGGGGAGAATAGAGAACATCTGGGGTGAGTGGGGTCTTTGGTTATGCTGGCTGCTTTACTCGCAGTTTCAAGTTCCTTGGTGTCAACATCTCTGAAGACCTACTCTGGGCCCAAAGTACAAATGCAATTACAAAGAAGGCGCTACAGTGGCTATATTTCATTAGGAGTTTAGGGAGACTTGGTAAGTCACCAAAGACTCTTGCAAAATTCTACGGGTGTATCGTGGAGGGCCTTCTAACTGGCTGCGTTACCAACTGGTGTGGAGGGGCCACTGCGCAGGACTGGAAAGAGCTGCAGAAGCCTGCAAAACTCAGCCCGCTCCATCATGGGCACAGGCCTCCCCAGCATCAAGGACACCTAATGGTGACGCCTCAAAAAGGCGGCATCCGTCATTAAGGGCCGCCATCACCCAGGCCATGCCCTCTTCTCATTGCTACCATCAAGGAGAAGGTACTTGAGCCTGAAGACAAACACTCGGTGTTTTAGGAACAGCTTCTTCCCCTCTGCCATCAGATTTTTGAATGAACAATGAACACATGTACACTGCCTCACTTTTTTTTACTCTCTTGTTGCACTATTTATTTAATTTAATTATATTTGTAAGTGCATATATACATGTGTATTGCAATGTACTACTGCCACAAAACAACATATTTCATGACATATGCCAGTGATATTAAACCTGATTCTGATTTATGGAGGCAGCGAGAAATGTAGACAGCCTCCATGGGAAGGGAGGCTGGTTTCTGTGATATTCTGAGATGTGTCCACAACTCTTTGCAGTTTGTTGCAGTCACAGGCAGAGCAGTTGCTATTCCAAGGCGTGATGCATCTGGATAGGTGAGAGAAAGCTGCATAGAAAGGGAGAAATTAAGAAATAAACAGTCAATATTTCAAAACAAAATGAAGACCATAATCTGCTTCAATGATCAGCTAATTGGTAAGTAACTAAAATTGAAATAAAAAGCAAGACTTCTACATTTGTATTGCATTAATGCATTTCTTCCCTTTGTAACTTCCTCCTCCTACATTATTAATTCTTGACTGTTGATGCTTCTCAAAGACAACTTGTCACCAAATCCTCATTTAATATTATCGCACACAAGGAATACATTTGCAAAGTATTCTTGTGTACGTTACCTAAATAACTGATCTAAAATTGTAGATATTTGAAACATGAAATGTGTCATTTATTCACTGTCAGCTGTCTCACTTTCTCTTCATGTTGTCATTCATGCTTTACATTATTTTTCAAGTATCATTGGGCCTCAGTTCCTTAAACTGACAGGCTTGTATGGGTTGCCTTGTCTTCATAGTTTCATTACTTGATATCCTTGATGCAATAGTGGGATTGTGAACAGCACTGAAGATGGTCTGTTCAAAGCACAAGCCAGAGTTAAGCACACCACTGAATCTGTTCCACATGAAATTAAATTTCTTTTTTGATACGGTGGGATTCAAACGCTTTTCCCCAGGGTTCTGGATACTGGAATAGTAATTTAACCATTTCAGCACTGTAAACAGAAGGGGGCAGGTGGTGCAACATTGCTAGCCAAGCTTAGAATTGCTGAGCTGGTGCAGTGGGGTTGAATCACTTGAAGGTGGTGGTGTCCTCAGTGAGGAGCATCTGAGATTGTTGTTGCAGCTGGTAAGATACAGATTTGAAGTTGAATTTGTCTGCTTCTGTGAAATTAATCCTTTTACTGAGGCCCTGTGTTCAGGTACTGGCATAAATTCCTGGCCTTTATTTGTTAGCTGTCTGCAAAAGTTGCCTTGCTGCCTGCATTAATTGTATATCATTAACTATAAATCGTGTTCCCTGTCCCAACCCTGTTTTCAGTTGCTATTCAAATCGGTCCTGATCATCTCAGATCATCTATGACAGTGATCAAAGGCACACTACTTCATAAGTGATGAATTGGTGTGCTAGAACGTTGATCTTTCATATTCTAGTCACTAACTTCCTCAGGAGTAGACCGCCACATAAGAGTTAAAGTTGTATTTATCAATGTAAATTAATTGATCAATTAATTAATTTGTTCATGCAATGTTTATGGATTTTGTTACAGTAAAATCAGGTCATCTCCACAGGAAAATGTACAGCATAGTGTGATCTTCTCTGGTCTAGATGCAAGTCTCAGAATGCTATGGATTTTCTCCAGAAATCAGTGCAATTTGGCAGAACTTAAGAATCATCTCCAAGTCAAGTAGCAAAGAAAACTTCATTGTGCCCGATTGCTTTGGGAACAGTTGCTTTAGACCATGGAGGTTATAATCCTTTGTTACACAGCTTTCTGCCTATGTTATCTGCACATGAATGTCTCTTAAGGATAGGCAGATGGGGGGTGGTAGGGGGAGAATACACACTGGGACTAAATTTATGAACCCTTCTAAAAACGGGTAACTCTGCTTCGCTGGTGCACCATCAATAACTCTTGGAGACGGGAGATAAATGATAGGCTTTTATTAGCAGCAAAACAGAGCACGGCATCTCGGAGACTGAGGGAGGAGCAGTGCCTCCATTCGACTTTATACAGGGGTCTGTGGGAGGAGTCACAGGAGCAGTCAGCAGGGGGGGCGTGTCCAGACAGGTATACATAGTTTACCACATTCACCCCCCCCTTTGTTTTAAAAGAGAGTCCCCATGGGGTGAAGTTTCTTACAAGTATATTTACAGGTTAAGTCTATCAGGCGGTCGAGTCTGTCGCTGAGATTTACGTAGCACCGGTGGTGATTGCACCGCAGATGGTGGTTGTGCTGGTTCAGGCCTGACTTGAGGTGCCAGCTCATTAGGCGTCAGTAATCCCTCATGCGTGTGCGAGGCGCCCGGTATGGGAGTGTCGTGAGGAGTCTGTGTAGGGCTTGGTGTGCGTGGTGTCTCGTGGGTATACACCTTGGTGGGTACGGGGTTCATAGTCACTGTGGAGTGTTCGGGGTAGGGGTCTGGTGCTCCTGCGGGCGCCAGGTCGCGGACGGAGACCGTGTCCTCCCGCCCATCAGGTAAGACCACGTAGGCATACTGGGGGTTCGCATGAAGTAGGTGAACCCTCTCGACCATCAGGGAATATTTATTGCTCCTCGCATGTTTCCGGAGCAGCACTGGCCCTGGGGATGTCAGCCAAGCCAGTAGGGTGGTCCCAGTGGCAGACTTCCTGGGAAAAGAAAAGAGTCGCTCATGAGGGGTGGCATTGGTGGACGTGCATAACAGGGAGTGGATGGAGTGGAGTGCCTCGGGGAGGACCTCCTGCCAGCGAGAGACCGGCAATCTCTTTGACCTAAGGGCTGAGAGTGTGGCCTTCCACACAGTGGCATTCTCCCTCTCCACCTGTCCATTCCCCTGGGGATTATAGCTCATGGTCCTACTAGTAGCAATGCCCCTAGCCAGCAGGTACTGGCGCAGCTCGTCACTCATAAACGAGGACCCTCTATCACTGTGGATATAGCAGGGATATCCGAACAGAGTGAAGAGCTGGCGCAGGGCTTTTATGACGGACGTGGCAGTGGTATCGGGGCAGGGGATGGCAAAGGGGAACCGCGAGTACTCGTCGATTATGTTGAGAAAGTAGACATTGCGGTCAGTGGAGGGAAGGGGGCCCTTAAAGTTGACACTCAGTCGCTCAAAGGGGCGGGTGGCCTTGATAAGTTGTGCCTTTTCAGGACGGTAGAAGTGCAGTTTGCACTCAGCACAGACTTGACAGTCCCTGGTCATCGTCCTGATTTCCTCAAGGGAGTAACGCAGGTTCCGGGCTTTCACAAAACGGTAAAGTCGGGTGACCCCCAGGTGGCAAAGATCTGCTGCGTGCTGGCACACGCTCCCCGGGATAGGGCATCAGGGGGCTCATTGAGCCTTCCAGGCTGGTACAGGATGTCATAGTTGTAGGTGGAGAGTTCTATTCTCCACTGCAAAATTCTATCATTTTTGATTTTGCCCCGCTGTTGCTAAACATGAACGCAACTGAGCGCTGGTCGGTCAGCAAGGTGAACCTTTTGCCAGCGAGATAGTGCCTCCAGTGCCTAATAGCTTCCACTATGGCCTGGGCTTCTTTCTCCACCGTGGAGTGCCGAATTTCAGGGCCTTGAAGGGTACGAGAGAAGAATGCTACTGGCCTGCCTGCCTGATTGAGGGTAGCAGCCAGCGCGAAGTCGGAGGAGTCACTCTCTACTTGGAAGGGAATGGTCTCGTCCACCGCATGTGTTGTTGCTTTGGCAATGTCCCCTTCAATGCGGCTGAAGGCCGCACGGGCCTCGGCTGAGAGGGGAAATGTGGTGGATTTGACTGCGTAGTGAGGGACCCATTGGGCGTAATAGGAAAAGAAGCCCAGGCGCCATCTGAGGGCTCCGAGGGTGGTGGGAAGAGGGAGCTCCAACGGGGGCGCATACGGTCGGGGTCAGGGCCAATGACCCCGTTCTCCACGACATACCCAAGGATAGCAAGTCGGGTTGTTCCGAACACACAATTGTCCCTGTTATAGGTAAGGTTAAGAGCTTTGGCCGCTTGGAAAAATCGTTGGAGGTTGGTGTCGTGATCCTGCCAGTCGTGCACCGCAGATGGTGATGTTATCCAGATATGGGAACGTGGCCTTCAGTTGGCACTGGTCCACCATCCGGTCCATTTCCCTCTGGAAGACAGAGACACCATTCGTGACACCGAAGGGGACGCGCAGGAAGTGATAGAGACTGCCGCCCGCCTCGAAGGCGGTGTAGGGGCGGTCCTCTGGGCGGATGGGGAGCTGGTGATAAGCGGATTTCAGGTCTATGGTTGAGTACACCTTGTACTGAGCTATCTGATTGACCATATCCGCGATGCGGGGTAGCGGGTACGTGTCAAGCTACGTGAACCTATTGATAGTCTGGCTATAGTCCACGACCATCCTATTTTTCTGCCCAGTCTGAACAACGACCACCTGGGCCCTCCAAGGGCTTGTGCTTGGCTCAATGATCCCCTCCCTGAGCAGCCGCTGCACCTCCGACTTAATGAAGGCCCTGTCCCCCGCGCTGTACCTCCTGCTTTTAGTTGCCACAGGTTTACAATCGGGGGTCAGGTTGGCGAACAGTGGTGGGGGAGGGATCTTGAGGGTGGAGAGGCTGCAAGTGGTGTCAGTAGCACAGCTGTTGGCATGGTGTTGGGTGGGATGTGCGGGTCAGTGTGTGTGTGTGGTCAGTAGCGGGGTATATGACGAAGTCCCACAAAACTGAGGATTCCTGACACTGAGTGGTGGGAGGGGCCCGTCATAGCCATAGTCACACTTTCAAGGTGGCTCTGGAAGTCCAGCCCCAATAGCACAGGCGCGCTCAGTTGAGGCATGACCAGTAGTGCAAAGTCCCGATATTCTGTGCCCTGCACCACCAATGTCGCTACACAACCCACCCGGATGTCTGTGGAATACAACCCAGAAGCCAAGGTGGCCCTCTGGCTTACCGGCCGTGTCACGAGTCCGCAGCGTTGCACTGTGTCCGGGTCAATAAAACTCTCAGTGCTGCCCGTGTCAAACAGGCAGCTAGTCCTGTGCCCCTCCACCAGGATGTCCATCATTGACCTTGTGAGCTGGTGTGGAACGCTTTGGTCGAGGGTCACGGAGGCCAGAGTTGAATCACCGTCTTGGTGCCCGGTAAGCACCCGTGGGTCGGAGGCAGGGCGAGGTGACGCCGACAAAGATGGCTGCCCCCATGCCTCGCACACGGCGGGCAGGCAAGATGGCCGCCCCCATGCCTCGCACGAGGCGGGCAGGCAAGATGGCAACCCCCATGCCTTGCACGCAGCGTTGCTCGACCCCGCTTGTGGTTTGGACTTACAGGCTTTGGCGAAGTGGCCCTTCTTTCCGCAGCTGGAGCAGGTAGCTTCTCGGGCCGGGCAGCATTTTCGGGGGTGCTTTTCGAGTCCACAGAAGTAACACTGCGCGGACTGGCGACTGGCAGCAGCCATGGTCGATTCGCCGGCAGGTTGCGGGGACTTCACGGACTCACGACTGGCAGCAGCCGAGGTCGATTCGCCGGCGGGTTGTGGGGTCTGCAGCGTCCACGGGGCTGGTGGGAGATCGTGCACCTGGTCAGCATCAGCGTTGTGCAGAGCGGCCTCCAGCGTGTCGGCCAGCTCGATCGCCGACTGTAAGATAAGATCGGCGTGTTCCAGCAGCCGCTGGCACACGTACACTGACCTGATCCCTGCAACGAAGGCGTCTCTTACTAGCAGCTCCACATACTGTTCCGCCGTCAGTCCCCTGCAGTCACAGGCCCGCACGAGTGTCTGTAGGGCCCGGACAAACTCAGCGCTCGACTCTCCGGCCCGCTGCCGCCGTGTTGCTAAGCGATGTCTTGCGTAGATGGTGTTCACTGGCCGCCGGTATTGTCTTTTGAGGGCCTCCATCGCACCCTGGTAGTCTGTTTGGTCCCTGATCATGGAGTAGACCCTTGCACTCTCTCTGGAGAGGAGAACCCTGCGCATTGTGGCAGGGTTGGTCACATGAATCTCCTCCAGGTACGATTCGAAGCATGCTAGCCAGAGTTCGAAAGCGTCGCCGGCTTCCTGGGATTGTGGGTCGAGATCCAATCTGTCTGGTCATAAAATGCTCTCCATGTTTTAAAATTGCTGCTAATAAAATTGATGAACCATCAATAACTCTCGGAGACGGGAGGTGAACGATAGGCTTTTACTAGCAAGAAAACGGAGCACGGCATCTCGGAGACTGAGGGAGGGGCAGTGCCTCCAATCGCCTTTATACAGGGGTCTGTAGGAGGAGCCACAGGAGCAGTCAGCAGGGGGTCTGTGGGAGGAGCCACAGGAGCAGTCAGCAGGGGGTCTGTGGGAGGAGCCACAGGAGCAGTCAGCGGGGGTCTGTGGGAGGGGCCACAGGAGCAGTCAGCAGGGGTCTGTGGGAGGAGCCACAGGAGCAGTCAGCAGGGGTCTGTGGGAGGAGCCACAGGAGCAGTCAGCAGAGGGGCCTGTCCAGACAGGTCTACATAGTTTACCATATTAGCATTACCCAGCAGGCCTGAATTGTTCCAGGTTTCCAGTCCTACCGTTGAAATGCTCACAGGTACATAATCCACATACTTCAAATAAAACATCTGCACAGACCACACCCTACATTCTGCTGTGCTGGGAAGCCAGCACGAACGCCTGCCCCCACCATTGCTTATCTAGGGATATGATTGCTTGCGAGCTGGTTTGAATCCCTGGCCTCCTCTGGTGTTCCCCCAGTGATGACTGTGTGGAGAGTCTGTCTGTGAAGACCGGTTTGGGCAGGACTGGGTGAGAGATGCAGATAGAGCCACACAGAGTGTGCACACCATTGGTAGAGACTAGTCCGTGGCTGAATCCGACAGTCATTCTCCCTGGTAGAGGTGATGCGAGTTTCTGTCGCCCCCTCTCTTAATTTGACTATTAATCAGCCCTCATGGTTCCCTATGGCTTGTTACCATGGAGAAATCTTGGGACTGAGGAAAGCTTTACAACCAAATTATGAGAGGGAATATGGCCAGTCATAGAGAAGGTTGAGTAGTCTATGCACAAGAGATTTACAGTATGTGCACCTGTTGCTGTTGTTTTTATGTGTAAGGTCTATGGGACAAAGCATCACAACTATGGTCTGAAGATTCAAAGTTCAAAATAATTTATTATCAGAGTACATATATGTCACCACATACAACCCTGAGATTCTTTTTCTACGGGCATACTCAGCAAATCTATAGAGCAGTAACTGTAGACTATAAACATCAGGAACTGTTAACAAATGTAGATATGAATAAATAGCAATAAATAACAATGTAACAGAGTCCTTAAATGAGTGTAGCTATCCTCTTTTGTTCAAGAGCCTGAAGATTGAGGGTTAGCAACTGTTCTTGAACCTGGTGGTGCAATTCCTGAGGCACTTGCACCTTCTACCTGATGGAGGCAGGTAGAAGCAAGGCCTGGGTGGTGAGGATCTTTGATGATGGATGCTGCTTTTCCGTGGCAATGTTTCATGTTGATGGGCTCAATGGTTGGAGGGTGGAGTTTACCCATGATGTACTGGGCCAAATCCACTACCTTGGTTCAGTTTTCCACTCAAAGGCATTGGTGTTCCCATACTGAGCCCGAATGCAGCCAGTCAACACACCTTCCATCACACATCTACAGAAGTTTACCAAGGTTTTCAATGGCATGCTGAACCTTCGTAGACCCCTGAGGATCTACTCAATGTCACTTCCTCTACATAGGTGTAAGGAGATTGAAATAATTGTTACTCCAGATCCAGTGCAGCCCAAATATAACACAAAAGATAAAGAACAAGTAGTACTAAAAACACACACACAATAAGTATGAATACATAAGAAAGCTTATATACATGGACTGATTGTATGTCCATAAAGTGACACGAGGCTGTACATAAGGTGACTGATGGGAAATAATAAAGTAGTGGTGGAGTTAGTGGTTGAAGGTGTTGATCAGCCTTACTGCTTGGGGAAAGTAACTGTTTTCATAACATTGAGGACCAGGAAGTGACGAAAGCAACTGTAATATCCAGTCAACATATGAAACAGCCACAGCAAAGGTAGAGCACACTTTACCAGGTAGGACATAGCCCTGAGCTCCACACTTGGTGCTGAGGGACCATGCTGATTGCCACAGCCTGCAAACATCAGCCTCTCTTAACATTGAGCCATGGGGCAGTTCTTTGCTGTCTTCATGCCAAGTACTCAGAACATGCCAGCATAGCTATGCTGTCAGTAACATATCCCTCTAAATATAATGTTGTAACTCCCCCTTTTAACATTGATCCCATTAGCACACTTATTCCCAGGAATTCACCCAGAACAGTACCAGTGAATGTGCATATAAATCTGAGACTGCATGAGGTCCTGGGCTTGCAGCTTGCATCCTATGGACTAAATATGTCTTCAAAGTACCTAACAATCATCTCCTGCCCAAAGAGAGGATATTCTCCGTTAACAAATCATCTCTACGTATGTGCAAACACAAGGAAATCTGCAGATGCTGGAAATTCAAACAACAACACACACAAAACGCTGGTAGAACACAGCAGGCTAGGCAGCATCTACAGGGAGAAGTCATGTCGACGTTTCGGGCCGAGACCCTTCGTCAGGACTAACCGAAAGGAAAGATAGTAACCTTTCGGTTAGTCCTGACGAAGGGTCTCGGCCCGAAACGTCGACAGTGCTTCTCCCTATAGATGCTGCCTAGCCTGCTGTGTTCTACCAGCGTTTTGTGTGTGTTGTTATCTCTATGTATGTACATGTTTCTTTGCAATGGAGAATTCAAACAAAGAAAAAAGAGGAAGCCATCACCCCCCAACTGGATTAGAGAGCAAAAATCCTTAAAACAAAAGTGCAATGCAGGCAATCCCTCATAGTTTCCGATCTGTTGTAGGAGGATTTAAAGTTAATTACATATGTGAACACACATCATGCCCTAGAAAATGTTGCATTACGGGTCAGGATACACATTATTCTTACTGTGAGCCCTGATCGTGACTGGGCTGAAAACTGAGCAACTCCCAATGTGCATCACATTATCTGCCAACATGTGACAGAGTGCCATTGACAGATCTCCTGCCAGCCCAAGCAAACTCAATTAAGGAGTGACAAGCATGTATCTTTATAATTAAAAAGCTTTAGCTGTGGAATGTTTGCAGATATTACACTTTGAAATACGATAATCTGTCATTACCTTTCAAATCATGTTTGGCGTAAGTAGCCCCAATACTATAAATTAGCAAGTGCTAATTCTTGCCAATAATCCTCGGAACCAACAATTCAGTTTAATTTGTTTTTCAAATCTAGCAATTGGAAATGAGCAATTCTCCCCAAGTACCCAAATTACTCAACTTATTTCCAAGCATAATATTTACTGTTCTGGTTATCAGAATTTAAATAACACTTATAAAATTATATCAATTAACATAGAAATGAGGAATTTTTAGAAGTAACCTATCTAATCTCTCAGTTTTGCTACGCAGGGGCATTAATTATGGCCTTGAATTACCTTTCATTGAACACTCGGGTGAATGTTTGATCTGCAGTTTAGCATAGGTTTTTAAAGTAAGCATGATGTACTTAACCTTTTGAAATCCCTGTGCATACCAGTGCCATCCAGAGTGTTTTGGAATTCAGAGCTGGTCATCTTTCCACTAAGTTTCCTCTCACAGAAAAAAAAATTCATTGGGTTCACTCTCACCATTGGTATCTGAGCCTGGATTCTATCCAAACAACATATTTCAGAACTTCTGTGTGGTGAACTACATATACCTGTCTGGACACGCCCCTCTGCTGACTGCTCCTGTGGCTCCTCCCACAGACCCCTGGATAAAGGCGATTGGAGGCACTGCTCCTCCCTCAGTCTCCAGGATGTAGTGTGGTGGTCTCTTGCTGCTAATCGTGGTCTCTTGCAGCTAATAAAAGCCTATCGTTCACCTCCCGTCTCCGAGAGTTATTGATGGTGCATCAATTTTATTAGCTGCAATTTTAAAACATGGAGAGCATTTTACAACCAGACAAATCGGACATTGATCCTCAATCTCCCGAAGCAGCCATTGCTTTTGAACTCTGGCTTGCATGCTTCCAATCGTACCTGGAAGAGATTCCCGTGACTGAGCCTGCTATCATGCACAGAGTTCTCCTCTCCAGTGTCAGTCCGCGGGCATACTCCCTAATCAGGGACTTGCCGACCTACCAAGGGGCACTGGACGCCCTCAAAAGACAGTACCTGTGGCCGGTGAACACCGCCTACGCAAGACATCGCTTAGCAACGCGGCGGCAGCGGGCCGGAGAGTCGAGCGCTGAGTTTGTCCGGGCCCTACAGACACTCATGCGGGCCTGCGACTGCAGGGGACTGATGGCGGAACAGCATGCGGAGCTCCTGGTACGAGACGCCTTCGTTACGGGGATCAGGTGAGTGCACATGTGCCAGCGGCTGCTGGAAAATGCCGATCTTACCTTATGCTTGGCGATCGAGCTGGCCGACACGCTGGAGGCTGCTCTGCACAACGCTGACGCTGTCCAGCCGCGCAATCTCCCGCCGGTCCCATTGGTATCTGAGCCTGGATTCTATCCAAACAACATATTTCAGAACTTCTGCAAGAACATGATTTCCTGGGTTGAATTATTTATGACCAATGCCAAGATACTGTTACGAACCCCGTAACTGGGTCACTTACCAGCAAAGATAGAGAGGTCCGTTGAAGTCTGATGGTACTATTTTTAAAAGTCTTTATTTATAAAGGGGCACAAAAATAAGATTAATACAAACTTTCAGATAATATACGTCGTCAATACTCAATCTAAAAGCGCGGGTATAATAATAATCATCAATAAGAAATAGCTCTATCATTTGTCTAGGGGATACTATATTGTCCGATGGAAAAATAAAGTCAATGTCATTCAAGATGCTCATTCAAGATGCAGCTCTTTGGGTTTTAGAGAGACGGTTTTAAACTTGCCCGGGTCTTTTGATGAGGCCAATCCGTTGATTCGGGGGAGTTGGTTCCCCGTTGTTAGTTCAAAGTCGTTTTCTGTGGTATCAGCCACCAGTTCCCAGGCAAGGGAACTGAACGCACGTGGCTTCCTTCAAATGGCTTCCCGCTATTACGGGATCGCTAGCGTTTCTTCTGGTGCGTCTGAGGGGGCTGTTCCTACAGCCCCTCTTTTATCCTGACTTGCAGGGTTGTAGATGTCAATCAGGTTGAGGTGATGATGCAATCTCTCCCCGTCACCCAGCCCACTTTGCACGAAGGCTGTCATGTAGAATAGGATCGCAATCCACAAATGTGTCTCCAAGAAACAATGGATATGTCCCGTGAGTTTACATCGCCGGGGAACGAGGTATTTTTCACGTCTCTCTCTCATTTCCTGGGTCCCCTGACCCAACCCAAGAGTGCTCTTGCAATTCTCACAAAGGAGGGGGCTGCAGGCATAACAATACGCTGTGGCAATTTGTTGACCATCTCTTTAATTTGACCAACTCCGAGTGTTCATTACTTGATGTTAACTCTATGCAATTATTTTCAATATGATGGACTTGCTGGATAATTTTGGAGCGAGTTCAAGGTATGCAAACCAAATCTGGCATGAAGTGACAGGCACCTTTACTAAAAATAATGCATCTGTGAACCATTTGCAATTTTATTACAATATGTAAGATTTCCTGATTATTTCATAGGACAATAGATTAATTGGAAAAGACGTTAATGTAAATGGTACAGTTGAGATGGGTTTGGAAGCAGGAAAATGGCAACCTGTTCAATGTGCTGGTCTTAGGGAAAGAGTGGGAAGGAAACCGTTCACTAAGTATGACACTAGACCCAGAAAATGCATCAAAAATTCTTTTTTTTGTTTGTTTTCATATAAATCCTGTTGAAACTGACCCCCTTAGTAGACTGGACCTGGCACTTCCTGGAACAATTCACCTAAATGTCAATTTCCCAAAATATAGAGTGGAATTGAACAGGACATTACTTACAGCGGGGAGTCAAGACCAAAAGGCACAGCCTCAGAATAGAAGGACATCCCTTCACAACAGAGATGAGGAGGGATTTCTTTAGCAAGAGGAAGGTGAATCTGTGCAATTCATTTTCACAGATGGCTGTGGAGGCCAAGTCATTAGTTATATTTAAAGTGAAAGTTGATGTATTCTTGATTAGTAAAGTTGTCAAAGGCTACAGAGAGAAAGTAGAAGAATGGGGTTGAGAGGATCAGCCATAATGGAATGCTAGAGCAGTCTTGATGTGCAGAATGGCCTAATTCTGATCCTATGTCTTATGATCTTATGATGTTATAATGCCACACTGACATGTGATGCATATTTATTAACCACTGAAATTAGATCAATAAATTCAACATGGAGTACATCACATTAAGATTACTGAAATTTGCATGATTTAAGGTGTCCTTATTTTTATAGATTGAAAACATCCCCTGTATCATTTACAAGGCAACACGGGTGAATCTGCAGATGCTGGAAATAAATAAAAACACAAAATGCTGGCAGAACTCAGCAGGCCAGACAGCATCTATGGGAGGAGGTAGTGATGACGTTTTGGGCTGAAACCCTTCATCAGGTGATCATTTCCTGATGAACATAGAAACATAGAAAATAGGTGCAGGAGTAGGCCATTCGGCCCTTCGAGCTTGCACCGCCATTCAGTATGATCATGGCTGATCATCCAACTCAGAACCCTGTACCTGCTTTCTCTCCATACCCCCTGATCCCTTTAGCCACAAGGGCCATATCTAACTTCCTCTGAACCCTAATGAAGGGTTTCGGCCCGAAACGTCATCACTACCTCCTCTCATAGATGCTGTCTGGCCTGCTGAGTTCTGCCAGCATTTTGTGTTTTTATTCCCTGTATCATTTATTTCTGTAAAACTGCATTTACAGAGATAGAGGCTTTTGCAAACTGATAATTGCAGGTTTGCATTCCACCAGTAATTGGGAGATTTTGAGAAATGGTCCAGATCCGGACCTAAGAAAGAAAGAGAGAGAGAGAGAGAGAGAGAGAGAGAGAGAGAGAGAGAGAGAGAGAGAGAGAGAGAGAGAGAGAGAGAGAGAGAGAGAGAGAGAGAGAGAGAGAGAGAGAGAGAGAGAGAGAGAGAGAGAGAGTGTGCGCGTGCGCTGCACAATGCATTTGCAATCTTAGTGAAACATTATTGAAAAGAGGAATCTTCATGCACGTTGTGTGGTCTCATTTTTTGTCCCAAGGTCAATATGAAAGTCACGTGTACCTCACAAAGAGCCTCAGATGTCTAGCCACCTGCAAAATGAATCTGGAAGCCACTACCATCATGGCCTATGTCATTCACAAGATATTCAGTCAGAAGCAGGCTTTCTCATCTGTTAACCTTGCTGCAGCTTGACTTAAAAGATACCTATATAACCAAATCTCCTGGTGGAGAACAAAATCAAGTCAAACCCACAGATAACTTCCAATCAATACGTTGAGCATACAAATTCCACCAATAACCCACTGGTATGATTGTCATGACTTTTCAAGTACATCGTCCTCACTGGCCAATACTCTCAGACTTGTCAGTATGTCATTCTATCCTCAACCTTCCACTGATCATCAGCTTCTTCACCCAAAGAACAGTTGCAGCTGTGTGTGACCACCACCAATGATCCAGTCCCAACTATAAGCCATCTTCTTCTGCACTCTGACTATTTAGGGAAACATGTGGCAACTCACAGCAACTATTAATTCTATCCTCTACCAAACAGCCAACACTGCTACTCATTTATTAGCCCTAATCTCTGAATGTCCACTATTAATAACCCCAGTATCCATCCTTCACCCAATCATCTGCCCCTCACAAACACCTGGCTCTGGCCATTCACTTGCCTAATTCTCTTTATGAACTTTGCAGTGACGCACACCAAGGAAAGGGCTTCAATGTTCAACACAGGAATTGATCAATAGTCCGTGGTCAAATCAGCAATATTTTCAATACTATTTATGTTCTTTCTCATGTAAAATGGTAAAGCTGTAAACATTTCTGTGCTTTCATCACTCAAATCATTCACCTTCTTCCCAATAAATAGAGCTAGGTATTGCTGAATGCACACCTGGCATCGACCCTTGACCTGCCTGATTTATACACTTTGCAGTGAAAAGTCAAATGGAAGAAAATCCTTAGGTATTCAAGGCTGACTCAATAATTCTCCAAAGCAATACCCTCAAATAAAGCAGTCATTGATTGACCAAGGTCAACTGAATAATACACCTACATAGGCAAAGGTGTATTATTTAATGTCTAGAAATTTGCTAGGCACTGGTATATTTGCTTTTATCTAATACTTTATCATCTCCTTCATTCCCTGCTGGAGTTACAATGGGGAATTGTAGAATTCAGATTCTACCGTACTCAGGTCTTTCCATATTGGGTTGAAGTGGCACTGGAGCAAAAAAAAAATTTAATAATTTAAATGCATAATTTAAAATCTAACAACTGTTTATATTAGAAACAAAGAAACATAGAAAACCTACAGCACAATACAGGTCCTTCGGCCCACAAAGCTGTGCCGAACATGTCATTACCTGACAAATAGGGTTACCCATAGCCCTCCATTTTTCTGAGCTCCATGTACCTGTCCAGGAGTCTCTTAAAAGACCCTATCAAATCCACCTCCACCACCATTGCCAGCAGCCCATTCCAAACACTCATCATTCTCTGTGTAAAAAATGTACCCCTGACATCTCCTCTGTACCTACTTCCAAGCACCTTAAACCTATGTCCTCTTGTGGCAACCATTTCAGCCCTGGGAAAAAGACTCTAACTATCCACATGATCAATGCCTCTCATCATCTTATACATCTCTATCAGGTCACCTCTCATCCTCTGTCGCTCCAAGGAGAAAAGGCTAAGTTCACTCAACCTATTCTCATAAGGCATGCTCCCCAATCCAGGCAACATCCTTGTAAATCTCCTCGGCACCCTTTCTATGGTTTCCACATCCTTCCTATAGTGAGGCGACCAGAACTGAGCACAGTACTCCAAGTGGGGTCTGACCAGGGTCCTATATAGCTGCAACATTACCTCTCGGCCCTTAAGCACAATCCCATGGTTGATGAAGGCGAATGCACCATACGCCTTCTTAACCACAGAGTCAACCTACGTAGCAGCTTTGAGTGTCCTATGGACTTGGACCCCAAGATCCCTCTGATCCTCCACCACTGCCAAGAGTCTTGCCATTAATATTATATTCTGCCATCATATTTGACCAACCAAAATGAACCACCTCACACTTATCTGAACTCCATCTGCCACTTCTCAGCCCAGTTTTGCATCCTATCAATGTCCCACTGTAACCTCTGACAGCCCTCCACACTATCCACAAAATCTCCAACCTTTGTGTCATCAGCACATTTACTAACCCATCCCTCCATTTCTTCATCCAGGTCATTTATAAAAATTACAAAGAGAAGGGGTCCCAGAACAGAACCCTGAGGCACACCACTAGTCACTGACCTCCATGCAGAATATGATCTGTCCACAACCACTATTTGCCTTCTGTGGCCAAGCCAGTTCTGGATCCACAAAGCAATTTCCCCTTCAACCCCATGCCTCCTTACTTTCTCAATAAGCTTTGCATGGGGTACCTTGTCAAATGCCTTGCTGAAATCCATATACACTACATCTACTGCTCAACCATCATCAATGTGTTTAGTCACATCCTCAAAAAAGTTTCAATCAGGCTGTGGAAAGGCTGTCATCCTGATAATGTTGCATATAATTTTGAAAGCTGTAAGTGAACTTGAGTATCAGATCCAATAATTCCACCCTGTTGCACTCATTATCTAGAATAAGTGGCTGCACTAACTTCCTCCTTATTAATCTTCTAGCTCACCATACAGGAGGTGAGACAGGAGACTGGTATCAAAGTTGATCGGACGTTTCAAGCAGATAAACATTGCTTAAAGGTGGTCTGAACAGATAGATAGATACTTTATTCATCCCCATGGGGAAATTCAACATTTTTTCCAATGTCCCATACACTTGTTTTAGCAAAACTAATTACATAAATTACTCAGTAAAAATATGATATGCATCTAAATCACTCTCTCAAAAACCATTAATAATAGCTTTTAAAAAGTTATTAAGTAGTTTACTTAAATACATTAAATACAATCAACCCTGGCACTTTAACATATCTTACTCCTGGTGGTTGAATTGTAAAGCCTAATGGAAAGCCTAATGGCATTGGGGAGTATTGACCTCTTCATCCTGTCTGAGGAGTATTGCATCGATAGCAACCTGTCGCTGAAACTGCTTCTCTGTCTCTGGATGGTGCTATGTAGAGGATGTTCAGGGTTTTCCATAATTGACCGTAGCCTACTCAGCGCCCTTCGCTCAGCTACCGATGTTATACTCTCCAGTACTTTGCCCACGACAGAGCCCGCCTTCCTTACCAGCTTATTAAGACGTGAGGCGTCCCTCTTCTTAATGCTGCCTCCCCAACACAATTAGACAAGTCACGTCATGTCTCCAGTCACAACTGCTAAGACAGTGACATCTTAATAGCCCATGGTATGTTGCTAGGTAAGTAATAAGATAAAACCCTGATTGAGGTCATGCTTAGTTGCTAGGTAAATATGACCATCAAAAAAATCCCTCTGAAATAGTAATACAGTAAGTAATTACAGTGGGCATTGAAGATGAGGAAGACTATTCATAATATCTGGTACTTCCTGTACCAAGAAAATTTTAAGTTTCCCATTAATTATTGAAATGTATCTTGCAATATTATTTTTGAATTGTACTTTTAAAAAAATCTCATATAAAATGTACTTGGTCATCTGGGAGTGAAGCAGACAAAAACCAATTCATCCTTTGTGTGATGCCGTACACTATGAAAGTATAGCTCAATATTTCATTACAACCCAGAGGTCCTTACTGCTTGCTATTATTTGCAACCTAGATCAATTTTATATCAGACTTTTATTAAGTTCATATGCTTCCATTTGCTGCCCATGCAATCACCAGCTAGATCCTCAATATATGATTAAGCTCATGCAAGATATATGATAACAATCATAATTTCAAGGCTAAACCACATTTCCTTGTTAAAAATACACAAGGTACGGTACTTTTCTTTAAATATTTACCTCATGGGTGGAAATAGAGAAAATGTCCCAATTACAGTAGTCACTCCATTCAGCACTGTGAAATTATTAAGCAGGGCCCATTAAGCATATTAAGTATGTCATCAGATTCCAATCAACAAATATTAGTTGTAAAAAGGCATTTTATTATACAAGTCATGATTTTAGTTGCAATCATAACTAACAGTTTATGCTGGTTTCTGGAAGATAATTTCAAAGCCTTTAACCACATGGAAAAGAAATGCAAATTTTATTTGAAGGATCCATTGATATTTTTGAGGACATATAGTATGTCACAAAACATTTAATATTCACTCTATGCTGACAGCTCTGCCTTAATTTGTTGTGTTCAATTACATTGTAATTCATCAAAAACTAAAAGACCAAAACACGTAAATAGCTGTGTTGGGTACAAGGCAAAAATATAGAGGATCAAATGGAAATACATTGCAAGTTGATTTTTGCCTGTGTATACTGTGCATTAAAAGTTTCACAAACAATTTTTCATAACTCTTTCACCCCATTATAGGTTTATGTTAATCTTTACCAAAATGATCTTCTAAAATCAGCACAGACCATTTATTCTATTACAGTGAATCAACGACCTCTGTCTGCGTGTATAAGATACCTGCTTTGCATGTCCAATGGAGGGACAGGCATATAAATGCAGACAGAGAAATGTATGGGTTGTAAAACATCAAGCCTCTGGGCACCACCAATAAAACATGATTTTTTGTTCAATTATAGATATAGCAATGTGGGACATTTTGTCTGACCAGTTATGTTACATTAGTTCAACTTCAATTTCTTTCTGAGCTGTCTGTTAACTAAAATCATTGTGTTATAAGTTAAAAATACTCCTGGTGAGACAAAACGGGGAATAAGATGTGATTAAAATTGTGAAACAGAAACATGATGTGTAACTACCAAGTGATATTTCTGATTTATTACAGTCCTTTAAGAAAATTACCAGTATTTCAAGTATGCTGGATCTAATATCACAAATCATTGTTAGCATTGAAAGAAGGAAAGGAAAAAAATAGGGCATTCTAAACTAGATCAAAATTGTGCTTAAAAACAGCAAACAAATTATTTTAACATTAAATGCATTTGTTAAATGTTGGCTAACCAATATGTGACTATGGGGAAAATATTTCAATAGCTGTTTTCATAATTCTGAATATGAGAACAAAAGCAAAATTGCCATTGTATCTAAACTTGTTAAATACCACTGATTATTAAAGTTTGTATTCGCCGTATTGTAATATTTTGGTATATAACCTGTAGAATTGTCTTCAATTATTAAGTTCACCATCAAATATTGTGTTCTGTTATTTATTAATTGCAAACCTACCTGTTTCCAGAAGGCATAAATATATTTTAAAAATTGTAGAAAACCAGAAAATGCAACATTTAAGTGAAAAGCCATTTAGTTTTTATCAAATTCATATATCAGAGTAAATAAAATTACAAACTTCATATTCAAACGATTGCTGTGCAAGCTTTATTAAAGTAAGGAAAAGGTCATTTAAAGCCACTTTGGGAAAATGGAAAATGATCCTTTTATTATGGTGGTGTTAAATTCTCCAGCCATATGCCAGCAGGGCCTGTTGTAACTCACAAGAGGGTTTGTTGAGTGGACAGATGGACCCTGATAGACAACTTCTGTAAAGCCATCTGCTAAATCTGGATTGGGATTGTATTGACAATGCCTGATGCATCAGCCATTAACTCCATTCTGGCATAGCAGCAAAGCAATGAGTAATGTGAAACCTAATCCCCTGGAAACATCAGTTTATCAATCTACTGTTATGGGTCTTCCTGAGACTATAGACGCACCATGTGTCTAGTGCACATGCAACGCCCTGGCTGCGATGGGCAGGATAAAGCGTGTAATTGATAGGTACTCAAGTATCTTTTTAATTGCATGCAAAATGCTAATCATAACTTCAAGATAAATTCGTATGTTCAGAATATTAGCTGAACAGACACAAATGTTGTTACCTGTGTCATATCTGCAATTTTCTGTTTATAAAGGACAATGAAGACTACATCGGGCTATAGTCATTGATGTTCTTTGATTGGTAATGCCTGTAATGAAAGGAATGACAGGGCATGCTTCTTTTTACGTGTAAAGGGAAGCTGGAAGGATGTCATAATATTGTGAAAGTGGGGAAGAGTTTATTTGTGGCCATAGAGCAAGAAGGATCAATACAGCATAATCTCTGAGAGGTCAAAAAGAGAAAAATATATATTTTTTATCGAGAGACTGATGGAAAGTATGGAATTCTGTCAGAAGCACCATATCGAGAATGAGATATTAAACAGAAACACTATGATTTCAGGCTATCAGCAATAAGAACAGAAATAGAAACCGAAGTGAGTTACTTGGCTCTTTATGTCAGTTCTTCCATTCCATAAGGTCATGGCTGATCTTTCGTTTCAGCACCACAATTCCTCATTAACTCAGTTTGCTTTGATTCCCTTTTATCTCCAAAGTTCTGTTAATCTCAGTTTTCAATACAGGGCAACTGAACTTACACAGCCCTCTTGCGTAGGTAATTCGACAAGTTTGCATCTCTGGTGAAGAAATTTCTATTCATGTCTGATTCTTCACTGGATGCTATATTCCTTTGTTTCAATACACCTTGGCCAAAGGGATCATCAAATCTGAACCACCAGGATAGGAGGAAGGGCAAACACTGGCAGCTGGCATTTTGTATATGAAGAGAATGAATTAAAAAATAAACTTTACAGTATAAAATATACAGTACCATGCAAAAGTGTTAGGCACATATATATAGCTAGGGTGCCTAAGACTTCTGCACAGTACTGTATTTGGCAATGTGAGCAGAGAGCAAAGGATGTTGGGAATGGCAAGGGTGAAATGCCAGAGGAGGGGTGTAGGGTAAGTGGCAGAGAAGGAGTGCCAGAGGCATGGTTGGTGTGGGCGCAGACATACCCAGCCCTGAGACACCAGGCAAAGTCATTTAATTCCAAACATTTGGTTTATTGATCATTACGGAATGTTTCTCTGGTGCTTCCCACCCCCTCTCCTCTTCCTTCTGCTTTTCCTAACCATGATTCCCCTCTCCCTACCCCCTTCCCTCTGTCAGTCCACAATAGAGACCCATATCAGAATTGGGTTTATCATCACTCACATATGTCATGCTGGAGTTCCTCCAGCATCTTGTGTGTGTTGCTTTGGATTTCCAGTATCTGTAAATTTTCTCATGTTTGTCACAAAATTTCTGTTTTTTTTGCAGCAGTACAGTGCAATACATAAAGTGACACCAGTACTGTGCAAAAGTCTTAAGCACCCCAGCTAAATATATATATATATATGTGCCTAAGACTTTTGCAAAGTATTGTATCATAGATAAGTTTTGCAATTAAAGAATCTAAAGCTAGGTTAGTTGCAGAAAACTATGGTCAAAGTTTTCAGCCGTATTATTTATTGTCCAGCTGCTATAAATGCCGCACACTTCATTTCTTTATCATCATCTTAACTGTACAGTTATTTTAAACCTCAAATAGAATTTTTATGTTACAACTTGAACTTTTCTTAAGTGTTCATTCTGGGTTAGTGAATAAGAAATGTGAAGTAATGGCTATCTACTCTTTCAGTAAGGGCAAGATGTAGATATTTGATATGAAGTATTCAAAGTGAATCAAGCTGAAGTGATTTTTAATTAAGTGTTTACTCCTTGTATTGATGAGTTTTTTTTTCACCGCATGCAAATTCCTGATTTAAATTCAGCTCAATAACAACAATACTTTGCCTGTTCCATAGTGGCTTACAAAAGAGACACAGGCCAGCGGATGTGTTATGCACATCTGGGGCTCCTCTTGACCTTGATCAACGGTTATCTAGGAAGAGGTGGTTCAACTGCTTCAAAGAACCTCCACTTTTATAACACAAGGACTTCTAAATGTTGAAGAAACAAAGACAAAATTGGCATCTGAATTTTATCCAATAGGCAGGTGTAACAAATAAGGAATCAATAGAATTTTAGCTGATCAGATTTCCCAGCGTGTCTTTTAGTAGTTAGGTCATGGATATTTGTAATAAAGCTGTCAATTGCATGCAAGTGCCCAGAGTTGAAATCAGAAAAGCTCCTTTCTTTCAACATTCATATGCAAAGTCAGGAGTGTGGATGTGCCTTGAATTCAATTTCTGGCAATTGATTTGTCAATTGAACCAAAACCAGTAAATATAAATCAGTACCCTTGCATTCATTGGAAATTATTCTCACTGACTGAAGAGCAGTTTTATACAAGGATGAGCTAATGATGCAGTTATAACACTTCTGAGATGCTGCAAGCAATTTTTAGCTGTTACACTGCTTTCATGCTGTATGTAGCATGCGCCAAGCCCAGTTCAAAATTCACTAACATCACATCAAACTGAAGCAATTACTTATTTGAATTTGTGGTTCAGTTTGCATTTTCAAAATACTTAAATATTACTGTTTAGCCTATGAGATCCACACAATTCATCATAGTTTTAAAGATTTGCAGCTCAGAGTTTATTGTATGACTGCTTACAGCAAAGTGCTTTCTGTGGCAGGCAGCCCAGTTGTAGAGTAGAGAGGAACCCAAGGGTCAAACAGGGTGAGTAAAATACCATTCACAGCTGCTGATTTGGTTTTGTATTCAATGACTTCCCATGGAACTTATCGATACAACCATTTGCAGAGGACATGGTAGATACCCTTAATACTTCATGGTGCAGTATCATGCTTAAAGCTTGCAAATGACTTTGCAGTTGAAATCAAGCAAAAAACCTGCAGATACTGGTATTCTGAAATAAAAACAGAAATACTCAGCGGGCCAGGCAACAGTGAATGTTTCAGGCCCAAGGCTTTTTGTTAGGATTGTTTTTAGTAGTAGAAAAGGTGGAGATGCTATGGTTAAAACAAAAGTAATAACTTTGATAGGATGAGACAAAATAAGTCAAAACAGCAGTTAAAATCAGATTATGCTTCACTGCCTGTGTTACATATTGCTAAATACAGGGCAAGCAGGTTAGGCTATTCCAATACTAAGAGAAGACCTGAACCAAAAAGATAATAGGCAGAAATAGTACAGAAGTTTTAGTACAGAAGAAAGAAAAGGTGAGACCCCAAAATTGGAGAATTTAGTATTAAGTTTGGAAGGATACAAAATATCCTGATGAAAGGTGAAGCTTGTGATGGGCCTAATTGTAGTGACACAGGAGGACACAGACAGATCAGTCAGAGTGGGAATAGGTTGAGGAATTAAAGTGTCGGACAACTGGAAATGGGGTCACCTTGCAGAGTAGGCAGTAGTTTGGAGTGACATTAGATGGATGGAAGGTTTGGAAAATGGACTTGGAACTGTCCATGTTCAAAGTCTACCCAGGTAATGCTCCCCATATCCTCCTCCGCTACATTGACAACTGCACTGGTGCTGCCACATGCTGAGTTTGTCAATTTCATCAACTTTGCCTTGAAGTTCCATCCTGCCCATAAGTTTTCTTGGTCCATTTCTGACATCTCCCTCCCCTTTCTCGATCTCTCTGTCAATGGACATCTTTTATAAACCTATTGATTCCCACGATTATCTGGACTACACCTCTTCCCCCCCCCCCCACCCCCCCATCTCCTGTAAAAATACCATTCTGTTTTCTCAGTTCCTTAGCCTCCACCGCATCTGTTCCCAGGACATTAGAGATTTCCTCTTTCTTCAGGAACTGCATCTCCTCCATTTCCTGAACATCCATGTTCACCCCATCTTCCTGCAACATAACAGTGATAGAGTTCCTCTTGTCTTTACCTACCACCCCATCAGCCTTTGCATCCAACACATCATCCTCCTCAACTCTGCCATCTCCAAAGGGATTATACCACTAAACGTATCCTTACCTCCACACCCCACCTCCTCCCCCCACCCTGCTTTCCACAGGGATCACTCCCTCCATGAATCCCTTGTCCATTCATACCCCCCCCCAACTAATCTCACTCCCAATACTTATCTCTGCTAGTGGCCTAAGTGCTACACCTGCCCAAACAGTACTGCCAGGTGCAGCAACACTTACATGCAAATCTGCTGGGGTCATCTATTGTGTTTGGTGCTCCTGGCATGGTCTTCTCTTCATGAATGAGACTCGCTATAAATTGGGATGAGCTTCATTGAGCATCTCAGCTCCATCTGCCAAAAACAGATCTTGCCAATGGCAAAGAATCTTAATTCCAATTCCCATTCTGACATGTCAGTCCATGGCCTCCTATTACACTAAGATGAGGCCATGCTCAGGTTAGAGGAGCAACACCTTATATTCCGTTTGGGTAACCTCCAAACTGATGGCATGAATATCAATTTCTCCTTCTGGTAAAAAAATCTTTTCTGTCTTTATCCCCTCTTTTTCTATTCCCCACTTTGGCCTCTTACCTCTCCTCACCATCCTATCACCTCCCCCTGGGTCCCCTCCTCCTTTCTGCTATGGTCCACTCTCCTCTCCTATCAGATTCTTTCTCCAACATTTATCTCTCCAACTCACCTGGCTTCACCTATCACCTTTGAGCTATACTCCTTCACTTCCCCTCCTACCAACCTGCTTATTCTGACATCTTCCCTCTTCGTATTCAGTCCTGAAGAAAGGCCTCAGCCTGAAACATCATCTGTTCATTCATTTCCATAGATGCTGCCTGGCTTGCTGATGAGTTCCTCCAGCATTTTGTGTGTGTTGCTTTGGATTTCCAGAATCTGCAGAAATCCAAATCGTGACATTGCACCATCACGTTATAGGGATGCAGTTCTTCTTTGGGTGGGACTTTGAATATGGAAATCAGGAAAGAGCAGGACAAGGAAAAGCTAGAAGTATCAGGAGATGGTTGTGACACTGAGCCAGGGTTACAAGAGTCAATGGAAAGATTCAGTTTGGAGCAGGATAGCAGTGGGGACAGGGAATCGCCTAAAGAATCAAAGATAAATGAGGGTCTTGACGTACAGAAGGCCAGTTCAGCTTTTTGGTCCCAGGTACACCCAATGACTGTCACCACTGGGAAACCACGGAGCAAAACTCATTGTGTCTCCTAACAAATTGTGTTCAGCTCACAAGAGTGAATCTTCAATCTTCTAGAGTAAACAAAATGGACAATGAAATAGACATTTCTCTCTGGATAAAGTCAATAAAATCTATTTTCCATTTATTTGATGCTGAAGGAAGCAGCTATGTGATTGAATTTGTATGAGCAGGTTCACTAAGAGGACAGCAAGCTTAGTTCAGTGATCCGCTTGGGAGAATAATATTCATCATAATGAAATATATTGTTATCACTTTAAAACACTTCAGGAAATAGCAAGCAATGGTACTGATAGCACGTAATAAAAATAAAAAAATACTCTCCAGTCATCAACAGTATTGAAATCAGTCTGGAGGGCTATATTCAACTGGAATACAGGAAAATCTGGACGATGGTCTAAATCAGGAGTTCCCATCGTTTTTAATGTGATGGACTAAGACCAGTGAACAAGGGGTCCATGGACCTCAGATTGGAACCCCTGGTCTGAAGGAAACCAACTACTTTTACTGCTCTAAATTTCAGACCACATCTACTGTATATTGGTGCAAATACAGTTTTGTATTTGAACAAACTTTATTTACTTATTTTTATTTATTTAGAGATACAGGTAGATTAGGCCCTTCCAGCCCTCTGAGCTGTACCATCCAACGAACTCCAACAACCCCAATTTAACCTTAACCTAATCACAGGTCAATTTACAATGACCAAGCAACCTATTAACTGGTGCGTCTTTAGATTGTGGGAGGAAACCAGAGTGCATGGAGCAAACACGCATGCTCCACGGAGAGAACATACAACCTCCTTATGGCGGAAGCTGGGTTTGAACTCCGGTGCCCTGAGATGTATATAAAAGCGTCCTGCTAACGATGAAACCATCTGCAGCTTGCAACTGCAATTTTTATTTATGGGATTCCCAAAATGGTGGATCTTAATGCTAATGATTGGATTTGGCCTTAATTTCCGATCTCTGTATTCTCCATGTTTCAGTTATTCCCTGTTTGTGATAGTAGCCAGTAATATAGTGAGCAGGTGGAAAAACAGCACACTTTCTTTTTGTAGAGAAAAAAAACATATAAATCATTGGATTTATATCTTTTAATAGCTAGGATTTGCCTGATTCAATGATACTGAGGAAAGGAGGGGAGACGTGCCACCATGTTTGTACAATTTTATAGATGGGATGGCACGGTAGTATCGTAGTTAAAACAACTCTTTACAGTACCAGCAACCCAGGTTCAATTCTCACCACTGTCTGTAAGGCGTCCATACATTCTTCCCCTGACTGCATGTGATTCCTCTGGGTGCTCCGGTCTCCTCCCACAATCCAAAGATGTACTAGTCGGTAGGATAAATGGTCATTGTAAATTGCCCTGTGGTTCAGCTAGAGTTAAGTCGGGGGTTGCTGGGTGGCATGGCTTGAAGGAATGGAATGCCCTACTCCATGCAGTATCTCAATTAAAAAAAATAAAAATACTATGACAATTAATTCAGTATTAATGATACTAACTTGTTTCTGTTTCAAATATATGCAAGTGGTTGCTCTTTGACTTCATAGTTAAATTGATGAATTACTTGATGGAACTAGTGTCAATTTCTCCTCAGGTTTATTCAACTTCATCTTTTGTTTATTTAAAACAATTCATGAACGACGAGAACACTAAGCCAGTTATGAAACTTCGTTCAATACTTAGATATGGGTAAAGTAGATTTGATGAGCAAAGATCAGAAGGAAATGTAATCTACTGCTATGAGTTTTGCTGCAGATTGCCATTTTAAAAAATGTGCTTGATCGGGACAAAGCTGCATGGATCTAATCCTTGGGCTACTGTAAGCAGGTTATATCAGCAGTCAGATCTTTGAATGCCTTTGTAAATTCTGCACATTGCTAATTTAATGCTTAGGCATTTCTGATAGTAAGAGCAAGCAATTATAAATTAGGAGAAAGTGTAAGACATTTGGTCCCTTAAATCTGCTCAGCCATTGGGTAAGATTAAGGCTCACCTGAGAATACCCTCAAGTCTGTATTCCTGACTCCCTGTAGTAATATTTCACTCACTTGCTTATCAAGAATCTATCTGCCTCTGACTTCATAATATTCAGAGATTTTGCTTCTATTACACTTTGAAGTAGAGTTAGAAAGGAACAAACACTAAAAAAAAAATCAAAAATTGTGTCTTCTGTAATATAAAAGAGAAACGTTTTCAACAGTGACCACTAGGTCATGTTGCCCCTATAAGAGGAAACATCCTCTAACATCAAATCTTGTCAAGACCCTTATGTATCTTATGTATTTCAAATGAGTCCTGCTTAACATAGGGTGGCACAACACTCAACAGTACCAGCGACCTGGGTTCAGTTCTCAACATTGTCCAGTAAGGTGCCTGTATGTTCTCCCCGTGACCAGGTGAATTTCTTCCATGTGAAACAGTTTCCTCCCATAGTCCAAAGATGTACTGGTTGGTTGATCCTGGTAAATTGTCCTGTGATTAGGCTAGGATTAAATTAGGAGATTGCTGGGCAGCTTGGCTTGAAGGGCCACGTTGCATCCCAATTAAAAAAATAAACACAAGATTACTGGAAAAGTACTGGGAAGGAAACCACAGCGGATAGTCCCGCATTTTGAAATGGAATTGGTGGAGTTTTTTACTTTCAGCTGAGGGAGCAGACGGGGCCTGGATTTAAAGTCTCACCTGAAAGCTGGACCCCCATTATGCAGCACTCTCTTGGTTAAGTTGAGTTGATAGTCATATCCTCAAGAAGCTTGCTTGCAGCAGCATCACAGTTATGGGTTCCAACAACACACAGAACATAAATACATATAACTTATCATAAATGACTACTATGAAAAAAACTGTACAAAACTATATAGTGATACAAAGCAACACAGAGACAAATTCATCGTAGTGCAAGAGGTGGTCTGTAGTGTCCTGTTGCTGAAGTAGGTTTAGTGTTGTGTTGATTGGTTCAAGAACCTGCTAGTTGTTGGCAGGTAGCTGTTCCTGAACCTGGAGGTGTGGGACTTCAGGTCTGTATACCCCCTGTCTGATGGTGGCAGTGCTAAAAGGGCACGGCCCTGGATGGTTGGGATCCTTGATCATAGATGCTGCCTTCTTGAAGCAACACCTCCTGTAGATGCTGTTACTGGTTGGGAGAGATGCACCTGTGATGAACAGGGCTGTGTCTACTACTCTCATACCAGGCCATGATACAACCAATCAAGATACGTCCAATGGTCCATCTGGAGAAGTTTGTGAGAGTATTTAGCAAGACACCAAAATCTTCATAAGCTCCTAAAAAAGAAGAGACACTGGCTCATCTTCTTCACATTTACATATAACCATATAACCATATAACAATCACAGCACGGAAACAGGCCATTCCGGCCCTCCTAGTCCATGCCAAACTCTTAATCTCACCTAGTCCCACCTACCCGCACTCAGCCCATAACCCTCCACTCCTTTCCTGTCCATATACCTATCCAATTTTACCTGAAATGACACAACTGAACTGGCCTGTACTACTTCTACAGGAAGCTCATTCCACACAGCTATCACTCTCTGAGTAAAGAAATACCCCCTCGTGTTTCCCTTAAACTTTTGCCCCCTAACTCTCAAATCATGTCCTCTCGTTTGAATCTCCCCTACTCTCAATGGAAACAGCCTATTCACGTCAACTCTATCTATCCCTCTCAACATTTTAAATACCTCGATCAAATCCCCCCTCAACCTTCTACGCTCCAATGAATAGAGACCTAACTTGTTCAACCTTTCTCTGTAACTTAAGTGCTGAAACCCAGGTAACATCCTAGTAAATCGTCTCTGCACTCTCTCTAATTTATTGATATCTTTCCTATAATTCGGTGACCAGAACTGTACACAATATTCCAAATTTGGCCTTACCAATGCCTTGTACAATTTTAACATTACATCCCAACTTCTGTACTCAATGCTCTGATTTATAAAGGCCAGCGTTCCAAAAGCCTTCTTCACCACCCTATCTACATGAGACTCCACCTTCAGGGAACTATGCACTGTTATTCCTAGATCTCTCTGTTCCACTGCATTCCTCAATGCCCTACCATTTACCCTGTATGTTCTATTTGGATTATTCCTGCCAAAATGTAGAACCTCACACTTCTCAGCATTAAACTCCATCTGCCAACGTTCAGCCCATTCTTCTAACTGGCATAAATCTCCCTGCAAGCTTTGAAAACCCACCTCATTATCCACAACACCTCCTACCTTAGTATCATCGGCATACTTACTAATCCAATTTACCACCCCATCATCCAGATCATTTATGTATATTACAAACAACATTGGGCCCAAAACAGATCCCTGAGGCACCCTGCTAGTCACCGGCCTCCATCCCGATAAACAATTATCCACCACTACTCTCTGGCATCTCCCATCTAGCCACTGTTGAATCCATTTTATTACTCCAGCATTAATACCTAACGACTGAACCTTCTTAACTAACCTTCCATGTGGAACTTTGTCAAAGGCCTTGCTGAAGTCCATATAGACTACATCCACTGCCTTACCCTCGTCAACATTCCTCGTAACTTCTTCAAAAAATTCAATAAGTTTTGTCAAACATGACCTTCCACGCACAAATCCATGCTGGCTACTCCTAATCAGATCCTGTCTATCCAGATAATTATAAATACTATCTCTAAGAATACTTTCCATCTATGCGCTGGATTGAGGGCAGCTCAACCAAACTGTCAATGCCCAAGAATTTGAAGCTGCTAACTCTCTCCAACTCTGACCGACCAATGAGCAATGGCATGTGGTCTCCAAACTTCCCCTTTCTGTAGTCAACAATTAACTATTAGTTTTTGTTGACCGAGAGCATGAGATTGTTATAATGGCACACCTCCACTGGGGGTTCTATTTCATTCTTCAGTGCTGACCCACCATTACCTGTCCTTGAGCCAACACGAGTGGTATCATCAGAAAATTTGCAGATGGCATAGGAGCTGGTATTGGGTATAAAGAGAGTAGAGCAGGGGGCTAAGCACACGGCCTTGAAATACATGTGCGTAGTGTTACGTACCCCGTAACTGGGTCACTTATCAGCAAAGATAGAGAGGTCCGTTGATGTCTGATGGTACCATTTTTAACAGTATTTATTGATAAAAATACACAAAAATAACATTGATGCAAACATACAGATAATATACATCGTCAATACTAAATCTAAAAGCGCGGGTATAATAATAATCAATAAGAAATAGCTCTATCGTTGTCTAGGGGATAATGTATTGTCCGATGGAAATATAAAAGTCACTCAAGTTCATTCAAGCTGCAGGCTGCAGCCTTTGGTTGGAGTCAAGAGAGAGTGTTTAAACTTGCCCATTCCTTTTATGATGTCAATCCTTCGAGAGTCGTTAGGGCTGATTTCTCCTTTGTGTTAGCTAAAGCCGTTCTTCCGTGGCAAGGCCCACCAATTCCGAGACAAATGGAAAAGGACGCACGTGGACTTTCCACCGGCTTCCGCTATTACGCTGTTACAGGATTTCTAGTGTGTCTTCTGGTGTGTCTGAAGGGGCTGTTCCCCCAGACCCTCTTTTATCCTGACTCACAGGGTCTCAGATGTCAATCAGGGTGGAGGGATGCCTCCCCTCAACCAGCCCACTTTTGGTCATTCCCCGAGGGCTTCAAATAAATAGCACCGTACTCAATACACAATTCCGTCTCCAAGTGACAATGACCATTTCCCGTAGCTTTGTATCGCCGAGGGGCCAAGACATTCCAAACGTCTCTCTCTCATTTCCTGGATCTCCTGACCTGACTTAATAGCGATCTTGCGATTCTCAAAAAGGAGGGGGCACTGGCGTAACAGTAGATGGTCATTAAGGAGAATCTGTTGTTACCAATCAATACTGATTGAGGTCTGCCAATGACAAAGTCAAGGATCCCGGGTATAAAGGGAGGTATAGAGACCCAAGTTTTGGAACTTTGCGGTAAGTTTTAAGCAGGTGATTGCATTGAACACCAATCTATAGAGGATAAACAGCAGCCTGATGTTTACAGTACAGTTGTCCAGATGATCTAAAACAGAGTGCTGGGGGAAGGGGCAGTGAAATAGCATCTGCTGTTACCTTATTGTTTCAATAGGAAAATTGAAGGAGGTCCAAGTCATTTCTGAGGCAGGAGTTGATTTGCACCATAACCAGCCTCATGAAGCACTTCATTACGGTGAATGTCAGTATTATTAGTCATAGAGGCAAATATATTAGAGGCTTTTAAGAGACGTTTGATAGTCACATGGATATAAGAAGAATGGAGGGATTTGGACAATGTGTAGGTAGGAGGGATTAGTGTTTGGGTGTTTTCGATTTGCCTTTTAGCTGGCTTGGCACAGCATTGTGGGCTGAATGGCCTGTTCCTGTGCTGTACTCTTCTAACTCTAATTTAGGCAGATTACTGTGCTCTTCTTGGTCACCAGTTCTATAGATGCCCTTTAGGAGCAGTTGGTTAATTCTATGCTTAGAATTCTGGTCCAGGATGTCCACCACAAATATCTTATCCGGAATGCTCTCAGGCATTGTATTCTCAAACATTTCTCTGGATTTGTAATATTCATGCAAGCAGGTATCTCATATTACTGTATTAATAATACCTTTTTATAGTAATGCTCTTGGTGATGAGATGCAGATTGTCCAAATCCCTCCATTCCTCAAATGTGAAATGGAAGATGGCCTTTATAAGGATCACTTCAGTTATACTTTTCAAGAAAAAGTGATCTGGAATAGGAAAAGAAAGCTGGTGTGTAATAAATCAGTGGTGGTGGCATTTCTTCATACCAAGAATCGGTCTATTGAGGACAAAGCAATGTGTATATGCAGAGTAAACAAAGTTCAGTTTGATCTATGAGTTCCTTCTTATTCCAGGATGAACTTGCCTTAACTACAGGCAGAAAATGTTGGAAACACTCATCAGATCAGGCAGCATCTGTGGAAGCAAAAACAGTAAGTATTTTTTTACCTAAACATTAACTCTGTTTCTCTTTCCACAGATGCTGCAAAGTCTCTTCAGTATTTCCAACATTTTCCAGTTTAATTTTAGATTTCTAGCAAGTATTTTTTTTCATCTTCATTACCTTAAATATAGGTCGTTTCTGCATAGAAATGTTGAAATGAAGCATCAGAGGTGTTGATGAAAGTCGTGTTCATTTTGTGTCAGCTCTCAACTAACCACTGGTCCAGGTGGAGTAAGAAATTAGGAAAGCTAAAGTTATGTTGGCCTTTATTGTATGTAAAAGGATATCTATAAAAGTAGGGAGAGCTTTCATCAGCTATACAGAGCCTTGTTAAGGCTGCATTAGTAATATTGTTGATAGGTCTGATCTCCCTGTCTAAGAGAGCACACATTTTCAATAGAAGTAGCAGTGAAGATTCATAATACTGATTCCTTGGATAGTGGGGTTTCTGTTTATATGAGAAGAGATTACCTGAGAAGAATGTGACGTGATCTCACTGAAACGTGCAGTCTTTATGGGGACTGATGGAGTCGAGAAAAGTTCATATTTCCCCTGTTTTGAGTGACTAGAAGCAGGGATCACAGCATCACAGTAGCATGTTGAGCATTCAGCACAGAGATGAAAAGAATCTTCACACAAAGGAGAGTAATTCTTAGAAATTCTCTACTTAAAGCATTTGTGGGGGCACAGTACTCCATACATTCAAGATGGATTGATAGATTTGAGAAATTAAGCATTATATGAAGTTAATACAGGAAAGTAGACCAATATACAATGACCAATTAATCTACCAACCTGTATACCTTTGGAACGTGCGAGGAAACTGCAGCACCCGGAGGAAATCCTCACGGTCACGGGGAGAATGTACAAACTCCTTACAGACAGCAAAATCAAAACAAAAGATACAGATCTTCAGTTCATATGAGTTAGAAATTTGTGTTTGACAGTGGTATAAAGTCGGCTGCATCAATGGGGTATTCCCATTGACTTTAATTAAGTAATCTGTATTAAACAGAGCATATGGTAGGCAGCCCAGTACTAATTTGTGTCACTGTCCAAGTTGAATTTCTACTTTATTAAAACCAGACTGCAGTGTAAAAAAAAATGAAAGCATACTTCTTGAAGAAATATTGGAAAACTTGTTGCAATAAATTGGTGGATTTAAATACATTTGAATTGCTTGGTACTGATTGTAAAAACTTATTTTGTACCTGTTTGTGCTTACTAAGGGCATGTTGTTTATCATGGTAAGAGCATTTTTAACAAAGTATGACAAAAAGTAACAATAACTAAATAGTACGTCTTTAAACAAGAACTCAATATGAATGTGCTTAGAATAATCAGTGAATTGATTTTTAGCACATGTTACAATGGGATGTAAATATTTTAAATGATGATCTTTGAAAAATTACTTACATTATTTATTACTCTTTTTCAGAAGAAACTGAATATATTGCTGTTTTCAGCCTTATTTCTGAAGACACGCAAAAGCAGCCAACTATAAGAATCAGCCGTATTTCTGCTGAAGCCCAGAAAGTGTTGTGCTCCAGTCCATTACTTCTCATGCAGTACTGGCCCATTACATTCCACAGAATTTCCCTCCCTGTGCTTATTTCAAATTGCTGTTATTTCCCTAGATATGCCTCTCCTACACCCCAGGTCTAATACATGCATGGAAAGAAAAATCTCTCATTCCTCCAAATGGATATCAGAAATATTCTAGATTTTTTTATGTTTAATAATTGCAAAGATGTCACATATTGCTGTTAATTGCCAAGTGAATTATAATCATTAGGAAAAAAAACAGTACATTCTTACAAGAATTACAGAAAATGTGCACATTACTAAACAAGGACATGTAAAAGGATCTTTATAAACTAAATAATATCATAAATTTATGGTGTCAAAAGTGATTTCAAATTTTTGTCAGTTGTTTACAAATATCTACAAATGCATAGTTGTAAGTTAGAAGAAAGCAATGAAAGGAATTGAAAGGAAAAGAAAATTGAAAGGAAGATGAATCTTTGTGCTTGGCTATTAGCTTCAGAAATTATAAGCATTTTATTTAAATGCCTTGAGTTAGAATGAGCCCAGAGAAGGAAAGAAAAACTGCAAAATACCATGATTCCTACTCTCTGGAATCACACAGTTCATTGAGGCATTCTGTTCAACCAATAACACTGGAAAAAGTTTGGAATATGTAAACAAATCACAGTGGATCAACTTGTTAGAACCTGACCTGGTGAAAAGGTTTTACCAGGCCTGGCCGTGCTTATGCATGTTGTAAATATGTGAGTGGCAGTTTGCCAGAACAGTGACTTAAGCACCAAAAATGATAACTGTTCATAATAAGAAAGCTTTTGATGACAAATGTACAGGAAAAAACAATAGAGCATGTGATAGATTCAGTGATAAGCAGGTCTGAGTTTTTTTTATTATTAATCTGTACAAAACTGAAATGTATTGTATACAGAAAAGCTGTAGTGAGTTTCTTTTTAATACACTTTGTAAAGAATTGTCTGTCCTGCTGTTAAGTTCTACTTTGGCCATTTGAATTGTCTAAACTAAATTCCATTTAAATCTTAATCCAGGTTTCATATTATCAACTGATACCCATCAAATGTTTTCCAATAAAGATCTGTTTGTTGCATTGTTTAAGTGATTAAATGTCAGTAGTTCTTTCAAACTAGAGATACCCAGTATTATGAAGCCTTCAGAGAACTCCAGAGTGCCTTACCTGGCTTGTTAACAAACAAAAAGAGGTGCATTTTTAATTAAGCTTTTGCTGTGGTGCAACAAAGCGAGGCAAATGTAGCATACATTAGTTTGGGTATTTGAAAAACTATTAAGTCCAACACTTTAGGATGTCAGCATTAAAATGTTATCTTTTAGCACTAATTTTATTTGCATGATGAATGGATTTAGTTTAGACTCAGGAAATCATGCTGTGAATATGGGTAATGAATTAGAAATCTTGATTTCTTGTACATAGTTATATTGTAAAATGATTAAAAATATATGAATTATAAAGATAGTGCCACTTGTGGCCATTGGGCCAAAGGTCCCTAATTTATGTGCTCTGTAAGGTAATCTCTGTATACTCATATCTTAGATATTTATCCCTTTGTTTCTGTACTAAAACAGTAATTTGCTGTCCTAAAGGACTATATGTTGATCAGCTACAAATTTTACACATATTTTTGTATTGTGATTCATGTATATTAGCAGATCTTTCTATCCATTTGTAAAATACATATATTATTGTAACTTTTTTAATAAAAAGTACTGTTCTAAACCTTCATGATTGGAACAAAAGTTGTATTTTTGACAATCTGTCTCACAATTTCATGTGCTTCACATTCCATGTTTTCAGAAATGGTTATTGAATTTGCTGACTTTACACTAAACAAGACCCATTTGGCTCATCATTTGGTGCAAGCACTTCACTTGAAAGTGACTGCTCCATTTCATTCCCCTTAAATAATGCAGCAGTTGCCACTTGAACAACGCCAGGTGAAGCACTTGAGCTGTGTTATTTTCTTTGCAACAAAGACCTTCAAATGGTAAATCAGTCCTCAGTTTATGCTCACCTGTCATTGTACAACCAGCCAGTAAAATTACTTACCTTCTTAAAACCTTTTGCAAATTAAAAACAAATCAGACTCCATCATGTTTTATTTCATCTCGTCCATGTCTAAAATATCATTTTTGACATTTTCTACAATCAAATATATCATTCCTTACATGATTACCTGATTCCCTGAACTACCTAACCATGTGATTCCAGTATTCTTACAAAGGTAGTGCTGACCCATTGAAGATCCTGTCAATTGGCCAGATAAAATTGTATAGTTTTCAGGTCATTTTCGCACATTTATTGGCAATACACAAAGCTATAAGCTCCAGATGACCCTATGTATCCCTACTAGCTGTTTAGCTACCTTTCCCCATTCTATCTATTCTTCAACAATATTAAGAATCTTCTTTTTAATAATCAACAGTACACGTACTAAACTGTTTATGTTCTCTCTTAATGTCAAGTAAGATTATATAACTTTCCATTATCTCAGATTTAGTCACTACCAAATCTTCAGCCAGAAGATAGTGAATCTGTGGGATTTGTTGACATAGAGTCTCTATGGGTTAAGGAATGGCAGGTGTAAAAGGACCCTAATGGCGGTTGTATACAGGTCTCCAAACAGCAGCCTGGATGTGGATTAAAAATGACAGCAGGAGATAGAAAAGGCTTGGGGATTTTAACATGAAAGTGGATTGGGAAAGCCAGGTCAGTAATGGACCTCAAGACAGAGAATTTGTAGAATGTCTAAGGGGTGGCTTTTGAGAACAGCTTGTTGTTGAGCCCACTAGGGGATTGGCTGTGTTGGATTGAGTGTTGTGCAATAATCCGGAAGTGTTAAGTGAGTTTAAGGTTAAGGAACCCTTAGGGTACAGTGATCACAATATGATAGAGTTCACATTGAAATTTGAGAGGGAAAAGATAAAATCCAATGTATTGGTATTTCAGTGGAATAAAGGAAATTACAGTGGCATGAAAGGGGAACTGGCCGAAGTTGACTGGAAAGGGATATTTGCAAGAAAGACAGCAGAGCAGCAATAGCTGGATTTTCTGTGAAAAATGAGGGAAGTGCAAGACAGATATATTCCAAATAAGGAGAAATTTTCAAAGGGAGGAAGGACACTACTGTGGCTGACAAGTGAAGTCTGAACCAAAGTGAAAACAAAAGGGTGGACATACAAGGAAGCCAGAGCTAATGGAAAGATAGAGGATTGGGGAGCTTTTAAAAACCTGCAGAAGGAAACTAAGAAGGTCATTTGGAAGGAAAAGTTGAATTATGAGAGGAAGCTGGCAACTAATATTAAAGAAGATACTAGAAGCTTTTTAAAATATAAAGGGTAAAAGCGAGTCGAGGGTAGAAAAAGGACCATAACAAAATGACACTGGAGATATTGTAATGAGAGATGCAGAGATGGCAGTGGAACTGAATGCATATATTGCATCAGTCTTCACAGTGGAAGGCATCTATCGGACATTCAGGAGTGTCAGGGAAGTGAAGTTTGTGCAGTGAAAATTACAACTGCAAAGGTGCTCAGGAAGCTTAATGGTCTGAAGGTGGATACATCTCCTGGACTTGACGGAATACACCCTCGGGTTCTGAAGGAAGTAGCTGAGAGATTACGAAGGCATTAACAATGATCTTTCAAGAATCAATAGAATCTGGCATTGTACCGAATGACTGGAAAATTGCAATTGTTACTCCAATATTTACCTGTTAGCCTGACATCAGTGGTTGGGAAGTTGCTGGAATCAATTGTTAAGGATGAGATATCAGAGTAGCTAGAGGCACGTGACAAGATTGGCCAAAGCCAGCATGGTTTCCTGAAAGGAAAATCGTGCCTGACAAACCTACTGCAATTCATTGAGGAAATTACAAGCAGGGTAGACAAGGGAGATGCAGTAGACATGGTGTACTTGGATTTTCAGGCCTTTGATAAGGTGCCTCACATGAGGCTGCTCAGCTAGAAAAGATCCCATGGAATTACAGGGAAGTTACTAGCATGTGTGGAGCATTGGCTGGTTGGCAGAAAACAGAGAGCGGGAGTAAAGGGATCCTATTTTGGTTGGCTGCCGGTTACCAGTGGAGTTCCACAGGGCTCGGTGTTGAGACCGCTGCTTTTTACGATGTTTGTCAATGATTTAGACTACAGTATTAATGAATTTGTGGCTAAATTTGCTGATGATAAGTGGAGGAGTGGGTAGCGTTGAGGAAATAGAGAGCCTGAAATGAGACTTAGTTTAGGGAAATGGGCAAAGAAGTGGTAAATGAAATACAATGCTGGAAAGTGTATGGTCATGCACTTCAGTGGAAGAAATAAATGGGCAGACTATTATTTAGATGAGGAGAGAATTCAAAATGCAGAGATGCAAAGGGAATTGGGAGTCCTTGTGCAAGATACCCTAAAGGTTAACCTGCAGGTTGAGTCGGTTGTGAAGTAGGCGAATGTAATGTTGGCATTCATTTCTAGAGGTATGGAATATAAGAGCAGGGATGTAATGTTGAAGCTCTATAAGGCACTCGTGAGACCACACTTGGAGTATTGTGTGCAGTTTTGGGCTCCTTAGTTTAGAAAGGATATACTGATATTGGAGAGGGTTCAGAGAAGATTCACAAGAATGATTCCAGAAATGAAAGGGTTACCATATGAAGAACATCTGGCCGCTCTTGTGCTGTATTCCCCGGACTTCAGGAGAATAAGGGGGGATCTGATAGAAACATTCTGGATGTTAAAAGGCCCGAACAGATTAGATATGGCAAAGTTATTTCCCATGGTAGGGGATTCTAAGACAAGAGAGCCCACAACTTCAGGGTTGTAAGATGTCCTTTTAGAACTGAGATGTGGGTGAGAGTCAGAGGGCGGTAAATCTGTGGAATTTGTTGCAACAAGAGGCTGTGGAGGCCAAGTCATTGGGCGTATTTAAGGCAGAGATAGATAGGTTCTTGATTAGCCAAGGCATCAAAGGGTATGGGGTGAAAGCAGAGGAATGGGGATGACCGGAAGAATTGGATCAGCCCATGATTGAATGGCGGAGCAATCTTGATGGGCCAAATGGCCTATTTCTGCTCCTATGTCTTATGGTCTTATGGTCTTATGGTCAGAGGGCTATGGAGGCAAAGTCAATGGTATATTTAAGGCAGAAATTGATAGATCCTTGATTGGTAAGGAGGTTAAGGGCTATGAAAAGAAATGGGTTTAAAAAAATCAGCTATGATGAAAGTCAGAGCAGACTCAATGGGCCAAAAAGACTCATTTCTATTCCTGAGGCTCTGTCCAGGTCTACGTCATAAGAGGAAATAAGAATAATCTGCAGCAGATCTGGACCACTGGATCAATATATTTACAGGCTCAGATTTTCCGGGACAGTGTCACAGAGATCTATATTATTCTACAAGGCAACTTTAAGAAACATTCGAGTAGTTGGATTGCTCTCAACTTGGATGTCAAGGAAGAGTGAAATAACAACAGAAACTACTGGAAATACTCATCACTAGGCAGAGAAACAGAGGTAGCATTTCAGGTCAGAGATCAGCAGAACTGGGAAGGAGACATAAGAAGGTAAGAGTGAGTCTTGTCTTTCAGGTCCTTGGATTATTCCAGATGGTGATAGATTAACATTGTGCATCTTTCCAAGAGATCACCCAGGCTCCTTCCTGCTGAGGAATGCGTTCTTGAATGTTGGTTTGAGGAGAATGTAACACCTCCGTTCTGAGGATTATTCACCATTTCTAGCTTTGCACAAGTGTAGGCAGCCACTGACCCATCAGGCTCCTGAAAATAATCTTGCCTTTTTTTTCAATGGAACAATTTTCCATTCAAAGTATAGGTGGATCTTTATCATAGGAACAATTTTTAATGGCAAATGCCATATAAAAATAATGTGTAATTCCTCATTTGGAAGGGTACATAGTTGGACATTTTCAGCAACCACCTTTCCCGAGAGAGTTGGATCCAGGGGGACAAAGATTGCCTAGCTCTCACATCTCTTTGTGCCCCAAAAAAATCCATTAAAAATCTCCTAAAGAAGGATTCCATTATCTTTATGAGTCTGGGGAATATGGCATTACACTTCAGCAGAGTCAGAATCTTGAAATAAGCAAGAATTGACTCCAGCACATTCACAATGACATGGGTGATAATTGCAACCTCTCTAGCTGAAGCATGGTAGAACATGCAACAATGCCAGTAGCTACCAGGGCAAAACAAGTTAATTCTGCACTCTGAAGAATGTCAATTGCTATAAATGAAAGCACATTCAAATGGTGCTAATATCTTGAGAATCATTTATTATATGGAGACATCAAAATGGAAAACCAGGACATTTGTCTCTACTGTTACCCTGACTTGTCTTTTCCAAATGAAAATTTATAGGTGATTTTCATTGTCCTTCTACAATATCTCAGTGCCCTCTTTGTGGCCATAGACTAGCTGTTGGAAGGCTGGTCCCTTTCATATGGATTGTATAAATGTCTTGGAAAACCACAAGTGGCTTTTAACCTAGATGGGCAAACTTCTGTTGAGGGATGCAATGGGTGGGGATGACCTTCTGCAGCACTGTGTATGCTGCCTGAGAAGCTGTGAACTGGTGCATATGATATGACCTCTTGAGGGATTGTGGAGAGAGAGGCACAATAACCTGCTGGCAGCCAGGTTGTGTGACTATCCTTTTAATTCCCAGACCGCAAGATGACACTAGTGACAGACTCCCTGATATCTTATCCTCTGCAGAATCTGGGCTGAACTACACTCAAAAACTTGAGTTGAAGGAACTCATGCTCCTGTGTAAGAGAGTTTGAATGTGCTACTGTACATCTCTGCTGCTTTGTTCACATCTCACTGCTCCACAAGGGTCCCAACCTGCTCTCCACTGGCATATCCCTGTTCCTGAGGATCCCAACTGCTTCCTGTGGCAGAGTGCACAACTGCTACTATGTTGGGGGTGAGACCAATAGACATAAAACAATGCTGGGTGGCCTCTTTCTGTGCCTCCAGAACTTTAGTCATCTGGAGCCACTTGGCTATGTGTGACAAAACTACGGCTAAGTCCTTGATAAAAAGTGTGTTGACCTTTTCATCTTCTGGTTCTGTGCAAACTCCTTTAGGGATATGAATATGGGTTCCTTCTCTTTTTTTACTTACCTCCTATATATGAGCAGGCAGACTTGGCAGTTCATTCATCATCTTGGTCTCCATCCACATCAGCTTTGCCTTGAAACAATGTAATCCCGAACCTCATCTGAATCTCCTGAGACAATGCACACTAACTGTCCAGTGAAACTGCCCAACAAATTACCTACACCTCATGTTAGTCTGCTGCCTTCCAGTCTCCACTAAATGTTTATCCCTCTTCATTTTTCTGCTAAGGACACAAGTCCATTCTGTAAAGTGTGCTGTGGGGGTACCACATGCAATGATATATTTGGGTCATGATAACAGATGGCTGTGGAGGCCAAGTTACTAGATTTATTTAAGGCAGAAATTAATAGGTTCTTGATTTGTAAAGGGTTAAGGATTATGGAAAGAAGGCAGGAGAATCAAAGTTTAAAGTACATTTATTATCAAAGTATGTATACATTATACAACCTTGAGATTCATCGCCTTTAAGGCAGCCATAAGACAATGAAAACCAAAGGAACCCATTAAAAATGAGGTTGAGAAAGGGTTTGAGAGGAAAAAAACTCAGCTAATATAGAATTGTTGAGCAGACTCTTTGGATTGTATGGCTGCTTATGTGCATTTTATAGCCTTCTAGTTTTATGATAATCACCCCAACATCCACCCCCTCTTCTCCCTCCTCTCTTCCCTCCTGCTCTTCCACCTCCCCAAACTATTGATTCTCCACCAGCTCTTCTTCCTCATGTTCTGCCCATGGTTGGACAGGTGCCTCTCCTAGTAACAAAATATTTGCTATTTAATCTGTCAGACCACATGGAAACATTCCTTTCAAGAGCACAACATCATATTTTCTTTTTGACCAAGCAGAACATTGCCCAAAAAATGCATAGTTGAAGATCAATCATTCAGAAAATTACCTCTCACATGATGTCTTTTGCCATTATTTTCATATGCAACGATTTTCACAAGTGTCTGACAATACATGCATACAAATTCTATCACTTTCTATTTATAGCACACTTTTTAGTGTCTTTAAAATCAATTAAGCTAAAGTAAGACTGATTAGTAGTGCTTCAATTCTACTTGCCTGTTTGTAACATTGGTCACCATTTAGTCTCCTGTGTAGCATTTGTTGCAATGAACTTTTGGGTGAACTTGTTATTACCTCAGTTCTCCCTCCCTTATTGTATTCAGCTGAATGCTGGTGAGCTTTTCAACCTCTAATGACATCATCCTTTTTATATGTAACGTCCTGGGAAAGGTTCACTGCTAATGTAATGGATTCCCTGCAGCTGCAGTTGTTGGGTTATGACTGGAGATAATGGGGGCTTTGGAGTGTGCCATGTCCAATGAGGGGAGGTGTTTCGCTTTCATTTGTGTGCAAGAGAACGGAATTTACGGGCTTTTGGTTCAGGAGAAGATGGAGAGAGAAGATGCCAGAACGAGGAAGTCATAGACTGCAGGACTGAACAGACTTGGAATGGGGTCGGGAGTCGACGACACCTGGGGGAAATCAATGGTGAACAACCAGACAGGAGACAGTGAGCTTCAACATGTGTATTAGACTGTTTCATTAAAATGGGCCCTTTTCTTTGTTTTGTTTACTAACCCTATAGTCAAATTAAGAATTATAAATCTCAGTTGCTTAATTGCATATTGAGTACTGTTTGTTATTTCATGATACTGACTTGTAACAGGGGAACACATCACGCAGCATCCACCCAAACAATATTTCTCAGGTCTGGCCAGGCCGGAGGCTGTCTTCCCCTAGATTAACGCAGCTGGCCAAACCTGAGGATTACAATTGTGGGGGCTCATCCGGGATAAATTTTATAGGATGCTATGTGATTGCTCTGAACCAGCTTGACCATTTGATGATCAATGGTATGTGGAGATGATCCTTGCAGTATGTTAAGGTGAAGAAAGGAGCAGATACAGGATGTGATCATCACCTTGTTGTGGCAGTGATGAAACTTAAGTGAGAAGCACTGGGACCAGAACCCATGTACAAAGATGTTTTGAAGTTGAGACACTCAAGGACACCAGTATGAGATCTCCCTTCACCATTCCACTTAAGAACAGATTTCAGGCCTTGCAAGTCCTTGAAAAGAATGTGTCAGTAGACAAGATCGACACAATGTGAAATGCTTCAGTCTTCAAGGAGAGCAGTGAGGCTTGTCTAGGACACAGAGCTGGAAAGAAGAACAAAGAAAGGATACAGCAGTAAACATGGACAGCCATGAAGAAAATCAGGAAGAAAGTGTTAGGTGCAGAGTCAAAATGAATCAAGGTGAAACTTCAACTAGCATACACTGAAGCTAACAAGGAAGCAACGATACTTATAAAAAAGGATAAGAGAGTCTACAAGGAAGACCTTACAGTGGAGGCAGCCAATCAAACTGATCAAGGAAATATATACAAAACTTACAAGATTTCATAATTGGTATATGGAAAGTTCCAGGCCAGATCCAGTGGTCCCATAAGAGATAGGAATGGTCTGCTTCTTATGATCTGAGAATTTGCCAGAGAAAAAGCAACAGAATATTTCAGAGAATTACTGAATAGGTTACCAGCAGAGGAAAACCTGACATCCAAGAGGCAGCCGAGGACTTTGATATCAACACAGGTCCATCCTGGAATGAAGAGACTATTGCTGTGATTAAATCATTAAAGAACAGCAAAGCTCCAGGACATGGCAATTAGAATGCTGAGCTGTTCAAAGCTGAGCCAGAAGTTGCAACAGCCATGCTGCAAACACTGTTTACTATAATCTGGGAATGGGGACAAGTACCCAAGGACTGGACAAAAAGTGTTATTGTTAGGATCCCCAGGAAAGGAGCACTCAGTGATTGCAACAACTGGTGTGGCATCTCACTTCTGTCAGCACTCAGCAAGATTCTCGCCAAAGCCATTGTCCAATGGATTACAGATGCTGTCAATGTGAGTTTGAGGAAAGAGCAAGCTGGCTTCAGGAAGAGGCTGTGTCAACCAGAAGTTAACACTGTGTGACCTCATGGAGCAGTGCACAGAGTGGGAGAGACAACTATATTTAAATTTCACGGACTTTTAAAATGTCTTACTTGGTGGCGCAGTAATGTCAGCACCGGACTCCGGAGCAAAGGTTCCTGAGTTCAAATCCAAGTCAGGTTGAGCGTTGAGCTAGTAAATCAGCCTCATAAAAACAAAAATAGCTTGCTACGGAAATAACGGCATGACGGTGCCCCAATAACTCCACTGCCGAGTTAAGGGCTATTCTTCTTCTTCTATTGACTTTTAAAAGGTCTTTGATATCATCCACAGGGAGAGCTGCTGGCGAGTTCTCAGATCATATGGATCCTTTCCAAGATTGTCTACCTGCACAGCTGGAGACTGCAATTTGTGCTTTGAAGTCAAGACTGGATTCAGCAAGGCTATGTGATGTTGGTGACATTGTTATGAGACAAAAAATGCGAAAGGTAAGCAGAGAGGCATTAGGTGGACTTTATTCTCTACTTTAGAAGACCTTGACTTTGCAGATCACTTTGATTACTATCACATACCCACCAGCACATGCAATAGAAATCTCAGCACCTGTGTACCTTTCATAGACAGGTTGGACTCAGAGTCAGTTAGATAAAAACTGAGAGCATGACCCTTAATGTAGAGTCTCCTCCTCCCATCCAGACAAAAGATTAGACTTACCCAGCACTGGCAGATTCACCTACCTGGCCAGCATCGTTCGACAGGATGGTGAGACCAACGACAATATCCAGTGCAGACTCAGCAAAGCTAAAAAGCTCTGCAGATCAATGAGCAACATATGGGGATCAAGCAATTACAACATCCACATCAAGGTGAAACTGTACCAGAGCTATGTTCTGCCCACACTCTTGTACAGGTGAAAATGCTGGTGCATGACAGAGAGCGACCTTGCCTAGCTGTCATCATTCCACACCACGAGCCTCTGGAAGATCCACCATATTTTCTGACTAAGAAAAATCTCCAACCATGTCCTAGTCCTTCTGTCTCATCAAGGGGACATGGCCACAATCATCATGAGGAAATGTTGGAGATGGATTGGGCACATGATGAGAAGTTAGGCCAGCTCCACCATCAAGACAGCATTCATTGGGCCCCTGAAAGGGTGGAGCAAATGCGGGAGACCAAATATAGCTTGGTGCCTGATCATCCAGGCAGAAATAAGGACCCTTGAACTGCACCTGGGGCACAATATGGCCAACGACCTACTTTGCTGCCCTAAACACTAGCAACATAGCAGGTATTAAGTAAGTACTCTAAGCATCATACCCTATGTTCTAAATCTACACACTCTAGTTTTAGATTTCTCTGCTATAAAGAGAACTTTCTACCCTAAGTTTGAGTGATGGAGTGTGGAGGACAGAAAGAGTGAGACAGGCTATAGTGCAGCAATGAGGGACTGGGGAGAGTTTGCCAGATATGAGGCCCCTCATCCCTACTGGAGGTGCTGCTTTCCCAGACACATGTTGTTTCTCCACCAATGCCCACACTCTTGGGGGTGTTACGGAAACTCTCCCTAAATGGCTAGGTGGCTAGGTTTGGGAGGCATTGGTGATGATCCAGAGGGGGGCATTCTATAAGACACATCAATATAGAAAGCCAGAGTAAATATGGCTTTCAAGGTCAGTGGACCTGGGTAGACAGCTCATCTTCCAAGCACTTCGAGAGGCAAAGCTTCCGCTTTCCTGCTGCGCTCCACTGCAAGCGTCTGGAATTCCACAATGTGATCTAGCACAGAGAGTGAGACTTGACATTGGCAAAGTACCAAATCTGCTGCCTCCCTTCCACCTCCTGGATGGTCAAGAACCTGGCACATTTCAGTGTGAAATCCTCATATTTGTTACAAATGGTGGCTTTCTTGTCCCAATTACAGGTAACTCAGTTCAGAGCATACCCTGTGAAGCGAGAGAGCAGTAGCAATCTTGGTTCAGTCTGTGGAATACAGAGATGGCTCGAGCTTGAAGTGTAAGATGCAATGGGACAGGAAGGTGTGGCATTGGGGTGGAGCTCCAACAAAGTGTTCAGGCATGGGTATTCAGGTGTCAGGGAGGAGGTTGACTGGTGCAGAGTTACTTCACCAGGACAAAGAGTGGGATGAAGGTGCTGGCCAGGTGAAAAATGGTTTCCTGCTACTACTTCTGGATCATGTGCTCCTGTTGACAGACAACTTCCTTCAGGTGAGCATAGCCTCCTGGGTCACCTCAATCAGGATAGCCTACTGATCCTGTCAGAAAATGTACCGAATTCATAACACAAAAGTAGGGCAGCAGAGATGATTCAGTGGTGAACACTGACTTTAATAATAGACCACAAAATAACAAACCACGAGGGGTCACAAACCAAGACAGAACAGAAACTAGATACAACAGGCAACAAAATAAACTTTAGGGAAAGAGAGTGAACTGGTTGAGGCCAACTGCTTTGATGAGTGGACAAGGACTGTGAATGAGAATTGGGGTTAAATAGGCTGCAGGCAATGAGTCTGGAATGAGAGGCAGGTGAATCTGATGAGCTGGGCGGAGACTGGGAGGAGCCTGTGCAGGCTGGGAATTGTCAGTGGGAGCAGAATTTATGGCAGAAAGGTGAAGGGGAGAGAGTTCCTTCAAAAGGAATTAAGTTTTTTACAGCTCAATTATGTGAAATAAATTTATTAGATATTCCTAAAGACATGTAGAGTTATCTAATAATCTGAGATATGAATATGTCACAAGTGGATATCAAATGCTTTGATTTGTAGAAGGGATACTTAACCATCATATAAAAATAAATGAGATTAAGAAAAGATTTTTTAAATGCAATGAAATTGTAAACTGTTTTATAAAGGTTATGCTTACTGTTCACTATATTCAGATTACAAAGGAAATCATTTACTGAAGAGTAGTTGTCTCTAACAGTAAAACAATTAAGTATGAAAGAGCCTTTGGCGATCACCCCAGAAGTGTTGATATTTACAAAATACATTATTACCCAAAATGATGATCCTTCAAAGAGGAATGTCTGTTTTTTTTTAAAAAGGCACTAGAATATGGAATATCCTTAAGAAATGAATATAAATCATCCTTGCTGATATGAAGCAATAGACAGGTTTTCAAATGCTCCTCTTTTGCCTCTTGTTCATTATCTAACTAATTAGACTACTCTTGCTCTATTTAAAAAATTTAGCTCACTCATTTCAAGCGATCGCAGTCAACAACTAAGAAGCCATTCTTCACCACTTTCACTTCAATTTTGGCAGTCTGTCCTTTGATCATCAACAATACAGAGTAAATTAATGCATTTCAATTGATAATAGCATATTTTGCTTTCTCAGTTTTGAACTATTAAAACTGCCAGTGACAGTCTTTATTGAGTCTCAATTTTGCTCCAAAAGAAGAAGACAAAGTCCATTAACAACCTTAATTATAAGCACATCTCTTCTTTCTGACTGTCTGTACTTGTCTATTGATGTTAAAATTTCATACTCTGTATTCTCCCTATTGCTGATGCTATTTGACTTTCCATCCACATTTCTAACTCTTCCAGAAGCAACTCATTCCCTCTGAACCTCATATCCCATATTTTGTCATTGGTAGAAATAATTATTCTCATGCCATCCTTGTTAGCTTTTCATCCTGATTAATTTCAATACTCAAGCACACAATACAAACGCTATAAGTTTCATTTATTCTGTACACGTATCCTTACAGACCAATGTATTGCTTTGAAAAATACATTGGAGCAAGCTTAATTTTGAAGAAAGAGAAATATAATTATAAATATAAAGGAAAGTGTTTGCTCTAGTAACCCATCTAATTTGGTCCTGAGCTGAGATATTATCTAAGTGGAATTTGCATATTCTCCCATGGTCATATGTGTTTTCACTAAATGTTCTGTTTTCCCACCACACAAGTTTGGCTTGTTTGTTAATCAGCCACTATAAATTGTCCTAATACCTGTGGCAGAAGCTTGGGGGAGGGGGAAAGGTGAAGTAGATAATATGGGTTTTGTGTTGGATTGGTGAAAATGAGTGTATTATAATTGACGCAGTGAGCTGGTTCATCTTATGTGATTCTGTGACTCAGTTACTATGATTGTGATAATTCTAATATACAAGTTTAATTTATTGAAAAGAACAGACGGACAGGGTGGGTGCACATCACATCAGTCTTTAAGATCAACACACACACAAAATGCAGAAGGAACTCAACAGGCCAGACAGCATCTATGGAAGAAAGTATAGTCGACGTTTCCCGCAGAAACCCTTGGGCAGGACTGGAGAAAAAAAGCTGAGGAGTAGACTTGAAAGGTGGGGGGAGGGAAGCGAGCAACACCTGGTGATAGGTGAAACTTGGAGGTGGGGATGAAGTAAAGAGCTGGGAAATTGATTGCTGAAAGAGACAAAAGGCCGTGGAAGAAAGAAAAAGGGGGGAGGAGCACCAGAGGGAGGCGATGGGCAGACAAGGAGTTAAGGTAAGGGAGGGAAAAGGGGATAGGAAATGGTGAAGGAGGGAGGGGTGGGAGGCATTACCAGAAATATGAGAAATCAATGTTCATGCCATCAGGGTAGAGGCCACCGATGTAGATTGGGAGACCACTTTGCTGAGCATCTATGCTCCATCTGCCAGAAAAAGCGGGATCTCCCAGTGTCCACCCATTTTAATTGCACTTCCCATTCTCATTCCCATTCCCATTCACATTCCGATATGTCCATCCATGGCCTCCTCCACTGTCGTGATGAGGCCACACATAGGTTGGAGGAACAACACCTTATATTCCATTTGGGTAGCCTCCAATTTTGAGGAAATGTTGGTAGCTCCTTCCACCACCCCCACACTTTTTCTTTCTTCCACAGCCTTCTGTCTCCTTCACCAATCAACTTCCCAGCTCTTTACTTCACTCCTCCCCCTCCAAGTTTCACCTATCACCTGTCACCTGATGTGTCTCTCTCCTCTCCTCCAACCTTCAAATCTACTCCTCAGCTTTTTTTTCTCCAGTCCTGCCAAAGGGTTTCGGCCAGGAAACGGCGTCTGTACTTTTTTCCCCATAAATGCTGCCTGGCCTGTTGAGTTCTTCCAGCACTTTGCATGTGTTGCTCGGATTTCCAGCATCTGCAGATTTTCTCTTGTCAGTCTTTAAGATGGTTGGATACGCCATTAAAAGGGCGCATGTTGATTTCGTAAACCAAGGAAGTTGTACAAAATGTTTTAAAGTTATATGACATGGAGAGGCCCGAACGGTAAATGCCCAATTCTTGATAAAACTCTTTAAGATCGATATTTAGAGGGGATATTGTATCGATGTGTAGGAAGGAGAGATGCCAGAGAACTTGACTTCCAGAGCCTGAAAAGTTAGGGGTCCAAAATCAGTTGATAGAAGGTTCAAATTTTAGAAGGATTTTAGAACCATCTCTTCCCGTTTTGGAAGCATGGACAACCAGATGACGCAGATTTGTCATCAGTAAGATGATCAAAGATGACATGAAAGAAAATAATACGAACACAGATGGTTGTTACGAGCTGGAACGCAAGTCTCGAAAGGGGAAAATTTGCGAGGCCATGGGGGGTAGAGCAGATGGGTGATCCTTTCAAAGACCGGAATAAATACGAAGAACCGAATTATCCCATTCTAAACCGGGCCATGCATTTATCGGGGACAAATAAAACGCATGCATTTCAGAAAGTCTCCAGTTTATGGAGCAGGATTGTTGTCACTGGAGCGAGAAATATCATTCAAAGACACTGAAAAGCTTTAGCACCTATGCATAGAAATGGTTAATAAACTTACTAGTGAGGAATGTAGATAACAACGTGAGTAATTATTAAAATTAGAATTAAATTGTCTGAATGCGCTGGTACGGAACTGCGAAAGCGTGATAAGATATAATGCCGACTTTAAAAGACATTAGGATGTGTGTAAAATAATCAGCGAAATGATCAATATTCCCTCCTGCTGGGGAGAACGCGCTTGGGTGTGCGGTTCTTATGACTAGACAGAGCACTGCGGGAACAGTACAACGAGAGCCGACCCACTGATAGCGTAAATGAATGGACCTGTAGGAGCTACTGATCAAAGGGGTCGTTTTTGCAACTCTGGGCGATTCCATTCAGCAAATCAAAACAATTCACGGAAATGCCAAGAGAGGTGATCCTAAGTAAACTCCATTAACAATGTTATACTGGTACTGTTGTAATTTGTCTTCCCATTTCTAGATTATTGTTTTGCTACCCTTGTCTTACTCAACTTTCATACTGATCCCTGTTTACAGATCCCAACACATAATCATATGCATTATCATTAGTGAGAAGAAAAATTCTGTGAGTAATGGACCCGTCTCCTCACTACCAATGCTGAAGCTCTGACGAATGCTCGGAAGGTGGTAAAATATAATACCATTGTCCGAAAATGGATGCATTGTCACCAGGTTACTCACTCTTTCTACCCGCAGCTCCTAACAGGAGTACGCAATCTGCTGTGATTAACGTGCGCTCACGTATTTTTATTACGCGCCCGTTGAGCACACGATTTAAATTTCCAATACTTTGTTTTGCTTTGCAATTGTTTTTGATTTTGTTTTAATTGTTCGTTATTTAGTCATTCGTCATCAGAGACTAAAACTCGACATAAGCTTAACCTATAATGGTTAAAAGTGCAATGTGTTCAATTTTTTCGCAGCCGTCCTATTTGGGTTCAAAGAGTGAATGGGATGAAACAATATTGCGTTGTAAAATCCATATATATGTTGCAGGCACCGCCAAACCTCCACTTAACACCAATAACGTTGAAGTGAACTATAGTCGTTTCTGATACAACATACGAAAATAACTTTTTTTAAAAGCGTTGTTGCTAGTTTGGCAGTTTAAGTGCCATTCATTCATTGAGCAATTGTGAACACGTACTTGGGGATATGAATACATTTCATGATCATTTCTGAAAAGGAAAGCCGTCATTTCCTGAACGCCTCCCATCAGCACCACAGCTTCTGAACAGCTCCTCTCCTTCTTTGGGGGTCGAGGCATTCTCCTCGTTAAAAAGCACTAGGTTGGGACTAGGCACACATGCGGCCAGAGCTCGTCGCTTCCGGGTCACCTCTGGTCAGATGTAACTCCAGAGAGAGAGAGGGAGAAGCAGGGTGAGCCTTTCCTTTACAGTCCAACCCCCGTCCACTCAACCTATTTGATCCAGCCCCCTGCTGCAGCTGTCACAGACCATGGCAGCAAAGCAGCCCAAGGCGAGCGAAGAAAACGATCTACCGGTTTACTTAGCCAAGCCGGGCACCAGCAGCCCCAAGCCCCGACAGAAGTACGGGGGCATGTTCTGCAACGTGGAGGGAGCCTATGAAAACAAAACCATCGACTTCGATTCGTTGAGTGTGGGCAAGCGCAGCGCTCGGAGTCTGGGAAGGAGCGACGGGAGTCAGGTTTCTATCGAGTCTGACGGTTTGAGCGAGACAGGGAGTGATGTCAGTGAAATGTCCAGCTACTGTGAGCCTGTGGCGCGGGGCGAGACCGAGCTGGATCAGTTATCCGGCGCTCAGAGAGCAGGATCTCCGCACATCTCCCGCACTCAGGTAAAAGTCATCACTCGTGTGCACATGGTCTCAAATATCACAAGTTACCTTGTATTCCTTTAACTACCGAACTTGTTTAAAATGGGGAGCTGGGGACCCGCATTGTTCCATTCTGCTTGACATAGCAAGGTCCCCGGTGTGAATATTTACAAAGGGAGAGAGTCGAAGCCTTAGAGAAGCTTAGCTCTCCCACGTGTCACTGTTGTAAATATATTTGAAACAAAGGAAAAGTTTCTATAGGCGTTTTAAGAAGAGTTGATCTTTCTCGGTGAGCATGCTTTGATAATGATTGAGAAATGAGCGCCCGATTGACCTGACAATTTACATGAGAATAAGGTGTTTTGGTCGTAGTCGCTAACACGGCTTTGCTGAAGACAAGGTGCCATCCCCATAAACTTTCCCTTAAACTTTGCTTCATTCTGAAGTCAGCTCCGGACCATTCATTGTTTTAACTGATTGATCAGCTCCTTGGTGCCGCTGTACCAGTAATACTTTTTCTCCCCATCCATGCGCGGGTTAGCTCAATGCGGTGCCGCTGTTTTGTGGACAATTAAGACAATAGGAGGGTATCTCCATGGGCTCGTTAGACTGAATCCAAGCCTGCTTTAAATCTCAGACCATTCATCATACCAAAGTATTATTTAAACCAATGCCGAAAGGGATCTTACAGTAAACTCATCTAAGAAATATCAGTCTAAATAAAGGAAAATAAACTAGAATAATAATCATAGATGATATATTTTGGATGACGTAGGGGTGTTTACTCCTAGTAACATGATATCAGATGGTTGCTTGGTAATTCTATAGGATAGCCAGTAGTGGAGCAGATTCTGTTTGAGATTCCGCTGGGAAACCGGGAGCACAATAAAAAAATTATATTAAAATCTGACAAAACCATTGCTTAATAAGTCATTGTTCCTCGCACTTTAACCCGGTGCGCTGGAATTTAAATGTTAGAATTACTTTGATTAAGATGTTCTATTTTTGGGGGGAGGGGGAGACAGGGAATATAGGTGAAATACTATGCCGAATAAATATTCATTCTCTAATTATTGATTTAAAAGATGCTCGATTTTATTGGGCAAAGAAATAATGGTAATTCTAAATGCAGGCATCAGTGTGCATCTGTGTAGTAGTCGAAATTATCGGCGACTAATTCCATTATAATGGGGTGTAATCAATTAAATGCAGAGCCTGTGGCTGCTGGATTCGCCCTCTCCCCTCCCTCCTCCGTCCGGACGCTCTGTAGTCGCGCTCGGGGCGGCGGCGCGGCTGAATACGGGGAGGGTGCTGGGAGCTGGAACATGCTAATAAGGCAGATGGTCTCCGAGCTCGCTGGAGGGGGAGGGAGGGAGAGAGAGAAAAAAGGAAGTTGAAGGGGGGGGGGGGGTCGAGGCGGTGCCAGTCTGCGCTGCGAACCTCGTCTTGTCTACACAAGCACCATTTTCAGCACCACCAAGGGAAAGACGAGAGAGATCCGAAAGTCTCTCGCCAGCCCACGACCGCTCATCCGATCTGCAGAACAAAAACACACACACACACACACACGCACGCACGCACAGCGCAGAGCTTCCTCTTGTATATCAAGGTCTGCATTAGCGAAGCTTTGAGTGCAGAGACATGCTGTCCTACCAAGGCAAGAAGAACATCCCGCGGATCACGGTAAGGACTAAGCCGGTGACAGTACAGGGGCTGCATTAACGGGAGCCGCTGACAACCGCGGCGAGATCTGGACTCGGCGCCCAGGCTCTCGGTGGTCACTAGAGGCGGGTTGAGGGGTGGGGGGGAGGGAGGAAGGTGGCAATTTGACTGCAGTGTATAAAACAAATACCTTGTCTTAAAATGGCGACGTTGCAACAGACAGTGGGTTGGAGATGGAAAATGGGGTTTGATGCGTTTCAGTGCAATGGAAGCTGGGCTGAGGGGGTGGGAGTGGTGTTCGCTTATTGTTAGGGAGGACGCTTATATTTGAATGTATTAATGAAAGCAATGCAGCATCTGGTGCCAGTAAAGGGCGACGGCTGAGCTCTAGGAGAGGCACAAAACAATGGCATCCCGAGTCTGCACTCGAACCTGCTTGAAACTGGGTCACTTTCTCCCCAGTATATACTCACTCACATTTACTCCAGAAATTTTCACCAAACAGTAATGTGTTTTATACTGTATTGCTCAGGCGCTCTTTCGGATTAATCAGTTTTATTTTTAGAAATAAATTGCCTAGCGGAGGGAATCGTCCTTGTGTGGTCTGGGTTCTACAATAAACAGCCTTTTTTTTAATCGTATCTGAATCACTTTTCTTGACTGGGGAAGAGGAAAGAACTGCGGGCATGCGCACTCGCAAGCCATTCATCTTTGGCATTTCGCCCTTTGTGTTTGGTGGGTTTGCCTGCAAAACTGGGCGTAGTTGCTGCTTTAAAGAAAAGACAATCTGACCATTTTTGTCATTTTCAGAGATGGAATTAGCCGGGTACTGCAACTGAGCAAATGCAAAGCTAAAAACTGAACATTTTAAAAAAAACGTGTATTTACCCCGTTTTTTTTGTCCAACACGTCGTCCGGATATTCCTGTTGCTAGAAATGTTAATGAAATAGGACAATATAACGGAGGAGGTGGGTCCAAATTAGAGAATTCCCTGAGCAACATTTTGCTCTTTATTTTTTAAATACCTGGATTTCTTCCGGATAGGGCAAGTGGAGTAGGGTCCAGCTATTTTTTTTCAAATGTCTGTTTAAAAAAACATGCAGTCACACAGTGACTTTCACAAAAGAGACATCAAAAGATGCTCTATGTGGGTGGGGTAGAGAACAAAGCAAGAGAATGAATCGGATCTGACTCAAAATTTGAAGATTTTAGGCTTTTAAACATCATTTGGGACACGGGAAGAAATGAAATTGTTGCGAATAGAATAGTAAGCTGCCAGGCTTTGATGTCATAGAATTTGATCATTGTTGTAAGGAAGACACACAGACAGCATGGGGAAGAATAGAGGATTTAAAGAACTAGGATTGGAAGTGATTTCAAGGCAGGGCTGGGTAGAGCCAGGGAAGAATGAGTATTTTTAAAAAAACAGCTTTTAATTAAAATATTATGGAAAGCATCAGGCAGGAGTGAGGTCAGTGATCAGATGTTGAATATAGCGTGAATTTCATGGCTTGCACAGCTCAGTTTTGGTCCCGTTTCTTATGTTCTTAATAAATATTTAGTGTTTTGGAAAGGGAGACTTGGCTCACTTTGTGATGGATGCAAGCAAGTATTCAAGTTCATCTCAGGCCCAGCCGCCAGTGTGAGTGGCTAGACAGGATAGTGGAAAGGGAGAATGCCCAATAGAACTGGGATAAAAAAGGTGGCTTAAGATTTTCAAATTTGAACTGGAGAATGTTATGACTTGTCCAGGACTACATTTCAGCCAGGAAGTTAGGTATGAAGATCTTGGAGGGGAGAAAAGTTTTGTTGCCATTTATATATATATATATATATATATATATGGAAGCTGATCCCATGAAAATTTCAGGAGGTACTCAGATGAGAAATGGAAAGGAGTTTGGGGCACATCTGTACTGTGGGACGGAGGGCTTGGAGAAAGTGTTTGTACTTGGGAGAGAAGCCAGTGAAGCAAAACGTAAGAGATGGAGCTGAAACACGTTGAGAAAGGGCGTAGATCAACATGAACTGGTTAGTCTGTCACAGGCCACAGAGCCCTCATGGAGGACACAAAGGACAGTGGGCTGCAGTTGAGATCTTAGCACAGTTTTGATGGTGGGCACTAACAAGTATGTGAAGCCATAGCTGTCCAACGGCTGGATGTGGAGGGAAAGTGGTTAAAATTCAAGACTGACTACCGTCCCTCACATGTTGAATTAGGAAGAAGGTGCCAAAAATGCCCTAAGACTTTCCTGTCTCTCCAAATCCACTGACAATGTGGCAAATGTTGATCAATCTCCCTCCAGTCCTGCACTCATGAGTGCACAGATGTCACAAGCACCTGGCCAACCACATCTGGAGTGGGTGAAAGTTTAATAAATCTGTTTCACGGCTTCTTTAGAAATTTCACCCTGCCCTCAATGTTTTATAATCCACTCCTGCAAGCAGATTGATTAAATTTAATGTCCCTTCCCTTACTACCAAACATCATCCATCTTTGATCTAAACTCCACATAAGTCATGGAAGGCTTGGTTTTGATAGCCTAAAATGACAGCTGCTGCTTACCTTATAAACTAGAAATACAATTACTATCCAGGTTTGCCTTCTGCATAGCACATGGGCTTACATATTGCAGAAAACAAACATTTCAGTGAACAGGGCCAAAAAAAATCTTGTCAGAAGTTCAAGCACTTTCCAAACAAAGTACAATTATCATACCTATGCATAATTACGGCACTATGAAACTAAACAACATTACTTCCCTTGGATTTTGTAAACCATATGAGCTGCATGGTAACTTTGAGGTTGGGTAGCTCCTCAGCATTCAAAAGGTCGTGAATCACAGCTTGGATGTCAGGACTTGTGGAAGAATGGGTTTCCCAAACTTTTTTTTTACTTTAATGATAGGATAGGACCTGATTAGTATTTTGTGCTTCTTTTGCATGTCTGTTGAATCTAACATCCATCCTAGCCAGACTGAGCGGTGGGCTGGCCATTGGTCAAGGACGTATTCAGCATCTCCCTACAGGAGAATGGAGAAGAATAAGATGAAAAGGATCAAGACCCCATTGAGGTCAGAAAGGAGAGAGAAGACCAGTAAAGCAGTCTGAGATATGGGAAGTAAAGAGGAGAAACAAAATAGTTAGGCAGTAGAACAGAAAATTGAAAAGGATTTTGGAAAAAGCCAAGGAGAGCTAAGAGGTAGCTGGTGGAATAATTAAGATCTGAAGTGGGCGAGGGAGGAGTTTAAAATATGGTGAAAATAGAAGTGTTGGAGAATTCACATGGGGGAAAATGTGGTAAGGTCAATAGGTTTTGGGCTGGGAAGTTCAGGGAAGTGTCGGTAACAGAGGAGAAGCATCAGGAGAGAGCTGAGGAGTCAAAGGGATGAGTGGACTTGGGGAGGAATACGAAGCATTAGGGTGCATCACCTCGCTGAAGCCAAGAAGTGAATAAGATGGATCCTGCAGGAAAGAACCCGCCTCCTTGAAACCAGTTTTCCTCAAAGCCCCAAAATCCTAAAGCCAAGATTAGAATTAAAAATCCTGGCATTTGGTGTTGGACCAAATAGTCTGTTTCCATAGTCTATGACTTTACAAAATATAAGCCATTCATTCTTTTTGCGGTTTTTAAACTCCTGGCCTACTTTCCCTGAGTGGATTGTTTCCTCAAACTTTAGCCTTTGAAATGCACCCAATCTACACCATTTTAAACCAGACATGGGGTCATGAAGGTGACAGATTCATATGTTTAACACTTTTAACATCTTGCCTGTCCTAACGCTTTTATTGTTTCAGTGTGCAAATATTATCTCTTGGGGGATTTCAGAATTTTCCATAAGATTTTTATGTTTGTATTATTTGTAACCCACTTTTTAAGCTAACACAAAACGCTGCATTGTCTGATTTAAGTTGCATGAAAATATGGATTTCCACAGCACATTCTTGATTCAACATCAAAGAAATCTGTAATTACTAACTGCTTTATTCAACTGGCAAAATATTTTAATGCACAGAGAAAACCTGGAATAACAAAAAGGAGACTTTAAAAACTTAAACAAAGCTGGAATAAGTTTGATAATAATTCAGTAACATTACATAGTTGCTTGGAAAGTCAATTCAGTTCCAGATAAGGACTGGGAAAGGATAGCTTTGATCCATGCTCAACAAAATGAATTAACCAACCTTGAACTACAGTTGTCCAGGCAAATATTTATCTGTCAATAAATATCATGTTAAAAAAGGCAGATTATTTACTTCTTTATCTGTTTGGCATTTATAGATAACACTGTATACATATAGGCTGTGTTAAAATGGGACAAGACTTTGAGAACTAATCAAAGACTGTGAAATAGCATGGGAGTATCTGAGACAAAGGGAAACACTACTTCCATTGAAATGTCTTCTTTACCCGGAATGTAAGGGGATATATAATACAGGTACTTTGGATTAGGTATTAGGCTTGGAGAGGGAGAAAAGCAATTAATATTCCCATTTCTGAACAATATCAATACAAGTTGCATAGGTAATTATGGTAGGAAAGAAAAGCAAATATATTATTTCTGTTGACCTTTTCCCATCCTACTGTAAACTACTATGTAGTTTTAGTTTCATGTCAAACTAACTCATGATATAAGAAATAAACTAACAAGACAAGAACTTGAAGTGAACTTTTTAATATAAGGCTTCTTAAGTAAAGCACTAGAATGGTGCTGGTCTCAGCCCTTAGCCTATTGTGGGACAGTAGCTTTCATAGAGAAGAGATGTAACTTTGAAAAGAAATATAAAATAATCATTAGAAAGAAAAGTGCAGATGCTGAAAATCTGAAATAAAAACAGCAAAATATGGAAATATTATTTTAATGAGAAAAACACTGAAAAGTTTTCAAGTCAATCACCTTTCACTGGAATCTCCTGGAGTCCAAATTCCTTCATCGTGGATAAGGAAGGAAGATCCTCAATAGTACTGAATGATTTACATTACTCATCTGAAGAAAGGGCATCTAAACTTACCCGCCTCCTTTTCTCCATAAGAGGGTATCAGTTTATATAGGATTTTCCATGCTGTCAGGATGATCTTTATTGTTATAAGATATAAAATACAGTATGCAAATATCAGAGTCAAGTTGTTCTAAGCAAACGGTATTACTTTGCTGCTTTAGCAGGTATTATTGAAAACGAACTTTAAGCTGAACACCCTCAAAAACTGGTCAAGGTTTTTCATCTTTCTGTAATCAAGGACAAGGATAACCGATGTAAGACAATCATTGTCACCCATTTGGAATCCACAACATAGTCTTTGAAGAAAGTATGAACTGAGATCCCAGGGAAATGTGTTAATTGAAATCCCAGGAAAATGCCAACTATTGAATATACCAAATGGAGACACCTAATTGCAATTGGGAGTAATGAATAGATCCCCCCCCCCCCCCGATGCAATGTTCAGAAAAAAATCTCAAACTTGTTTCTTGTGCTAATTTGACAAAAAAAATTCCCTTATTTTGCCAAGAACACAGACTGCAAAAAGAAGAGCTATCTTGGCACAATATTTCACAATCTGTAACTGTTAAGGATCTGTAGAAGCTTCTGGAGAGTGAAATGGCTTCTGTCTCATGGCAGCCAAGATATACTTGTTGCAGCATTTTTGCTATTGTGTGGTATTCCAGGGCTTGTGTAATTTCTGCTACATTTGTAGACAATGGAGTAGACCAGTGCCTGGGTCTGGAAAAGTTGCCATGTTGTATATCAACTGTAACATTTCAGGAACACATTCAATTTTAATTTCAACCTTACTCATTCAGTGCAGACAAAGCACGTGTCTTTTCGGCCTGCTCCTGTCCCAGTGTACTTTGTGTTTACTAAAGCATGGGACTGCTACTTCCACACAACCAAGGAAGTGATGAAGCAGTCTCAAACTGCAGAAGTTATACCTTAGCTTAGCCTAATAAGCACCTGGCATTCCTACTCCCCTGGACTGCTGTGTCAGTTGTGGGAAATACATTTGTGTCCCAACAATACCATGACCTCAGGTGAGAATTCCTGGTGGCAGTGCGGGGCCACATAGGGATCACAGATTTCTGTGCTGTCTCCCCCTCTCAAATAATGTTGAGCAACAGAACAGAAAGAAAATTCCTCATACGGTTGGCTCATTCATGCAGTCAGCTCAGAGTTCAATGGTTAAAATACTTTGGAATAGAACAATAAGTTGTGAGTATTGTTGAGTCTTGTGTTAATAATCTTCTAAATTTATGGATTCAGTTCTTTTCAACAATGATCCCTAAAAGCTTAAAGCACCAGCTTAGCTTATTTGTTGGAACAGTCTCCTTTGAATTTACTATGTTGTGGGAATTGGATAGATAATTCAAAGGAATGCTTCCCTTTGGAAGCAAAGAGGTACACTGTCATTACTGCTGTGTTTCTGATAAAATCTTGAATCAAAGCTCTTTTTCTGCCTGGGTGGATCCCTTGAATTTAAACTGAAGAAATGCAGCAAGTTTTACAGTTGTCCGGCTCACCACATCTTTCAATGAGGACCATAAGTAATGGGGATAGAATGAAATCAATACAGCACACTTTATAGAACATTCTAACCAGTCTTCAGTTGCCTTTCCAAATTCCTATTGAAACTCCCTACTTTTCAGGCAGTCACTCCAGCTCGTCACCATTCTGTACGTAAAATAGTTCTTCCCCAACACTTCACCCTGTATGTACATTTTGCCCTTTTCCATATGTGTCATTTGTCTGTTCAGCCATCTCTTAGTGGAAACTGTTTCCCATCAGGATTTTGTGCACCAGTGTCCAATCTTCTCTCAACTATTTTTGCATCTAGAAGAAAAATCTCAGATTCTTCCGTGTAACTTTACAATATTGACCCAGGAGAAGATGAGTCTCAGAGTTGTATACTGCACACGTACTTCAATAATGAATGAACCTTTGAATAATCCCAATTAAAAATATTACCCTTTTGTTTTCAGAAATCTTTCATCATCCTCTAGCATATATTGCAAGCACATTTCACATATCTAATTCTATAATTATTTCTTCCAGAGTGACCGCCTACTTATTAAAGGTGGGAAGATAGTCAACGATGACCAGTCGTTCTTTGCTGATATTTACCTTGAAGATGGGATTATCAAGTAAGTAAAGGCAAATTTCACCCACATTGTGGATAGCAGGTAATCAGAGCAAAATTCAGGCTTTGACATGGCCTGAATTTAAGAGAAAAAACATGACGATGTAACAAGAAATGGTAATGTGACATAAAAATTATTTTTATCATTATCATGAAGTAAAGCATAAAGCATGCCCCATTCTAGGATCAGCAGGGCCAAATCAAAAATAATCACTCAGCTCTATCACATTAGGTCCCTTAATGTTTTTGAATGTCATGTCCTCTGGATCAGTGTCTTTTATCACTCAGCCATACTTTCCTATTGGATTTGCCAATTTAAGATCACATCGTTTCAAATTACTGGTAGTTTCCAGCTCTGATTTATAATCTGTTAAGAATTAAATTGAGATAGCGTAGTCCCATTTTGCACAGAGATTTTCTCATCTTAATAGTCTGGAAATAATCAAGTCATGACCCAGGAGTGAAAAGCTAGTTAACTTATTCAGCTCATGAGCAAGGAGTTGTCAGATTTTGAGCTGGTACATGAAATTGTGACATAAAAGCAGAAAATCTGGAAGTACTCGGTTGGCCAGCCAGCAGCAGTGGAGAGAGAAACAGTGGTATAGTCATAATTGAATGATGGAGTAGTCTCTATGGGCTGGTTGGCCTAATTCTGCTCCGATATCTTATGCCATAATGGAATCATTTTCACCCGTTCCATTCAATGCAAACTAAAGCACAGTAGATTGATAATTTTTCTCAGCTTTGATGAAGGATCATTGAGTTCAAATGCTAATTGTACCTCTCTCTCTCTCCACAGAAGCTGCCTGATCTGCTGAATATTTACAGCATTTCTGTTTTTAGTTTGGATTTCCAGCATCTGCAGATTTTATTTGTGTTTCAATTAGATTACGCTATGATGCTATCAGTGAAACTTACCTAGAGTGCACTTGAAATAGATCAACTCTTTGCATTTTTTGGTAACGCTGTACTGTAGAGAAAACAAATATTTTAATTCTATGCAAAATAAGCAAAAATAAAACTGATTGAATAGTAGAAATCACAAGAGGCATCAACAGCTGTAAGGATTTAACAATGTTGTATTGACATTATTGGTCATTCAAAATAGCACTGACAGCATAAAGTTCAAAATACACAAAGTTTAAAGTAAAATTTATTATCAGAGTACGTACATGTGTGATGCTCAACAAATCTATAGAAATGCTTTTGTAAACAGGATCAATGAAAGAGCAAGAGCATAGAAGACAACAAACAGTGCAAATGCAAATATAAATAAATAGCAATAAATAACAAGAGTATGAAATAACAAGATAAAAGAGTCCTTTAAGTGAGATTATCGGGAACAGCTCAATAGATTAGTGTAGTTATCCTCCTTTGTTACAAGAGCTTTATGGTTGAGGGGTAATAACTATTCTTGAACCTGGTCTTGTGAGTCCTGAGGCACTTGTACCTTCTACCTGATGGCAGCAGTGAGAACAGAGCATGGCCTGTGTGTTGGGGATCTCTGATGATGGATGCTAACAAAAGAGCTATTTGCACTGCTACTTTCCCAGATTTGTGAATTCATGCCTCGGCTGTACAGCTATGGGATAGCACTAAAGGTAGACCGGGGATTTCCTCAGAACTCTCAACCACTTTTCCAACATTGTTACACGAATCAGCTACAGGTGACTGAAAAAAGATTTCAAATGATTAAAAAATACTTAGAGAAGCTAAAAGACCAGTGACTGGCATCACCAGATTTGTGTCACTTGATTTATTCAGTCAACTCAATTCTGGCACGGCCTCCTATAATATCCACAAATATCCTTCCTACTCTTCACCCAGTAGTCTCTTTATTGGTGCTCCACAATACAACCTCACTATAGCTTAGAACTACAATAGTTCAATTTAGTTGTGTGCTTAAAGAATAAGGATCCTCCTCTTGAAGCCTGATGAAAATAAAGTTCAAAGTGCTGAAGTCTTTGTCTACATTAGCTTTAACTTGAATGAGAGGTTGATCAGCCTGTTGGTGCCTTGATTTCGACAATGTTGTCATTTCCTCCATTGTTTGTGTTAGGCACTGGGCTTGTTTATGCCAGGAATTGCTGAACTGGATTCCAGCGATGCACAATGTGCCCTTGTGTATAAATTTAGATCTGGCCTGCAGCTTCTGTATTAGAGAAATTTCTGGTTCCCTGCTATCTGAGATAGCAGTGTGAGTGTTTTGTTATTTACAGTTCACAAAAGTTGAAGGCAATTTTCTTGAAGCATCTCGTTTCATTAATTGTTTGCAGGAATGGGTTCTGCAATAAAACTCCAATAATCAAACTTTAAAGTAAATTTATTATCAAAATATGTAGATGTCAGTATGTACTATACTAAGATTCATTTTCTTTCATGTATTTATAGGAAAATAAAGGAACACTATAGAATTTATGACAAACTATAAATAACAAAGACTGGAAATGTGCAAAAGGAGCCAAATCGTGCAAATAATTTAAAAAAGTAAATAAATAATACTGAGTTGTAGAGTCCTTGAAAGTGAGTCTATAGGTTGTGGAGTTAGTACAGTGTTGGGGTGAGTGAAGTTATCCATGCTGGTTCAGGAGCCTGATAGGATAATGACTGTTTCTAGTCTCCCCTGCCTCTTGCCCAATGGTAGTAGCCATCAGATTATTTGGAAATCCTAATGTTTCAGCATTCAGCTCACTAATTATTCCCGATTATGAACCTGAGGTCTGGAGTACTAGCAGGATATGGAGCCAAAACTGGGGCTCTGCAGTGCGGTCGGGGTCTTGACTGTGGGTGAGCGAGTGTGGCTGGAACTATGATCCATTGGGATCAGGTTTACTTTGGTCTGGGAGTGCTTGGGTGCTCCATTTTCTCTTGACCATCTGAAACATACAAGCTGAAATTCATAGAGTTCTATTTTCCTTTCCCTGTAAATTCTTAGGGATTTACTGGGACAGTTATCCTACTACTGTGCATCATGAAATGAAAGTGAAATAAAAATATGTTTGGTTACTAACAGGAGTAACTTTAAAATTATGGAAAAACTGCTAGTCCAGCACCAGCAAAACTCTGAGGTCACCAGATCATCAGAGATTTATTCTAAATAGTCATATCCATGATGCTCCATACTTAGTTTGCTTTTGTTTATTTCCAAATATTTGACAGACCTTTTACAACACTTGAAATTAAAAGGCTTGCAGCTAGGAGTGATGGCTTTTGGTACTGGATTAGAGTCACAGTTTCCATTAAAGCTTTTCATAATCCAAGAAGGATAAATAATGTCCAAGACCTGCATGCTTTTCCTGACAAGACTTTGTTCCCTTAAGCCACAGCTGTACATAGTCTTTGGATCTTACATAGTTAGATGTGCTGCCTGATGACTCTACAACTTTTTTTGTACTTAGATAATGAGAATGTTTCTGCAATGATGAGCGAAGTATAATTTAAGGTTTCTAAATTTGCATCAATTGTTATTAATGCAGCTGTTAAGTCATCCATTTTACATTTATTTACACAGGAATTAAAGTAATAACAAAGTCAAGTAAAGCCACTTGAAATCCAGACAACACATCCAATATCTAAATGTCATAACCTGCATTTGCAGCACCTACTGATTCCCACTTCGTTGCCAAACAGTTGTTGAAGTGCAGCAGAATTACAACAAATGCATGCCGTCTAATATCAACAAACACAGAAGATAGTCAAGGTCAGGATGATGGAGAGAAGAGGCATCTGGAAGGGGGCCTGAATGAGCAAGGCATAGAGGGATATGGAATTAGTGTAGGAAGATGGGATTAATACGGATAGGTATGATGGTCGGCACAAACACAGTGGGTCAAATGTTATACAATGCTATGACTATAACCACCTTTAATAGAAATAATTCTTGGATTAACAATGAGCAATTGCCCACTATCTTTTGACTTTGGCATGTTGCATAAAGGATAAATTATTTTTTTTCTTACTAGGTATTCACTTGGCTGGTTTCTATTTTCAGTTCCCCAATTTATAAAGTCACAGTCCACTTCCACTGTGACAATGACAAATAGAAAAATTGTGAGGAATTTTTCAAGCGTGTATGCAAAAATTCCTACAAATTGTCACCACTTTCAACAAAAAAGTTTTAAGAAAAAAAAATGACAAAAGTTTAGGAAACTAAAGGATATTGAAAAGACCAAAAGGAAAGAGAAGAATTAGTAACCAAAAAAATTACACCACAGGAGTAAAAATTTTGCCAATTAATTGAAAGGATATAAAATATGAAGACCTGCTGTTGGAAACCAAGTATGTTTAGTAATATCAATGCTGAATTCATGATTCTTTGTGGCTTCTTCTCAAATTGCTTAACAACACTGCAACATATCCTATAATATCTTCTCAGACAACTTGGTGACAACCTCATTGTTCCTGGAGGTGTTAAGATCATTGAAGCCAATGGACTGATGGTCATACCTGGAGGAATAGATGTCCACACTCACCTACAGATGCCATGCATGGGCATGAGCAGTGCTGATGACTTCTACCAAGGAACCAAAGCAGCACTGGCAGGAGGAACCACAATGATAAGTACGACCTGCATGCCTTCTTTTACTGATTTGAATGTTCTATCATTAGATCTAGAATTAAATTTCCCCTCATTTGAAAAATTTTATTGATCAGTCAAGAATTAAATTAATATGAATAAACTGATTTAAGCTCATGCTAGTTTAAAAATTCACTGTAATGCCCATATAATTCAATTCACTGATAGCAATCAAGTGATACAAAAAGTTTTTTTTAAATACCCAATGAAGACAAACGTTTATGTATGTAAGCTGTTAGGATGGAATGGCGCAGTTATGGTGAAGTAATGTGCTACTCCCTGGCTATAAATAGATCTTCTTGAATACCCGTGAATTGACTTGCTCAGGCATTCATTTCTAATCCCAAATAAAAACAACATTAATATTAATTAGTACCAATTGGGCAAGGTAGATATACTATCACATAAACAATCTTGTTCTAGCAGCTAGCATTGTTGGAAGTTGAGTACCTGCTGTTGAAGGTGTAGGCCCCTTTTTAACAAAATGTGCACCTGCATTCTAATGGTGAAATTCACAGAAATGTCTTAACCCAATTTTAATTAACTCTTACTGAAAAATATTGCTGGTTTGGAAAAGATAAACGTAACTGTAGATTTCCTCCTGGAATGGACAAACCCAGGTCTCCGTGTTCTGATATTGGGATGCATAGCTTCACAGGAAAAGAAAAAATGAGGAAGCATTGCAAATATGAAAACAAATTTGTCAGATAAAACAAGTGGATACATTTGAAAACTACATAAATAATTTATTGTCATTTTATGTCCTAGTGGATCATGTCCTTTCTGAACCTGAACCTGGGTCAAGTCTTATTTCCGCCTATGAACAGTGGAGAGACTGGGCTGACAGCAAGTCATGCTGTGACTACTCTTTACATGTTGATATCACACGTTGGCATGAAGGTCTGCGTGAAGAAATGGAAACTTTGGTCAAAGACAAAGGTAGATCTTTGTATTTTAAATGTCTTCTAGGATGAAGACCAATCTGTTTCTCCAAAAGGTGATTTTGGTATATAATTTCTAACCAGACTTCCAAGGAGAAGTGACTCACTGTTCACAATCTGGGGAGGGCAAACCTGCCATTATGTGCAAGCATTCGCTGTTTTCATGGTAAATAGAATTAACAGTGGGAAATTCTAACGATTGTGATGACAGTTGTGTATATTGTAACTGTTTATCCTGAAACTAATGTCTGCAGAGATAAAAGTGTACGGGAAAGAAGTTACCGTGTTTTCCACTCCACTCAGACAAGGACTGACCCAATTTTACATTTATCGGCATCATTTGGGGTGGTTGTACCCCTTACTTACATTTTGACATGTTTTGGGATTTACTAGTTCACAGTGCCACTTTTCTATTATATTGAAAGTATTTAAGTTATGGAAAGCGGATTTATGATATTTCTAAACGTAATTACTGCCATATGGAACAGAAGTTAGAGCTGTTTCTTTAACATTGTTGGAACTGTAAGAGGCGGATATACAGCAGATGCTTGATGGCAATGGTGCCAATAGCAGACAGGATTATCAAACATAGCAAGCTATTGTCACCAGGTCAAGTGCATCACTAGCTGGCCAGTGGTGTAGTGGCATCTGCACCAGACTTTGAGGCAAGTGGTCCTGATTTCAAATCCGGCTGGGTCCTTGCATGCTTTCCACCCGTGCTGGTTTGAGTACTGAGCTAGAAACTCAGCCTTGTAAAAAATAACTAATCAAATCCTAAAAACATGGCAAAGTGTGCCACAAGATGTGACGAGGAACAACAACTAGTGTATCACTGTAGTACCTTTCCAATGAGAAACGGAAACCTGAGGCAGAATCTCTAATTATTCATACATTGTTTTGCACTATTTTAAAGTGTTAATTTCTGAGCTATCTTGGACAAGGTTTTTCATTGCCCTGTGTTTTTGAGAGCATGTCATTTCTTTGGGGGAAATTGCTTCTTTAAGGTTTTTTGTTAATACATTTTGATGAAACCCAATCCTTGCTTTTGTAGACTGTGTGCATTTTCTGGGCAAAAGTAAGCCAAAGCACGTACCTGAAGCACTGCTGTTAAAACGTTCAACGTGGAAATGTCAGTCTGAAGTTCACTCAGAGTTGCAGAAGAGAAATAAGCAAGTTCGATCTTGCAGCAAAGGGCATGATGTTTTAATATTTTTATTCTCTTGTTCAATTAGGTGTGAACTCTTTCCTTGTGTTCATGGCATACAAGGACAAATACCAGTGTAGTGATGCACAGGTAACACTGAGAGATACCGTTACTGCAACTATTACTATTGTAACAATTCGCTTCTACTTCTAATCATATTTCCTGAAGCACAAAGACTAATTACACGTCCTTTACCCTGGCAGATATATGAAATCTTCAGCATCATCCGAGACCTGGGTGCTGTAGCGCAAGTGCATGCTGAGAATGGAGACATCATTCAGGAGGTAAAATTAGGATTAGATAATCTGGCAGACACACATAGTCTTCATAGCTCACAGAAATAAATGTTATTTCAAAATGCACTATTGTATAGTGTATTTTCTTGGATTTAATGAGTATGCCCACAAGAAAATGAATCTCAGGGTTGTACAGTTGGCCCTCCTTATCCGCGGCGGATTGGTTCCCTTATTCAACCTGTCTCTATGCGGTGGACCTTAGGACCCAGCGGAACCCCAGACCTTATTTAACCTGTCTCAGTGCGGTGGACATTAGGATCCAGCGGTAGAACTCTGAATCTGCAGTGTTTCTGTTCACGAAAATAATCACGAACACGATTGAAAATAAAGTGGAAGTAATAAAGCGATCAGAAAGAGGTGAAATGCCATCGGTCATTGGAAAAGCGTTAGGCTACGTCAGTCAACGATCGGAACAATTTTAAAGGATAAAGTGAGAAAGGCTGGGCCCCGATGAAAGCTACAATTATTACTAAGCAACACAATGGTTTAATTATTGGGCTTTGGGGTTTTGGGTTTTCGATCCTCCACCTCAATGCGGCACGGTGGAGAGCGCACTCGGTAGCGGTCTGTCACAAGATTGAACTCGGGAAATTCCATTCCCGAGCCCGGCGCTGAAACATACATTCTTAAGTGTTTTATATGCATAGAAGGGTAAAATATATACTATATACTAAGACAAACGTTTGACTAACTGATGCTAAATAATACCAGATGTACCTGTTCCGACTTACTTAGTAAGAGAACTTCCGATTTTTTTGATCCCAATCCACGATAACCCACGCACATCCTCCCGCATACTTTAAATCATCTCTAGATTACTTATAATACCTACCGTAGATTTCGCACTACAGAGCGCACCTGATTAAAAGCCGCTGGCTCTAATTTTAGAAAGAAAATCAATTTTGTACTTGTACAAGCCGCACCGGATTTTAGGCCGCACCGGATTTTCGGCCGCAGGTGTCCCACGTTGTAATATGAGATATTTACACAGAAAGATATTACACGTGAGGATTTTTTAACTTTTAATTAAATCCATATGGTAACATAAACAAATACATATTGCAAATGCTTTTTTTCGAACCGTGCCTGTAACGCGGCTACTTTTAAATATACGTTGCGGATACTTTTTTACTGAACAACATTCCAATATCTCCTAATGACTGGTAAAAAAATATATATACTGCAGCCTACCAGGAAAAGTTATTGATCGCCTTTAACTTAAAAGCAGCGTTCGCTCGGGTCTAATGCCCCCACCTTCCCGTTTATCGCAAACCGGTATTTCCCACAAGATGCGGCGAAACCGGGTGTGACGTCATAGCATCCCGCGATGTAGTACAGAAAACAAATATAGTTAAAACACTTCTAACTTTAACTAGAAATTACTAACAAATGAATTACTAAGCGAAAATATTATAAACTAAATAACTGCCATAAAGGCAGCACAATGCTTTTCTTCGAGTGTTTTCCATGTTGATGAGGGTGAGTACAAATGATTGATTTACAATAATTTAATTGTGAAAGTGCGCTTGATTTATCGTACAATTTCATTGGACCTCTGTGAACTACTCATCAATTTTATTGGTCTACTGTTACGAGGCAAAATGTTTTTGGCGGCATGAAAAAAAATCATGCATTAGCCGCACCGTAGTAAAGGCCGCAGTGTTCAAAGCTGTTCAAAATGTGGGAAAAAAGTAGCGGCTTATAATCCGACATCTACGGTAATACAACGTAAATGCTATGTAAAATAGTTGTTATACTGCATTGTTTAGGGAATAATGACAAGAAAAAAAAGTCTGTACATGCTCGAACAACAAGTGCTGGAAGAGCACTTCCGTGTTTTCGTGATTCGCTTTTGGTTGAATTCGCGCATGTGGAATTTGCGGATAAGGAGGGCCGACTGTATATGGTGACATGGGGTGCAATTTGATAATAAATTTACTTTGAACTTTAATATAATTTTGTCTTAAATTCTTTTACACGATCCCTCTTCCCACTTCCTCTGCTCCAAATATACATTATCATGCAACAACCAAACCACATTTTCTCATGGTTTGGTTTTACAATATGTACTGGAAAGGATCAAAGTGGCTTTATGTCAGATTAAGAACAAAATTATCTTTATTTTTCACATGCACATTGAAACTTACAGTGAAATGCGTCGTTTGTATCAAATCAAATCCACGTGGATTGTGCTGGGCAGCCAGTAAGTGTGTCCATTCTTAACATGCCCTAACTCACTGACCATAATCCACACATCTTTAGAATGTGGGAGGAAACTGGAGCAGCAGAGGAAACTCACATGGTCACAGGAAGAAAGTACAAATACAGACAGTGGTGGGATTCGAACCTATAGCTTACAGCCGGTGCTGTAGAGCGTTGTGATAACTGCTACACTGCCCTTCCATACCAGTCACTACATGATGTAACCCTAAGCAAGATGCATTGGCATAGTTCTTGAACAGAGTAGAAAAATTGAATATCTAAAAATGAAATGAAGATATAATCAGTGAAACAATGTTGTCCTGTTAGTTTATTAGTCACTATAAGATGATTTATTCCGGGATAATGGGAAGCTGAAGCTGATGATCCAAGGTGTGATGTGATTATAAACTTTTTAAAACAGTGCCAAAACACGGCTCTTTGTATTTAAATGAATCCATCTGTCTTTAGGAACAAAAGCGAATGTTGGAGCTTGGAATTACGGGACCAGAGGGACATGTTCTTAGTCGACCAGAAGAGGTAAAACAGTGTTTTGCTTCATTTAGATGAGTGTGAATCGGGAAACTGATATCGAATTAACATCTGGCTAACACTGAAAGTGTGTAAGTTATAATAAGCAAAACTAACTGAATCTTACTTGCTGATTTTTTTGCTCACATTTGCTTTGGATGGATTACAAATTTGTTTTAGACTTTCCCCTGTTAAGGATGATAGTGTGCTGTGAGAGGGAGTAGTACAGGAAGAAAGATGAAGCCAGGACATAGTTTGAGGAATATTACTTATTGATGGAGAGTGTATCACCTGTTACTTTGATAGGGGATACATGAAGAGAAAATTCAAAACAGGAAAACAGAAACACTGGAAATGACAATAAACATGTGGATTAAGTGTTAGTATCACCAAAAAGTAGATTTTTCAACATGTTCAACAGGATTAAGGCATTAAATTGAAGTTTTTAAAGTCAAGCCAAAAAATAAAATTTTGGAAATCTGACATGAAGAGTTCAAACTGAGAGCCCTTCAAATAAAGGATTTTGATGAAGAGTTTTTGACACAAAATATTACCTATTTTTCTTTCCACAGAGGCTGCCTAACCTTCATTTTCTGATTTCATTCCACAAATCAATTGTTTAGTTGGTTGCAATTGTAAATTTATAGCTATCCTTTTGATACACATATCAAATACAGCATATGAAATGATGCAATATTCTGTCAGAGTGATAACATGAATTAAATTTACATACATCATCTTCTATATGACCTACAATGCATATAGTAAGTATTTAAACCATCTCTTTGAAATTGCAGCAAAAACGAGACCTTCCCTAAGGATTCAGGTTCAGTCTCATGTGGATAAGTAATGTGGTGAGCTGGTAGTCTAAATCTTACCTCAACTCTTCAGCTAAACCTTCCTCTGGGCCATCAGGGTAAACTAGATGATGGCATCTCTGGTTTCTCATGTTAAGAAATGGTGACCCTCCGGGGGATTCTCAGCCCTGCTCAACAATGTTTGTTGGATTCATGGAAAAATTGTTTTCCTGTGTAAATGTCGAACAAGACAGACGGCTATATTGTTAAGTGCAGGAAGTCCTGTGTGGCGTAGATCTATTGACAGTCCTTTTCCTAATGATGTCATTGAGTTGGCTGAACAGCTCATGACTTTGAAAAAGTCCCAAAGGCAGTAAATCTGGGAGAAATAAAACAGAATGTAATTGCTAATACTTTGAACATTTTACAGATCAAAATTAGAATTTAAACATTTTACTGAAGTACGCTGCATTTCACTGTTTCTTATTGTACATCATTAGCACTTGTCACTTCATGATTTCTTGCAAACCTTGTATTACACAATACATCACTGTTTACTTGGAACGGTATCGTTCTTCTTTCCGTTTCCATAGCAGCAAATATTTGTGTTAGGTATTTAGCCTCCAATCTGTTCATTTATTATACTTCCTCTGCCCTGATGCAACAAGATTGTTTTCAGCTTCTCATACCGTCCCTCAGCTGTCTCAGGAGAATTGCAGGCAGATGGTGTGAGATTGTGTATTGGCCTTGTTCCTTCGCAAGTACACCTCTGCTTACTACGAGCCTGCCTTCCTCCCGAGTTAGATGAAAAGTCCTTTTGTATATGTGGCATTCCTCTCATAAGCTTGGAATTTCTCCTCCCATTCATGCTATGCGTCACAAAATCTCCATATTTTACATTGTTGTTCATTGCATTAGATTGACATGCATGGGCAGAATTATGTTATCTGCTCTCAACACTTCAGCTCTGGATTTAAACTGCACAGAGACAAACCTTACCAATTCTAAATCCATTTTTATTCCCAGTAAATGCTCATTAATCCTTTCACATGCATTCCTGTTTAGATCAACACATCTATTAGATTGCTAAAGTTTTTCAGGCCTCCACTTCAGTGCAGTTAGTTATATGTCAAAATCCTTCATGTTCATGTGGCACTACTCGATGAAGTTTAATCTTGTTGCTGCTGCTTTCTATGGAAGGTTGAAGTAATTCACAGTGGCTTTGAGAAGATCTACGCTCGCATGGACAGGCCTGATTGTTTGACAGATCTCTCTTCGGTGTCAATGAACCAAACACAGCAGCATCTTGGCTTTTGCCATCTGCTTTGTATTCTCCACTGTCATCTCCTTACAGAGGAGCCCACATTGTGAGCACCCGGCGCGGTACAATAAAGTGAAAGTGCAAGTAAACCTGCCTTCACCTGGGAGGCGTGTTTGGCTCCTGGGACGAGGAGAGAAAGAAGTTGTCACTCTAGGTGCTCATGATGTAGTCTCCTTACACTACCAACTCCAGATTGGGTAATCCTTCCGGGGAACTTCATTCCCTCCGCAAGGCTGATCCTGAGGTTCCTGTTGTGTATTTGATATTTCAGCAGTTTTAGAGTAATCTTGTAAATACATTACTTGATTAAGCATTCTTTTTTGGTTACAAAATTCTTTGCAAGTTATATCTGAAAATACACGTATTGCACGTCATGACGCCATCTTGCAATACATGTGCACCTCGCTTAAAATACAAACTTAAGACTCACATCTCTGTGCTCTATTTCTGTTGAATTAATTTAACATTTTGAAGTTACCAAATATAACAATTCCATTCTCCACACTCAAAATGCTGGAGGAGCTCAGCAGGCCAGGCAGCATCTATGGAAAAGAGTACAGTCGACGTTTTGGGCCGGGACCCTTCAGCAGGACTGGAGAATAAAGATGAGGAGTCAGAGTAAAGGGGTGGAGGGAGGGGAGGGAGGAACACAATGTGATAGGTGAAATTGGGAGGGGGAGGGGTGAAGTAAAGGGCTGGAGAAGGGGGAATCGAATAGGAGAGGTCAGAAGGCCATGGAAGAAAGAAAAGGAGGAGCACCAGAGGGAGGTGTTGGGCAGATAGGGAGATAAAGTAAGAGAGGGAAATGGGAATGGGGAATAGAGAGGGGTTCAGAAGTTCAAGAAATCAATGTTCAGGCCATCAGGTTGGAGACTACCAGATGGAATGTAAGCTGATGCACCTCCAACCAGACTGTGGCCTCATTGTGACAGTAGTGGAGACCATGGACTGACATACTGGAATGAGAATGGGAAGTGGAATTAAAATGGGTGGCCACTGAGAGATCCCACTTGTTCTGGCGGACGGAGCGTAGGTACTCTTTGAAGCGGTATCCTAATCTACATCAGATATAACCAATATACCATGAGCACCGAATTCAATAGACAATCCTAACAGACTCACAGGTGAAGTGTTGCAGGTGAAATAGTAGTGAGGGAGGAGGTGTAGGGGCAGGTGTAGCTTGCAAGCATAAGAGCCAGGATGGTGATCAGTGGGGAGGGACAAATGGACAAGGGAGTCGCATAGGGAGCATTCCCTGTGGAAGCAGAAAGTGGTGGGGGTGGGGGGGGCGTGAAAGATGTGGGATCTCTTTGGAGATGGCGGAAGTTATAGAGAATTATATGCTGGACGTGAAGGCTGGTGGGATGGTAGGTGAGGACAAGCGGAACCCTTTCCCAGGTGGGCTGGCAGGAGGATGGGGTGAGGGCAGGGTGGACGTTGGAGACAAAGTTGATGAAGTCGACTAGCTCAGAATGGGTGCAGGAAGCAGCACCAATGTAGTGTAGGAAAGGTTGGGGAGTGACACCAGGGCAGGCTTGGAACATAGGCTGTTCCACATGGCTGACAAATAGGCAGGCAAAGCTGACCCATGCCAGTACCCATGGCTACACCTTTTGTTTGAAGGGAGTGGGAGGAGCCAAAGGAATGTATTGGTGCTGCTTCCTGCACCCATGCAGAGCTCATCGACTTTCATCAACTTTGCCTCCAACATCCACCCAGCCCTCAAGTTTACCAGGTCAATTTTTGACTCATCCCTCCCCTTTCTCGATCTCTCAATCTCTCTGTCTCTGGAGACAGCTTATCCACTGATGTCTTCTACAAACTCACTGACTCTCACAGCTACCTGGACTACACCCCTTCCCACCCTGTTACTTGTAAAAACGCCACCCTTTTCTCTCAATTCCACCGTCTCCGCCACATCTGCTCTCAGGATTACATTTTTCGTCCCAAAACTAAGGAGATGTCCTCCTTCTTCAAAGTAAGGAGCTTCCCTTCCTCCACCACATCTCTTCCATTTTGCGCATGTCTGCCCTCACCCCTCCTCCCGCCACTGCACTAGGGATAGGGTACCACCTCACCAACCTCCGCATCTAGCACATAATTCTCTGCAATTTCTGCCACCTCCAATGGGATCCCACCAACAAACACATCTTCCCCCTCCCCCCACTTTCTGCTTTCCTCAGGGATCGTACCCTACGTGACTCCCTTGTCCGTTCACCTCTCCCTCCTCCCTCACTACCATTCAGGGTCCCAACAGTCCTTCCAGGTGAGGCGACACTTCACTTGTGAGTCTGTTGGAGTTTTCCTTTATATCCTGTGCTGACGGTGTGGCCTCTTGTATATCAATGATACCCAACGTAGATGAGGAGACCACTTTGCAGAGCACCTACGCTGCATCCGCCAGGAAATGAGTGATCTCCCAGTGGCCACCCATTTTCATTCCACTTTACATTTCCATTCCGGCATGTCAGTCCATGGCCTCCTCTACTGTCGCGATGAGGCCACACTCAGGTTGGAGGAGCAACACGTTATATTCCTTCTGGGTAGCCTCCAACCTGATGGCATGAACATTGATTTCTCTGATTTCCAGTAATGCCCCCCAATTCCCCATTCCCATTTCCCTCTCTCACCTTATCTCCTTGCACGCCCATGGCCTCCCTCTGGTGCTCTTCCCCTTTTTCTTTCTTCCATGGCCTTCTGCCCTCTCCAAATAGATTCCCTCTTCTCCAGCCCTGTATTTCTTTCACCAATCAACTTCCCAGCTCTTTACTTCACCACTCCCTCCTTCCCAGTTTCACCCAGCTCCTTGTGTTTCTCCCTCCGTCCCCCCACCCTTTTACTCTGACTCCTCATCTTTTTCCTTCAGTCCTGGTAAAGAGTCTCAGTCCGAAACATCGACTGTTTACTCTTTTCCATAGATACTGCCTTGCCTGCTGAGTTCCTCCAGCAATTTGTGCATGTTGCTTGTATTTCCAGCATCTGCAGATTTTCTCTTGTTTGTGATTGAGTTCTATTCCATCCTGTTTACACTTAAATTAACCATAATCTCCTCCATTGTTCCAAGAAGGAAGAATTTAGTATCTCAAAGCCTTCAAGACTCAACCTTGAGTTCAATGATTTTGGTTAACTTAATGTTAACTGTTGAGAGGGATAGATAGAGTTGACGTGAATAGGCTGTTTCCATTGAGAGTAGGGGAGATTCAAACGAGAGGACATGATTTGAGAGTTAGGGGGCAAAAGTTTAAGGGAAACACGAGGGGGTATTTCTTTACTCAGAGAGTGATAGCTGTGTGGAATGAGCTTCCTGTAGAAGTAGTAGAGGCCAGATCAGTTGTGTCATTTAAGGTAAAATTGGATAGGTATATGGATAGGAAAGGAGTGGAGGGTTATGGGCTGAGTGCGGGTAGGTGGGACTAGGTGAGATTAAGAGTTCGGCACGGACTAGGAGGGCCGGAATGGCCTGTTTCCGTGCTGTGATTGTTATATGGTTATATGGTTAACCAGACTTGTGTCTCATATTTCCACGTTAGTTTTTTCTCTTACTCTTTTGCTTTAGCTATCATTCTTCTCCTCCTACTAGCATTTCACCCAGGCATAGACTTTGCCCTTACCTTTTAAACATGGTTCCATCTCCATGTGTGTCATTTGATCTCTCCTACAATCCACCCTGACATAAACCTTCCATTTTTGTTCTCTGCTTTATCCCAATGTTCTCTACAATTTAAAACTTGCGTTATTCCTGAAGCATTAACTCAATGTCTTTCACCACATACACTGTCTGAGCTGTATTTTTTCCCAACATTATGTGTTTTTTTTTCAGATTTAGATCATCAAGAGTGTTTTGTTTTGCCACTATTTTTATTGTCAAAGTAAGTTTAGGATTTGCTCTGTACGGCTGCCACAAGACAATGAGTTTCACGACGTTTGTCAGTGATACTTAACCTAATTGTGATCCTGAATCTTTGGATGAATAGAAGGTACCTCACGAGCTTTTCCACTCACTCTCTCACTCTGCAGAATGCCGAGCTGCATCGAGTTTTCTGTATAATTTGGACATGTGGTCATTGACAGTCCAAAATCCAGCGTCTCCATACAGCCTGCTCCCGCAGCAGTCGCAGGACTGTCCTCAGCAGTAAATTAATGTTCCAAGCAAAGCCGCACTTAACGTTGATATAACATGCGCACACCACTTTCTGACAGCATATCGCATTGTACTCTCTCCAGTAGCTAGCTATTCTTAATTTAAATAATGTACTCCTTGTCACATTCTCTGGGTTCCTGGTGAGTCATCTTATATGTTTATTTCTGAGCTATTCACATCATGGAAATGGCCGCCCTCTGCCTTGGCAGCGTTTCTCTGACCTGAAAAAATGCGTAACACTTTCAATTGCTGCATTACCCTGAGTTGACACTAGATGGCGAATGTTTCTTACAAAGCAGGAACGTAGGAACAAAGAATCTATAGATATACTATTAGATTTAATGATTAGAGGCTTTGTAATGGTTAAGTATAATATAGTCCATCATTAAACTTCATGCAACATCACACGATATCTTACAAGATCATTTTGTAAATGCTCAATTTTTCTTCACTGATTTGTTAGATTATACTGGAGGAGGCTCATATTATTGCAGATTCTGGGGGAGTGTTAAATTACTGACAGCAGCCATGGGATTTCTATCTCAAACTATGCATTCATGGAACCCCAGGTTTGTCAGATTGATGTTGCTATGTGAGATAGTTTTGTGATCATTGTAGCGCACAATTCAGGTTAGTATATAAAGATCATGCTGGGTTTGGAATCTAATTATTAGTGTTATAAACTTAATAGTTGTGTAATAACCAGTTTACAGATGTTAAATGAATATCCCTGTCATTCAAGTTGCATCAGTATAGAAAATAGCCTTTTACTCTTTTGTGAAAAAGATACGATGGGAAGATAGGCAGAGATGTTTGGTTTTTTTATCAGAGGGTAACTAGAGGGTTATGTGAAATAAAATGTTTGGTCACTAAACGTGATCAAAATGTTTCTTCTAGGTTGAAGCAGAGGCTGTGTATCGTGCAATCACAATTGCGAGCCAAGCCAACTGCCCCTTGTACATCACCAAAGTAATGAGCAAGAGTGCGGCTGATGTGATTGCACACGCTCGGAAGAAAGGTAACCAGCCGGGTTTGACACAAGATACAACAGATCTGAATGTAGGCATTTTGCTTTCTGCTCTTAAGCAGACTGGTCCCTTCAGATAATCTGGATCATACACAGGGTAGCCCTAATCATTTCAGGTCCCATTCCACAACTGCCCTGGGCCTACAGTCACATCCTCCGAGTGAAGAGTTATCCTCCTATCTCACAAAGCCAACAGAGTCAGACCCTGTGCCTTTTACTCTGAGGCTCTCTTTCCCTACAGAAGGAGATAAATTGAGGAGAATGAAAGCAAAGTGCTTATAGATCTAAGAGCCTGGTGTAAGTGTGGAATTATCTCTATTTATGAAAGTCTTTGGTCTTTACAACACTAGCCAGGAAGAATTGATTAATGGTATTTTTCTCAACCTATCTTATGATATTTTATTGCTGAACGTACATGGACTCATAGGCCTCTCTGTTGTTTACAGTTCCAATATATAGAAAGTAAATTTTATTATTTGGTTTTTAGATCCAAAATGCATGTCTTCATACTTTACTGCATTGAATTCCATGTGGCAGATCCTTGCCCAGTTATAACATTATCCTTGTGCCATTTGCGGCCTTGATCTTGTGTGTCTCTCCAAAAGATTCAAGTTTTTCATAAATATAGTGAACGTTACAGTTTCAGCGCAAATGGAACTCTGCTAGCCAAATGGCCCTTTAGCTAATTAACTCTTGCCTATTATGCTGACTCTCAGTGCTATGGCATTAAGCTGATTTTTTTAAAAATCAGGTCAATAATTTATCTTCAGTTTCACGAGACCATAGGATGTAGGAGCAGAGTTAGGCCATTTAGCCCGTTGAGTCTGTGCTGCCATTTCATCATGGCTGATTCATTTTTTCCCTCAGCACCAATCTCCTACCTTCTCTCTGTATCCCTTCATGCCCTGACCAGTCAAGAATCTATCAACCTCTGCCTTAAATATACATAAATACTTGGCCTCCACAGCTGCCTGTGGCAAAGAATTCCACAGATTTGTCACTCTCTGGCTAAAGAAATTCCTCCTCATCTCTGTTCTAAAAGAATACCCCTCTATTCTGAGGCTGTGTCCTCTGGTCTCAGACTCTCCCACTATAGGAAACATCCTCTCCACATTCACTCTATCAAGGCCTTTCACCGTTTGATAGGTTTCAATGAGGTCACCCCTCATTCTTCTGAATTCTAGTGAACTCCGGCCCAGAGCCGTCAAACTGTCTTCACATGACAAGCTGTTCAACCCCGGAATCATTTTCTTGAACCTTCTTTCAACCCTCCTCTGTGCCAGGACATCTTTTCTAAACTAAGGGGCCCAAAACTGCTCACATACTCCAAGTGAGGTCTTATAAAGACTTTATAAAGTCTCAACATCACATCCTTGCTTTTTCATGAGCTTTAACTTTTGCACAGTCCTCAGCAGGTCTTCATGAACTGTCCTCTGGAAGTCCCTGGGCTACAAATGGGTTCTGTCTTTACAGATATCCAAAAGTCAATTTTGTACGTGTCAGAAAATGCATAAAATCACTCAATAGGATAACTGTACTTCCACGCTATTGTCATAAATGGTGCTGATTGGGGTCAGTTAATGTAAACATTTATATATCGTCATCCACTTCCTAGTTACAGTTGTGCACAATCAGTATATCCTGTGTCCATTGGTTGGCTTTGTCAGTTTTAAACTACCACTGAAATTGTTAAAGAACATCATTGCACAAGTATCAAAAGAAGTTGTTACTTGTTGATTTCCAAAACAGCTCATGGTGAAGCTGGACCCCGTGCTCTTAGGAGACAATTGTGTCTGATTACTGCCGGGAGGTTACATGTCAGGACGTCATTTCCTAAAAACCTGTTCTCATTTAAATTCAATAATATTTATGAGAGCTTGTTTGTATGTAGGGGTCGCCTTAAATCAGGGTTCTCATAACCCAGGGAGCGTTCACATGTTTAAAATTCATAGACATTCCTCTGCCCGTTAGTTACTACTTGTCAGAATTTTCTCATCTGTTACATCTTTGTTTAGTCTCTAGGTCAAACTGAAATTTTAGATTATCTTTGCAAATTCAAGATTAAAAAAAAAGCAACATTTTGAAAACAACTGAACCTGTGCTGGAGATTAACAGTGATAGATGACATGAAGTGATTTGCTTTTTAGGAAATGAATATACAGGGATAGTTTATCAAGTTTGCTTTACCGTTGGGAATCTGCATAGAAATTGCAGGTGTACTGCCAAATAACTGTTCTCCACAGCCAGCAAATTCTTGCATTGGCAACAGTTATTTAGACAATTGCCCTCATTTTATCTATCATGTACACGTGTGCTTACAAGAATGAGTAAAGATACACCAAATTGATAGGTTGGGGGATCAATTCTGGTGTCTGGGGATTTGTCCGTAATTTGCTGGGAGCTGTTATACTATTTAAAAGGTCCTCCCCAGATTACGTGCTGTAAACTATTTGTAACTCAAGTTGGAGCTGTAGCTGTGAGCCAAGTTCCCGGGGGGGAGAAGGTGCTTGCAGTCTGCAGCAGTTGACAAAACCGTAGCAATGGTCTCCCAAGTGTTCATCCATATGTACGGCTGTATGCAAGTCAGACGTTCTAAAACTGGAAATGACCTGTATTCCATTTATTTAATGGTGCAGAGTGTCCCAATAGTAAGTAAAACAGAAAACGTCAAATGCATTTCAAGTTGTGCAGAGTACTGATAATTTCTTTGTGTGGTTGAGCAGGTGCAGTTGTGTACGGAGAGCCTGTCACCGCAAGTCTGGGAACTGATGGGTCCCATTACTGGAGTAAGAACTGGGCCAAAGCTGCAGCCTTTGTCACCTCCCCACCACTCAGCACTGACACAACCACCCCTGATTACTTAAACTCACTCCTCTCCTGGTATGTTGACTCACCATTCACTAAAACCTTCTTGTTTATTTTCAGAATGCAGGTCATGTAATGGAAGAAAAATGGAGATCTTCTGTGAACTAGAAATGTACAGAATAAGGCAAAACCAGACCATGTAATAGATCCATACATTTATTGGTTAAGTGGTTAGAGCAGCAACCAACTAAGTACAGTGCATTGGTCTTAGCAAAGTTGTAAACCTATTGTTTCTAAGTTGAATTATACAGAGCACACAAAGAAAGCATGTTCCCTTGAAACACAAGAGACCGCAGATGCTGAAATTGCTCTGTCCCCTTGGAATTTTGGAATTGTGTTGGTGAGATGGATGCTATTCAAGTCTAACACATAGTAATCTACCTTTTAATTTGTTTCTGACCGCAGTGGCGATTTGCAGGTTACTGGCAGTGCGCACTGCGCTTTCACCACTGCACAGAAAGCCATCGGAAAGGATGACTTCCGACTGATCCCTGAAGGAGTTAATGGCATTGAAGAGAGGATGACTATTATTTGGGATAAGGCTGTGGTATGTAAACTTCGTAAAATAAGCTGCAGTAGAAATCGTACTATTGAGTCTGTTCGATGCTTACTCCTTGAATGTTTGCGGTTTAGCTGTCACCGAGTAGTATGGTATAGAAAGATCATAGTTGGGTGCCAAAATTCCTAAAAAAGCTCATGTCATCAAAGAGAAGTTAACTCTGTTTACAGCTCTCTGTCTCTTTCCCATTTGGACTTGACCTTTGTTGACTGGTAGTGAATGGTGAGCTGTCACAAGCATATTGAACACTTATGCTCTCTGTTTATCTTGGTGTCAGGAAAGATCCTGGAACAAACTTCTTTCTTTGAATGTGAAGCCCATGGAATTTGAGATCTAAAGTCAGAATCACTGAGGAATCCTGAAGATTTTACTGGAGTAGGATGATTTGTGGCAGGGGAGATTGATTACCTTGTGGAACTGAAGTAGATCCATAAGAGTCAGAGAATTTTTAATAACTCTTTGACTTATCTGAGCCTTTGAAAGATTCCAGTGTCAGATTTCTCAAACTTCAAAGGTTCATTTATTATCACAGTATGTATCCATATACAACTGTTAAGATTCATCTTCTCCAGATAGCCAGGAAACAAAGAAGGAACACAAAAGTCATTTTCAAAGAGAGACATCAATCCCACCTCCCCCCACCGCACAAAAAAGTACGGCACCCCAATCATCAACACCCAAACCCCCCACCTCCTCCCACACAAAATGAAACAAGAATATTGACCCCCCAAAACCCCAATCCCCTACTCAAAACAGAACAAGAATATCGACCCCAAACCCCCCTCCTGCTACACAAAACGGAACAAGAACATCGACCCCCCCAAACCCCCCAATCCCCTACTCAAAACGGAACAAGAACATCGACCCCAAACACTCCTCCTTCCACACAAAACGCAACAAGAACATTGACCCCCCCCCCCCCCAATCCCCTACTCAATACGGAACAAGAACATCGACCCCAATCCCCTCCCCCGCACAAAACGCAACAAGAACATTGACCCTCAAACAACCCCTCCCTCCATGTAAAAAACTAACAACGCAAAAAGATCATTAACCCCCAAATCCCCTCCCCTCGCACAACAAAACAGAAAAGGAACGGGCGAAAAACTATAAGTCTGAAAAAGCCCACAGTCCATAAAGCAATACAGGTAGTCCCTGAGTTACGAACATCCAACTTACGGACAACTCGTACTTACGAACCGAGGAAGGAGAACGCTGTCCGCCATTTTAAGTCGGATCGCGACACCGTCCGCCATTTTAAGTGGTTGCCATTGACACTGTGTTGAGTGTTTAACTTTGTATTTGGCTTAAAATTTTCTTAGTAAGGTTCACCTTGACCCTGCCCGCCCCCGCCCCACCCCCCGTTCCGGTTGGCTGGTGGTGCAGTCAGATCAGTGTTGGGCTGGAGAACGGAGGTTCCCAAGTTCAATCCAGTAATAGACCGTTCCCGTACCGGGTTGATGTCGAGCTCGCAACTCAACCTCGTAACAAAAAACTGCCACCTCCAGTTTAAATTCCCACGCGGAATATTGTGGAGGATCAAATACCCAAACCCAGCACAGCCCCCACTTGTCCCATTTAACCTGTCTCAGTGCGGTGGTCCTTAGGACCCAGCGGACCTCGGGAGCCGGCAAAGCTCGAGAGCCACCACCCGCAGTGTTTCTGTTCCATTGACGGGAAGCAATCGCGATTGAAAATCAAGTGGAAATAATAAAGCGTTTGGAAAGAGGTGAAGCACCATCAGTCATTGGAAAAGCATTAGGCTACAGTCGGTCAACGATTGGAACAGTTTTAAAGGATAACGAATAAAGTGAAAATAATGGAGCATGTGAAAGGCGCTGCCCCGATGAAAGCTGCAATTATTACTAAGCAACGCAGTGGCTTAATTATTGGAATACATACATTTCTTAAGTGTTTTATATGCATAGAAAGGTAAAATATATACTATATACTAAGACAAACATTTGACTAACTGACGCTAAATAATACCAGATGTACTTGTTCCGACTTCCGTACAAATCCGACTTAAAGACGGACTCAGGAATGGAACTCGTACATAACCCGGGGACTGCCTGTAGTCCAATCCATAAACATGGAACCAAGGTAATATTCCTCCAACATCCCAACATCATCAAAAGAGAGGGCACAACATGAACAAGGAGGCCGCAGTGAGCCACACAGCGATAGGCCGCTCACAGACTCCTTCTCTGGCAGTGATCAAAAGGCAGGCAGTCGGCACTGAACTCTCGCTCTCCTGCCACACTCGCCTCAATGTCTCAATCTTCCTCAATGCTCCAGTCACCGATTAATGGCTGCTTTAATCGGCAAAATGCTGTCGAACATCGGCTCGTGCCCCATCACTAAGTTCCCTTGCATCGAGGCCATCTGAGTGTGCGCTTGCCTCCTATATACAAAGTTCTCAAAAGGCCCCATCAAACAGTTCTCAGTATAGTTTCAGAATAAAGAGTGAGGTCGAGAGAAATTTTTCACTTCGTCTTTAAATTCCAAAGGTCAGGCTAACAGACCTTCAGAATTTAACTTGTGGGCCTGTGGAGCTCACTCACTGAGGAGACTCCATCATTTCTGGATTTTGAGGAAATTAAGTTTTGAAGTATCAGAGCAGACTTGAACCAGAAAACCTACACCTTTTCCTATTACTTAACTTCTTAAGTAACTGACAGAGTCCAATGACTACAAATTGACCATTCCTCAGATGTAAATTAGGCACCTGAAAGTGCCAAGGCTTTTCATAAGTATCAGGATAACTTGAATCTGCTTTAATGATAAATTATGTTCATATAGCTCTTATAACGTCGTGAAGAATCCCTTAATGCCTCTCGAGAACTATTATGGACTATAAATCGGCAAATAAGGTGCTGAGGCAAAGAACCAAATTAGAATGAAGGAGAGATAACAGAATATATAAGCAAAGCACAACATAACAGCTAGCCGTTGGCTCTGTGTACGTATTCTCATGTAAACTAACTGCTCTAGCTTTCTCCAATTTATACGTTGTAGACGACAGGAAAGATGAACGAGAATGAATTTGTAGCAGTTACAAGCACAAATGCTGCAAAGATCTTCAATCTCTACCCCAGAAAGGGACGAATTGCTGTTGGTTCCGATGCTGATTTGGTCATCTGGGATCCCGAAGCCGTCAAGATCATTTCAGCAAAGACACATAATCTGGTAATGAAAGTAATTTTACTCTTCTGCTAACTTGTTAAAACTATAGCTACCTGCAAGTGGGAGTGGTTTGTAATTTGGTCTTAATGAGATTTATGTTCTTGAACAAACCGAATAGTCAAACTCCATTACTACTCCAGGATACTCATTAACAAAGAGCTGGAGGTAGAAATTCTTCCTCTGTCATTAAGTATATACAGTATATGTCGTAGTGTCTGTGTATTATGCACCTTTTCAGAAATTCCATTGTATTCACAACAAATACTCTGTCAAAATGTTTAGCACAACCAGAGGCATAAGTAGGAATTTAAATCTAACCACTTTTGACAGGCTGCTACTTTAAAATACTTATTATTGTTATAGGTGGGTGAGTGATCTGTGATCACACCTCTGAGCCAAAGCAACTGCATTTCCAGCCATGGCAATTAAAGTAACATCTGATGAGGATGTTTACATACTATCATGCTGGTTATTTGCTAATTGTTCATGGTCCATTTATTTTTTTCACTTCACTGCAGCACCAAAGTGGCAGCTTTACTCTGCCACAGATCAGAATTCAGTTTTGGAGACTGGGAGATCCTTCCATAGCTCTAGGCTGAGAGCTTGTACCGATGTTGGGTCAGTGAGCAGGGTAAATCTGGGATGGAGGTTTGCGTGAAAGATCAGGGTTGTGGGAGGGAATGCCAAAAATATTGAGGTGGCAGAACTGGGCTGATTGAGGTTTAGGTAAAGATCAGGAGTGTGGGACAGGGCTGTGGTAGAAATCGCCACCGTATGGTTGACGTCAGGTGGAGGGATTGGGGCTTGGTGGAGAGGAGGCAAGTGCTTGGAGTGGTGGGTGAGTTGGTTGGGGGGATAGCAAGTAGCCAGGAATCACAGGGCTTGAGGTCAGAGACCAGGTAAGTAAATGGGTGGAGCTGATGTTGGTGGAGATCACATGGGCATTGGGGACCTAGACTTTCATCAGTGACATGGGGGAATAGCTGAGTCACGGGCCTGAGCAGTTACACGTTTGGTGGGAGGTTGGTTGCTGGATAGAATTTAGGGATCACAGGCTCAAAAGGACTTTCACAATGGAACAGCTCACAAGATAATTCATATACCATGGTGGAAAGAGTGGCAGGATGATGCCTAAAGGATAAAGTAGAGATGCTCCCACTCCAACATGGCTGCCATGAATGCCCAATGATTGTCACTGCAGACCAACTCAACTTGATTGTATTAACATGCTCTCAAATCAACATTGCATCTGGGGAGTGATGTCATTTGGTGAACAAGGACACATTTCCAGAATGAAGCAAAATGGTCATTATCCCATTTCACTTTGGTAAGTTTTCGTTTGAGAGGCGTCGGAGAAAGAAGCCAGGGTCACACAATCACGTTTCCAGACCTGCATATACTTCAGTTGGAATGATAGAATCGGGTAAGCTAGATTTCGACATCCACATCCTCAACTGACAGAGGCTGCAAATGCAATCTAACTTCCCCACCCCGCCCCGACACCGAATCCAGTGTTACAGGAGGATAACTAACAAAGGTGTTTGTTCCTGCTGCTACTGAATAGCTTCTCCTCACATATCAGCACGGTATCTATTCCCTCAGAGTCACGTTCACAGTATCAGTAAAAGCAAAGGGCAGGAGGAAGGCAGAAGGTCTCAAGTCAGTTTGATTGACATGTACTCAGAAATCCAACAGTCCTCTCTCACAGGGTCAAGTGGCAACTTTGCAGTTTCGTTCATTGATTGTTTTCATTGTCACCACGTGTTTTGTCCCAGGAAATTATAGAAGTGAGTGCAATATACAAGATAAGAGGCCAATCCCTTAATTAGCATTCTCCCTGCCCCTCCTGTTCCTTCAAGGGTGGTGTTTGAAGATATACCCTGGTGCAGTGTTAGTCGAAAGCAGCTGGTGAAATTAAAGTGCAGGTGCAGGAATTTTCATAGAAGTTAGCAGTTTTCACATCAAAAGGCAGTAACATTATTGAGTAAAAAAGTAAAATATTCCAGCAGATGGAAATCTGGAATGAAAACTCACTAATGAGACAGCTCGTTGCGAGTAGGACTAGAAATGAAATTTTAGGTGTTTGCCTTCTCATCGCCTGGCTCGCATTACCTTGCTTTTCGCTCTACAAATGTTTTGTGATTACTGAGTGTCTCCAGTATTCTCTACTTTCGTTCCATCAAGCACATCCAGTACAGACACAGCACTGATTAAGCAGAAATCTTCCCTTGCACTGTTTCAACCCTGTGCTGCCACCGTCAGGTTTATCAGTCACTTAGCCATTGAAACCTAACCCACAGTGATAAGTGTAACTTGAAATGTCCCTTGAGAAATTTCAGTCTAATTCTCGTAGTCCAGATTATTGATGAATAATAGTATTGCCAATGATAAACCACCCAATTTGCTAAGCAAAGCTGGGATGCTAATGAGGTTCCCTGTGCTAGTTCCATTTTACCTGATGAGGAACTGCTCATCTCCATGAAGTAATGGGATCGTGTCCTGGAGGTGAGAAGAGAACCAATCCCACTCACCAAAAAAAAGATCAAACAAAACTGTTGGTCATTTGGACAGCTAACCAAAGCTCCTGCTAAGCTTGCTGTCAAAGCTGGCCAAAACCTCTGAGTATTTCTGTCATGAAAAAAAAGCATTAAGAAATGTTTAGCAGTTATCAAAACTACAAAGGTAACTTAAAATAAAGTGACCTAAAATACATGTCCATGTGTGTTAGCTGATAGGTTATGTACATGTGTGTTTGTTTATGTGAATGTGTTTATACTTGCGTGTGTTTAAATAATGCTGGCTTTGGCAGATCTCAACTCCCACCCTTGCCTCCATCCATCCCTCAGTACGCAGAGCCTCCTTCCTGGCATCTTTTCCCTCCAGCATTTCAAAGTATTTTTTGAAAGCCTGAGAACTCTCTCTTCTTCTCAGTCCCTCACCCTTCATGACCACTATACTATGTGTGGCTGCCTTCTGACTACCACGGGTAGTTGTCCTTTAAGGGCCAGCACACTCTTTGACTGCTGCATTACTAAGTGCTAGCACCAGAGTTCAGCTCATCCTGGAAACGGCATACATCCTGTTTTCGGACTGTGGCTGTTGGTTAACCTGAAGCTTTTTCAAGCATCTTTTTGACTAATTTCTCAATGTTTTGAGGGGATGTATTTGGCTGTTAGTGTTAAATAAAATGCTATTTTAATCAACTAAAAAAATATAAGTTATCAATATGAAATTAGAGGGAGGCCATTCAGCGCATTGGTTACTCGCCCATTCTCAAAGCAATCCCATTTATCAGATTTTAATTTATTTACTTATTGAGTAACAGTATGGAATAGGCCCTTCGAGCCATGCTGCCCAGCAATCTGACAATTTAATCCTAGCCTAATCACAGGTCAGTTTACAATGAACGATTAACCTATCAACTGCTACGTCTTTGGACTGTGAGAGGAAATCCACACAGTCATGGGGAAACATACAGACTCCTTACAGGCAACAGCAGGAATTGAACCCGGGTCGCCTGTACTGTAAAGCGTTGTGCTAACCACTACGATAACATGCCACCCCAATTACTTCCATGTAACCTGTCACACTTGCCCACCAACAGGCCCTGATTCTTCTACCAGTCATCCACACTAGTGGCAATTTAAAACGACCAATTAACTTACCATTACATCTTTGTTATATGGGAGGAGAAACCCACTGAGTTACAGAGAGAGGGAGGCAGCACCAGAGGTGAGGACTGAATCAGAAATACTGAAACTATGAGACACTACAGCACCACCTTGGTGATATAGTGACATTCATTTTAAATATTACCCTTTGTAGGTTAGAGCAGGAGCTATGTACAGTATGATTTAATGAAATGTAAATTGGTTATGGTCATATCGAGGGTATAATAAAAGGTGTGGAATGAAAAGTTATGTCTTTATTGCATTATGTTCCTTAGGCAATTGAGTACAACATCTTTGAAGGGATGGAATGCCATGGTGCTCCTTCAGTAGTAGTAAGTCAAGGTAAAATTGTCTTTGAATATGGAACAATTCATGCCACAGAGGGAAGTGGACGCTTTATTCCCAAAAAGACATTTCCGGACTATGTTTACAAAAGAATAAAAGCAAGGAGCAAGGTAAAGAGATTGACCTTTCTGTATCCATGCACTTAATTGTATCTGTACAATTAGTTAAAATAAAGGATTTTGGAGAGATTGGTGTAATCTATGTTACTGCTCTAGAAATATAGAGACCAGAATTAATAAATGAGTATTTTGAAGAATAGAAGAAAAACTTTTTTTTATAATTAACTTGCTCAGAAAATACACCTCAGTATAGTTATTTTGAAATGGATCTTGAGCATGGAGTGTTGTGTGGAATGTATGCAATAATGGTGCAGATAAAGCAAGCTACCTTGTTACCTAAAACTAGTATTGATCTTGATTTGGCCCAGGGCAAGATGCCTTGTTTCAAGCCTTGACTTAAATTTAAATTACAGCTGCAAATCTTTGAGCTGAAAGTTGGTGGACATGCCAACTTTATCCTTTCAATATTTCTAGAATACAGCTGAGCCAAGAGTTCATGCTTTTTGAATTTTCAGTAGGCCTTTGACAAGGTGCCACATACGAGGCTGCTAAACAAGATAAGAGCCCATGGTATTACAGGAAAGATGCTAGCATGGATAGAAGATGGGCTGACTAGCAGGAGGCAAAGAGTGGGAATAAAAGGGGCCTTTTCTAGTTGGCTGGCAGTGACTAATGGTGTTCCCCAGGGGCCGATGTTAGGACCGCTTCTTTTCATGTTAGATGTCAATGATTCGGATGATGGAATTGATGCCTTTGTTGCCACGTTTGCAGACAATAAGAAGATAGGTGGAGGGCAGATAGTGATGAGAAAGTAGGGAGTCTACATACGGGCTTGGATTGGTTCGGAGAATATTCAAAGAAGTGGCAGATGGAATGTAGTGTAAAGAAATGTATGGCCGTGCATTTTGGTAGAAGGAATAAAGCCATAGTCTAATTTCTAAATGGGGAAAAAAATTTAGAAATCAGAAGTGCAAAGGGACTTGAGCCCTCATGCAGGATTCCCTAAAGGTTAACTTGCAGGTTGATAGTGGTAAGGAAGACACACGCAATGTTAGCATTTATTTTGAGGGAACTATAAAATAAAAGCAAAGATGCTATGCTGAGGCTTTATAAGGCATTGGTCACACTGCGTGGAGTATTGTGAGCAGTTTTCAGCCCCTTATCTATGAGCAGAAATGCTGGCTCTGGAGAGGGTTCAGAGGAGATTGACAAGAACTATCCTGGGAATGGAAGGGTTAAAGTATGAGGAGTGCTGGTTCTGGGCCTGAACTAGCTCAGTTTTGAAGAATGAGGGCGGATCTCATTAAAGCCTTTTGAATACTGAAAGGCCTAGATAGACTGGACATGGAGAGGATGTTTCTGGTAGCGGGGAATTCTAGGAACAGGAGGTACAGCTTCAGAATAGAAGGGCATTAGAACAGAGATGAGGAAGAAGTTCTTTAGCCAGAGAGCAGTAAATCTGTGGAATTCATTGCTACAGATGGCTGTGGAGGCCAAGTCATTGAGTGTATTTAAAGCAGAGGTTGATAGTTTCTTGATTAGTAAGGGTGTCAAAGATTATGGGGAGAAGGCAGGAGAACGGGGTTGAGAGGGATAATAATTAAGATATGATGGAATGGTAGAGCAGAATCAGTGGGCTGAGTAGTCTAATTTAGTTCCTATGTCTTATGGTCTTTCGCATGGAAGTGTGTAGCCACTCTTCTTCGATGGCACTCGTTTACAAGACCTCACAGTCACGCTTCCACAAAACCAAGAACATGGCGGACAGTTGCAGAGATTTTGGGTTAAGATATCGGTTAACAGAAGTTGTGACCAAGTTAACACTTACATGACAATGGCATTTGTTAAGAGTAGCTAGTGACAAATCACCCAGCATTGGAAATCCACCTCAATACTGGAAGAGCTCTCTCATATTGGTGTGTGAATTTAGAACACACACGTCTTAAAGTGAGAAGTTGTGATTGAAACAATGTGCGTAAACTCTGTTAACCAAATAAAAGTCTTGACTGGCTAGAAACTTTTGTTCCTGAAAGACAATCAAAATTATGCTTTGCATTGAATATGTTTAGAAACACATTCAAGATCTTGCCAGTAGAATTACCACAGAATACATTACGTTTGTGTAAGGCCACATTATTAGTTGCAGATTAATGGAACAGCATCAAATCTTAGTTCCTTTTTTACAGCTAGCTGAAATCAGAGGTGTTCCAAGAGGGATATATGATGGTCCTGTTCAAGAAGTCAGTGCGGTTCCCAGAGCCATGACACCCATTCCATCTGTCAGGATGTCTCCTGCTAAACAACCAGTTCAGCCTCCACGAAACCTTCACCAATCTGGATTCACTCTGGCTGGTAAAAGAGTGTTTTTACCTATTACCATGTAGTTTAACCCTTCATTTTAGTCTGGAGATAGTACTGATCAAAATGCCTACCTGGAATATTATATGCAGCTCACGGAGGGTGTTGGGATATGGAGCAAGCTGCCTGAGAATGTTTTAAAGGGAGACAGAGTTACAACATTTAAGAGACATTTGGGTAGGTACATGCACAGGAATGTTTCACGGGATATGAGGCAAATGGAGCTCGTTCAGGAAAACATCTCTGTTAGCATGGATGTGTTGTGCCATTCATGCTATATAATTCTATGACTCAACGATATTGAGTCCTAAAGACTGCAGTACGCTCATATAGTAGATTAATTGTTCTTCAAGTATGCTTTAGGTTCATTGTAACAGAGCAGGAGGATACAGACAGAAAGGCCAGTGTTGGCCTGGGAGTGGGCCAATTTCATACTTTAGTTTCATTTCAGCTTCTCACTTTAGGTAGGCTGCCCATTATCATAAAAGCCCATAGGTTATCTTTGCCATCATTTACAAAGGAGTGAAAGTAGGCAGGGCTCCAGGCAGCTGGGTGGTCGAATCTTGGAGTTCTACGTTTTTTTCTGTCATTCATTCCTGGGGGGGGGGGTTCTGTGGATGTCTGTGAAGAGTAAGAATTTCAGGTTGTATACTGTATACATTCTCTGATATTAAATGGAACCATTGAAGTATTGTATACATTGAATGTAGTACATTAGATTAGACATGCAAATTAATCCCTGTTTCACCTGGAAAGATGGTTGGAGTCCCTGGATTATCGGTAAAAGGACAGGCGTTGCACCTTCTTAAAATGCTTTGTTTAAAAATAATTTTTGGAAAAAAGAAATTGTGAAACTATACCTTCAAATTGTTGACTTGCTTCCCTTCTAGGTTCCCAGGCTGATGATCACATTCCTCGCCGTCCTACCCAGCGTATCAGTGCACCTCCTGGTGGCCGTTCAAACATAACAACTCTGGGCTGAATTTCTTCTGGATGAATCTGATTGAAGTGATAATCTCAGAGCCCTAATATTGCTGCAGGTCTTGTCATCTGAGGCTCAGATATATTCTAACAAGCAGCTGAGTGCAGTACAGTATTTTCTGCAAATGATGGTCATGGCGTCATTGCCTTTAGCTGATAAATGATGCATTTGAAAACTTTTTGATCTGCCAAATAAATCAAGAGGTACCGTTTTTGTATTGTAAAAAAAAACCCATTAATTTATATTAATATTTGATTTAATTGGGAAGTATGTAACAAGCATTGAGGCAACTGTTGTTTCACTGTTGTGACTATGTAAAGTTGTATTCGTGTTCATTTAAAAGCATGATAGTGATATTGAAGGTAATGTGTAATTTACTTTGTATTTCCAGAGGAATGTGACAGTTTAAAATAATGTAACACACACATTTATTGCAAAGGTTTTAAAGTATTTGATGAACTTCCCACAGCCACATCCCAGAAGTAGTCCAAGCTTCAGTGGGGTGTAAGCTGGCATTCTTACATACACACTGTCTACAGGGTAATCTTTCAACATTTTTAACAATTAACAACACATACACTTTAGTGAACCAAAAGAAAGTATAATTTTCCTGACACGTTATGCAGAGATGCATTTTTATGTTTTAACTTTTAACATAGCTGTGGAAATTTGTTAAGTGTTGTTGGTGATGACCTAGTTAAATTGGGATGGCTGAGTTTGAGAAAGACATAGTGGGTTACCCTATTACTTTGGGATGTGAATTGATGAGATTCAATCACCCAGCTGCCTGGAGCCCTGCTTACTTTTATTCCCTTGTAAATGATGGCAATGAAAATCTAAGGTGTTTATGATAATGGGCAGCCTACCTAAAGTAAGAAAGTGAAGCTTAGTCCTGATGTATCTAATTTGCTTCTGCTCGCCATCCCATTCCATTGCTTCCCATGTGTACTGGAAACCATTGTGCATACAATAAGACACTGTAACTGCTGACTTGGCTAAGTGCATTCAAGTATAAATTTTCCCTTTACTGAACTAGCCAGAAGTACAATTAGTAGTAGTGCCAGTCCATTAAACATTGTCGTGGTTGATTAAATGGAAAAGTCAGGCTTTCTATCTTTTACTCGCCTTAATAACTTGGATTTCAAACAGAGATCCAGAAGCTTCAAAATATTGGCCTTTGTACAAAGCAAATGGTAATACCTTTAAATGCCAGCATTGTTGGATGTTTGACATGTTTTATGCATAAATATCATTAAGATGATTTTTTTTAATTGGAAAGGCTTGAATAATTGAAATATATTATGTGGGCTTCATTTTTAACTCTTTCTCAATTGACCTTTGCTAATTTTTGACTTTAGTGGGTTGACTTTTATAATTTTATAATTGTTACTTGACCAATCTGTGGTGCTTAAAGTAGCCCGGAACATTTAAAAAGGCAATTGTGCTAGGAAGCTTGAGAATACAGTATTAACCTTTGAAAGCCACACTGACTGAATGAGCACTATCAGACTGGTATAGTTTCACAGAAATAATATAATTCTTCACAAAACCTTCTCAAATGCTAGTCATACTGTTATGTAAACTGATTATAGTAAACCTAATCTCGTATTCAGTCAACTACATTCAATTCAAACAAATATGTTTTATTTCGAAGTATTATACTTCAATCTGATAATCCTTCTCAATCTGCTTTAAACCAGATTTCATGTTAATGTCCGTCTCCAGTTTATCTATATTCAGCAAAATGGGCAAGGCTTCCAGTGAAAAAAGAACAGAGTTACTAATGAACTTTACAGAATGTGCAAAGCTTGAAAACTTTGTAAGGCAGCAGTGTTTCAATATAATAATCCATTTTGTTCAAATAAAATTGTTATGGGAAACAAACGTGTTCATGTTTCTGACTTGTATGTGCATCAGGTGACACTGCACGAGAGCGGAATCGGAACGCCTTTTACCTCATTGTCCAGTGGTTAGAGCAGGGGGTTCCCAACCTCTTTTATGCAGTTGACCAATACCATCAAAACAAGGGGTCCGTGGACCTCAAGCTGGGAATCCCTTTTTAAAAAGCCCCTTTCCTGTGTTGGCTTTCCCAGAAGTACCAGCCGTTACTTAAGGAGGTGGAGCTTGTCAATTCCAATAAAGCCCAGTGGTTTCTCGTCACTGACTTTTAACCACCATTGCGTGTTGACCGGGGAACACGAGTGAAGTTAAAGAAAAGGGCCTGTATTCAGCTTGCTGAAAACTCCACAACAGTATGATACCTGAACTTCCTGGGACTATGGTGTAACCATTTTCACTAACTTGGTGTTAAACCAAGGTTAAATGAAGAAAGACGTGGGTTTGATATCATGTATAACTGAATGGGAGTTAGCATTTGGATTAGTGGGTATTTGTTTATTTATTTAGCGACACAGCTCAGAGTAGGCCCCTCTAGCCCTTCGACCGCCGGTAACTGGGTGATAGACCTCAGATAGTCAGAAGCACAACAGATCCTCCCTCCCCTCCATCTGCAACACAGACACCCCCAGGGTGTGTGCTGAGCCCATTGCTGTACACTCTGCTCACACATCACTCCATGGCCAAGCACCCATGCAGACATCATCAAGTTTGCTGATGAAGCGACGGTGGTGGGACTCATCACCAACGACAATGAGATGGCCTACAGAGAGGAGGTGGAGGAGCCTGAGGCCTGGTGCCAACCAAATAACCTCTTCCTCAATGTCAACAAGACAAAGGAGATGGTTATCGACTCCAGGAGAACTTGCACCTCTCGCACCTCCCTTTACTTTGGTGGCTCTGCAGTGGAAACTGCAAGCAGTTTCAAACTCCTGGGAGTGCACATCACTCATCTACACCAATGCCTCTACTTTCTGAGGAGGCTGGAGAGAGCGGGACTGTGCAATCCATACTCACGTCATTCTACAGATGCACAGTAGGGAGCATCTTAACAAGCTGCCTCACTGCTTGGTACGGAAACTGCACTGCAGCGGTCAGCAAGATTCTACGACAGGTAGTCAAAACTGCCCTACACAGCACTGACACCAGCCTACCCGCCATCAAGAAGGACGTATATACAGAAAGTTGCCAATAACATCATGAAGGATCCCACACACCTTGCTCATGGACTGTTTGTCTCACTCCCATCAGGAAGGAGGATTTATACCATCTACACAAGAACCACCAGACTCAAAAACAATTACTTTCCCAAAGCAGTAAAGCTGATCATGACCTCCACCCACTAACTCCTCCATTACTTTATTATTTGCCATCAGGTACAGCCTTGCGTCTCCGTACGGAAATGCAATCAATCTCTGTATATAAGCTATCTTTTGTATTTATATTTAATATGTGTTTTATTATTATTGATACTGTGTTTGGTATGTTTTGTGCTTTTCTCGTGCAACATCAGATCCGGAGTAACAATTAGTTCATCCTCCTTACACGTGTGCGCAGAAAGTGACACCGAACACTCTTGAATCTTGAATCAATTAAAAATATTGCAACGAAACCAAACTAGTAACATGTCCAAATGTAAATAGTGAAAGCATTTTTGTTTTATTGTTCAATGTGAGGAAGTCAAATGGAGTGACTTTACCAGTCTTGTGCCAGATACATTGTGGTTTCATATCAGATAGCCCATGGCAAAATTCTGAGTAAATTCATTTCCAGTAATCCTCAGAAGGTACTTTCTGCTGCATTTTCCATTCCAGCATCGTTCAGTGACACCAGAAAAGCAGTGGAAAATTCAGTCACAAGGGTCATTTCCAGCCAAGAGCAAACAAGACATCCTATTCATCTGGTTTGTATTAAAACCCAGATCCCACAATTGATAGAACATGAGTGTTGCTCATATTACTGCAAGGGCCAAAATCCTGCTTTGGATTTAATAATGATTGGATTGTGTAACTAATCAAGGAAAGTGCACTGAATTTGATGGGAATGAGCTAGTTGACTAATATTAGACTAATATTCCACAGCAGACTGAAATGAATGTGCATGTCAATTCGAAAATGTTTAAATTAAAGTTGTTTGTAATAGAAAAATGGTCACAACAATAGGAACATTTACAGTATTTGATTCTCAAACCTGAACAGAGGAGAGGGAGGGAGGTATTAGAAAATTTTGTCATGTTTCTTTGTTGCAAAAGTGTTAAAACTGCTTAATGCATCATCAGCACCGGCCCACCCAACATCAAGGACTTATATATAGAAAAGTGCCGGAAAAGAGCCAGTAGCATCATGAAGAATCCCGCTCAACCTGCTCATGGACAATCTGTCCTGCTGCCATCAGGAAGGAGGCTGTGTGGCATCCATGCTAGGACTACTGGACATAAAATCATCATTTTCCCCAAACAGCAAGGCTGATCAACACCTCCACCATTAACCCCCAACCACCACTGATTTATTAACTCCAGTCAGAATCATCTTACCTATAGACACTCCTGTGCCTATTGTCACTTTACGGACATACAAATATGTATATAAACTTACCTCTTTGTGTATTTCTATTTATTGTATTTTTTAAAAATCTTTATCCTACTGTCTATTTTTGTGCTGTATCAGATCCGTAGTAGCTATTACTCCATTCTCCTTTACACGTGGGTAGTGGAAGTGACATTAAACAGTTTCGAATCTTGAATCTTGCAACCAGCATTGATGATAACAATAAGCAGAAGCCTATCTTGATCAGTGTTGTGGGCCCCATGAATGTTGAAATTAAAAAACCCACTGAGCCTAAAGAAATCTGAAAATAAACTTTTCAGAAATTGGTGGATTTATTGAAGAATCATTGCAACCGAAAGCCAAGCAGGAGTTGGTTCACATTAGGAAACCTGATGAAGCAATGCTAATTTAGGTGGCTGAGCTAACAAAAGGTTGGAATTTCAGTAAGGCACTTTCAGAAAAGCTAAAAGAAAGTGTCCAGAGGCAAGTATTAGAGATGAATCCTTGAAAACTGCCCAAACAGAGGAACTGTTATGTAAAACCATTCAGGAATAGTACAATGGATCAGTTATTCTGTGTGAAACTGAAAGGTAAACTGAACATGAGTGTCACTAGCCATGTGGGCCTCTGTGGAGAGCCAAAGACATTGGTCTTCTAGATTCCTCCAGCATTGTGCTTACTAACTGTTGTCTTAATTAGAGTGATTAAGCCCTTGTGCTTTCTGTTTAATCGTCAAGTTAATTGTGACTGGCACGGGTTTTCTGCATTCTAAGATTATTTAATGCAGACCCCTATTTAGTACTTATCACGGGGTCCTTGTGTTGAGAATGATTTGTCTTGCAGTGTCGTTTGGTTGTACCACCAATGTTTTGTTGGAATTCCTATGTAAAACCTTTTATTTCTGTCTCTACATGGGTGTCTGCCGTTCCTGCCAGAATGTGCCCTGACAAAGAGAAATTCTGCAAATGTTGGAAATCTAAAGTAACACACACAAAATGCTGGAGGAACTCAACAGGTCAGGTAGCATCTATGGAAATGAATGAACACATGATATTTTAGGCCAAGACTCTTCTTACGAATTGGAAAGAGAGGGGAACGATGCCAGAGTAAGAAGGTAGGGGAGGGGAAGGAGGATAGATAGAAGGTGATAGGTGAAGCTGGGTGCGTAGGAAAAGTAAAGGACTGGAGAGAAAGGAATCTGATAGGAGAGGAGAGTGGATTATTGGAGAAAGGGAAGGAGGTGATAGGCAGGTGAGAAGACGTAAGAGGCCAGAGGCTGTTACCATTGTGTGTATGGGTGGTGGGGGGGAGCACATTCTTTCTGAATCCAGGTTCAAACAAGAAAAAGTCAATGAATGTGGTTTGAAAGGCCACTTCACCAGGGTTTGTAGAAATAAGCATAAAACTGAGCAAACATAATGAAAGCAAAAACCAACGGAAGGTGCACAAAACTTCTGCCCTGCTGAGAAAGCAGGTGAAGAGGGTAATACAGGGGAATTGTATCACAACGTTCAAAGTAAAGTAAAGGGGGCAAACATAACAAGAAACAGAACCATTGTTAACTGAGGTAAAAAAAATGCACAGCTAATCGGAAAACCTATGTAGAAGAAACATTGATGTAGCTGAAGCTGCTATAATGGCCAAGGGTGGACCCAAACATTACCACCATTAGCTTTTATTTGCAAGCTCAACCTTTCAGGAAGAGCCTGACTGAAGGAAATCCTCCCTGATTGAACGAACATCCATTACGTTAAGATCGATAAGAACCAGAGCTTCATAGGAAGAAATTTTCAAAGGTGACGAGGCACTCAACCCAAAATTTATGTTGGTTCTGACATGCTTCACCATGCATCGAAATGCTGATGTCTGTACCTTATGCGAGTAAACTAAAATAGGAGGCAGAAATGGTCTGAAGAAGTAATTTATCCCATTAAATCTGGAAGGGTGATATAACCATATAACTATCTATTGTGTCAGTGTTAAAGTATGTTGGAGTTGTTATGATCTGTGGAGGTTACAGGCTGACTATTGAGTTTAACCCTGGATGTTGGATTAGAAACATAGAAACATAGAAAACCTACAGCACTATACAGCCCTTCGGCCCACAAAGTTGTGCCAAACATGTCCCTACCTTAGAAATTACTAGGGTTACCCATAGCCCTTTATTTTTCTAAGCACCATGTACCTATCCAAAAATCTCTTAAAAGACCCTATCATACCCGCCTCCACCACTGTTGCTGGCAGCCCATTCTACACACTCACCACGCTCTGCATAAAAAACTTACCCCTGACATCCCCTCTGTACCTACTCCCCAGCACTTTAAACATGTGCCCTCCTGTGGCAGCCACTTCAGCCCTGGGAAAAAGCCTCTGACTATTCACACAGTCAATGCCTCTCATCATCTTGTACACCTCTGTCAGGTCACCTCTCATCCTCCTTCGCTCCAAGGAGAAAAGGCCGAGTTCACTCAACCTATTCTCATAAGGCATGCTCCCCAATCCAGGCAACATCCTTGTAAATCTCCTCTGCACCCTTTCTATGGTTTCCACATCCTTCCTGTAGTGAGGCAACCAGAACTGAGCACAGTTCTCTAAGTGGGTTCTGACCAGGGTCCCATATAGCTGCAACATTACCTCTCGGTTCCTAAATTCAATTCCACGATTGATGAAGGCCAATACTTTTTATGCTGTCTTAACCACAGAGTCAACCTGCGCAGCTGCTTTGAGTGTCCTATGGATTCGGACCCCAAGATCCTTCTGATCCTCCACACTGCCAAGAGACTTACCATTAATACTATATTCTGCCATCATATTTGATCTACCAAAATGAACCACTTCACAACTATCTGAGCTGAACTCCATCTGCCACTTCTTAGCCCAGTTTTGCATCGTTTCAATGTCCCGTTGTAACTTCTGACAGCCCTCCACACTATCCACAACACCCCCAACCTTTGTGTCATCAGCAAACTTACTAACCCATCCACCCATTTCCTCATCCAGGTCATTTATAAAAATCACAAAGAGTAAGGACGCCAGAACAGATCCCTGAGGCAAACCACTGGTCACCGACCTCCATGCAGAATATGACCCACCTACAACTACTCTTTGCCTTCTCTGGGCAAGCCAGTTCTGGATCCACAAAGCAATGTCCCCTTAGATCCTATGCCCCCCCCCCTTACTTTCTCAATAAGCCTTGCATGGGGTACCTTATCAAATGCCTTGCTGAAATCCATAGACACTACATCTACTGCTCTTCCTTCATCAATGTGTTTAGTTACATCCTCAAAAAATTCAATCAGGATTGTAAGACATGACCTGCCCTTGACAAAGCTATGCTGACTATTCCTAATCATGTTATACCTCTACAAATGTTCATAAATCCTGCCCCTCAGGATCTTCATCAACTTACCAACCACTGAAGTAATTCCTGGGCTATCTCTACTCCCTCTCTTGAATAAAGGAACAACATCCGCAATGCTCCAACCCTCTGGAACCTCTCCCGTCCCCATTGATGATTCAAAGGTCATCGGCAGAGGCTCAGCAATCTCCTACCTCGCCTCCCACAGTAGCCCGGGGTACACCTCATCTGGTCCCTGCAACTTATCCAACTTGATGCTTTCCAAAAGCTCCAGCACATCTTCTTTCTTAATATCTACATGCTCAAGCTTTTCAGTCTGCTGCAAATCATCACTACAATCACCAAGATCCTTTTCCATAGTGACTACTGAAGTAAAGTATTCATTAGTTACCTCTGCTATTTCCTCCAGTTCATACACACTTTCCCACTGTCACACTTGATAGGTCCTATTCTTTCATGTCTTATCCTCTTAATCTTCACAAACTTATAGAATGACTTGGGCTTTTCCTTAATCCTGCCCGCCAATGCCTTCTCATGGCTCCTTCTGGCTCTCCTAATTTCCTTCTTAAGCTTATATTAATAAGCTTATATAATAAGCTTATATAATTATTAAGCTTATATAATTTCCTTATAATCTTCTAGATCTCTAACATTACCCAGCTCTCTAAACCTTTTATAAGCTTCTCTTTTCTTCTTGACTAGATTTATTATAGCCTTTGTACGCCACGGTTCCTGGACCCTACCATAACTTCCTTGTCTCATTGGAACGTACTTATGCAGAACTCCACACAAATATCCCCTGAACATTTGCCACATTTCTTCCGTACTTTTCCCTGAGAACATCTGTTCCCAAGTTAAGCTTCCAAGTTCCTGCCTGATAGCCTCATAATTCCCCATAATCCAATTAAATGCTTTTCTAACTTTTCTGTTCTTACCTCTCTCCAGTGCTATTGTAAAAGAGATAGAATTATGATCACTATCTCCAAAATGCTCTCCCACTGAGAGATCTGACTCCTTACCAGGTTCATTTCCCAATACCAGATCAAGTACAGTCTCTCCTCCCGTAGGCTTATCTACATATTGTGTCAAGAAATCTTCCTGAACACACCTAACAAACTCCACTCCACCTAAACCCCTTGCTCTAGGAAGATGCCAATCGATATTTGGGAAATTAAAATCTCCCATCACAACAACTCTTATTATTACACCTTTCCAGGATCTGTCTCCCAATTTGCTCCTCGATATCCCTGTAACTATTGGGCAGCCTATAAATAACACCGAGTAAAGTTAATGACTCCTTCCTGTTCCTAACCTCCACCCACAGAGACTCCGCAGACAATCTCTCTGTGACATCCATCTTTTCTGCAGCCGTGACACTATCTCTGATCAATAGTGCCGCATCCCACCTCTTTTGCGTCCCTCCCTGTCTTTTCTGAAACATCTAAAGCCCGGCACTTGAAGTAACCATTCCTGTCCCTGAGCCATCCAAGTCCCTGTAATGGCCACCACATCATATCTCCAAGTACTGATCAACGCTCTAAGCTCATCCGCTTTGTTCACAATACTCCCTGCATTAAAATAGATACAAGTCAAACCGTCAGTCTGACCGTGACCCTTCTCTATCACCCGCCTATCCTCCCTCTCACATTGTCTCCAAGCTTTCTCTATTTGTGAACCAACTGCCTCTTCCCCTGTCTCTTCAGTTTGGTTCCCACCCCCCAGCAATTCTAGTTTAAACTCTCCCCAGTAGCCTTAGCAAACCTCCCTCCCAGGATATTGGTCTCCCTGGGATTCAAGTGTAACCTGTCCTTTTTGTACAGGTCACACCTGCCCCAAAAGAGGTCCCAATGATCCAGAAATCTGAATCCCTGCCCCCTGCTCCAATCCCTCAGCCACGCATTTATCCTCCACCTCATTCTATTCCTATACTCACTGACGCATGGCACAGGCAGTAATCTCGAGATTACTACCTTTGCAGACCTTCTTCTCAACTTCCTTCCTAACTCCCTGTAGTGTGTTTTCAGGACCTCTTCCCTTTTCCTACCTATGCCACTGGAACCAAAATGTGCCATGACCTCTGGCTGTTCTCCTTCCCACTGCTGGATATCGCGGGCGTGATCTGAAATATCCCTAGGTTCCACATCTACATCTAAATCTAGGGTATAGAATTGTTTCTTTTCCGGTATTTTCTTCCTGTTTAAATTTCCTGTGTTTGTTTGTATTTTTTTATAATCAAGTAGACCTGGGGTTCCCAGCATTATTTGAGCCACGGACCAATACTATTAAGCAAGAGGTGTTGGACCCCAGGTTGGGAACCCCGATCTAGATACCTATAATTGTTCTGTGAATTTTCCAGTAATTATAGTATAGCTGTTTCTGCATTTTTCCAGAGGCTTCTTAGTGTCACACCACTTGAATCTTCCTATTTTATAGACTCATTGTTATCTTTTACAGTCAGAGATAGGTTTTAAATCCATACGACCATAGACAAAAGACCAGAATTATTCCATCTGGTCCATTGAGTTTGACTTACCGTTTCATCACAGCTGATCCATTTTCCCTCTCAGCCCCAATATCCTGCCTTCTCCCTGTATCATGCCCATGACTAATCAAGAATCTATCAATCTCTGTCTTCAACATACCAAATGTCTTGGCAAAAAGTTCCACAGACTTACCACCCTCTGGCTAAAGGAATTCTTTGTAAGAGACGACCACAACTTTGTTGCTCTCTGCTCTTCTTTTTTGTTCATTCTTTGTTTTTGTAATACAACACAATGGTCATAAACAATCCGTTCTATCTCTCATTCCTGACTTCTGAACCTATGGGTCACAAAAGCACCAGGATCTGATAGCATCGATTGTGTCAGCTTTAAAACAGGATGGAGCTGTTAGGAGTTGTGGAGATTACAGGCTGACTATTAAGATTGGAACTATATCCCATTCCTAGAAGAGAAGATCTATTTGCTGTTTTCCTGGAAGGTAGCAGTTCACTAGAATTCATATAAGTCATTTGTATCAGTTCAGAGAGTGTCAGAGGAGCTAGTTAAATGTTTCTGCCTGTCAACAAGCACTTGTTCACAATTAATAGACTACTCTTTAGAGCTCTGACTGCATTTCCTATCTTCCAGAGCACTGAGGCGAGGTTGCTGCAGGGAATTTCCAGAATTATCTAAGAAAGCATGTGCTGGCATTGGAGAAGGTCCAGAGGAGGCTCATGAGAATGATTCCGGGAATGAAAGGGTTAACATGCTGTATGAGGAGCATTTGATGGCTCTGGGCCTGTACTCGCAAGAGTTTAGAAGAATGAGGTGGGATCGCTTTGAAAACTATTGAATATTGAAGGGCCTAGATAGAGTGGTTGTGGAGAGGAGGTTTCCTATAGTGGGGGTGTTACGGACCAGAAGGCATAGAATAGAGGGACGTCCGTTTAGAACTGAGAGGAGGAGGAACTTCTTTATCCAGAGAGTGGTGAATCTGCGGAATTCGTTGCCACAGACGGCCGTGGAGGCCAAGTTGTTGGGTATAATTAAGGCAGAGATTGATAGGTACTTGATTAGTAAGGGTGTCAAAGGTAATGTAGAGAAGGCAGGAATGTGGGTTTGTGAGGGATCAGCTATGTTGGAACAGCAGAGAAGACCTAATGGGCCAAATGGCCTCATTCTGCTCCTATGTCTTATGTTTGCTATGCACTTGGGTAACATTCTGGTTTTTTTAAGAATGCTTGAGAGACAAACACCTGGGAAAGGTGGAAAAAATAAGCAGACTGGAAAAGGCAGGTCTGTCTACCTTTAGAGTGTACTTTATGTTTCCTTGGCAAATGAAGTGGCATTTCTTGCAATGGAGCTCACTGCATCGACACTGAGGGAGTACATCCAGTTCAAGAGAAAGTAAAAGCTCTAATCAATGCTCCCACTCCGACCAGTGCACCTGACATGAAGGTACATCTGACATTGACGAATTGTTCAAATCCAGCAATGCCCTGAGCCCCATTGCAAGAATTGCTGCTCAAAGCCGTGGTTGACTGGATATCGTAAAGACTTCTATGCTATCTGAAGGATTGCTGTGATTTGCTGATAGGCTATCCCACTACTCAATAGAGAGTTAATATTATCATAACACACCTCACCACATAATACTGGTGCTATGTCATCCTATCAGAAAAGTCGATGGGATTTATGTCCTGAATATCGACAGCAGTGGAGAAAAAGTACTCTCAGCTGGATAGACAAGGTTTAATTATCATGTCCGGAGTACAGACATTAACCCAACCAGCTTCAAGAAATTCTATCTTAACAAAGAGGGAAGCTGAATTCTTCCCTGCGTTCCTTTCATTAAGTTGCCCCTGATAGGATGTTAATTCTTCATCAACACTTGACCATGTATTCCTTTGTCAGTACTTGTCTCTGCCTCCCACTGGCAGATGGTGGAGATCACTTAAGTTTCCATTGTCTTTTTAGAAAACAATAGGGTAATCAAATGCTTTCAAGGTTAAAGCACATACTTGAACTCACGAGATACTTATGTGCAGGCTCATGGAAGAGGGAAGTCAGGGGTTTGTGATTTGTAAACAACAATACAAAACATATTTGCCATATCTTCTGTCATGGTTGTGGCTGGCAGACACATCTGGACTCAAGCAGGCTACAAATGAGGCAACTGAAATGATAAAATTCAGCTTACTTCTTTTGTTAAGATAGAATTTCTTGAAGCTGATTGGGGTCATCTCCTTAGTGCCACACTTGTTCAAGTTTTTTTCAAAATAACAAGGTTAAATAACTTCAATTCCCTCATGGAATTTATCTCTTGCAGCCAATCCTAGTTCCAGCCCTGGGACCCAGTTCATTATAATAAATCTTGTTATTACAGAAAACTTGGCATCTCTATATCATACCTGCATTTTGTAGACTATAGCTTGAACAAAGTTAAGGCAGTACTGTGCATTTTCACAAACAATTAATTCCACAAATTTATACTGTTTAGATTGCACTGTAAGTGAAAGATGACAAATTAATGTCTGTGATAAAGTCGCCAGTAGGTGGTGATAATCCAGCATTGAAATATCAATGCATATTTACTTGAAGTAAGAATGAGAAAAATTGATTACTTTTCATTTGGGTTTTAACAAAACATGTTCTCTCTCATTTCGCAAAACATTCTCTCAAAGCATGAATTTATCTCATTAAATCAAGATGATCTCTATTTCCTTTAATATTCTTAGTCTGCACAAATCTCTCACTGCTGTATTCGTTGCTTATTGATACAAGGTATGTGCTGGGAGAATTAACACGAAGACACGGTAAATCTATTTCTGTGTGTCGTTATCAACAACTTCCATTCAATCAGCCTGTTTTTAGGATGTGGGAAGAAACCAGAGCACCCTGAGGAAACTCACGCAGTCACAGGGAGAACATACAACCACCATACTGACAAGATTGAACCCAAGTGACTGCAACTGTGAGGCCTCACAATATTGTAACCTAACTCAAATGATGGTTTGTCTGATAATTACATTCTGTACTCGTGTAAAAGAATGATTACTAAGCAGGAAGCAGAGTCTGATGAGAAGAGGTTGTTGTTTTAGACTGGCGGCCTGTGAGAAGTAGTGTGTCACAAGGAATGGTGGTGGGCCCATTGTTGTTTGTTATTTATATAAACAATATGGATGAGAATATACAAGGCACAGTTAGTAAGTTTGCAGCTTTTGCTAAAATAAATGGTGTCATGCACAGTAAAGAGGATTACGAAAAATTCCAAGAGGACTTGATACCTACTAGGTAAGTGGGCCATGGAAACCTTGTTGCAATCTGGGAAGTCAAACAAGGGTAGGACTCTCATGGTGAACAGTATGGGCCCTGGGGAAAGTCGTAAAGAAGAAAGACATGAGACTACAGGAACATAGTTCCCTGAAAGTACTGTTATGGTAGACAGGGTAGTGAAGACATTTGGCCCACTAGCCTTCATCAGTCATGGCACTAAATATAGGAGTGGGGATATTATGTTACAGTTGTACAAGACATTGGTGAGGCTGCACCTGGAATATTGTGGTCAACCTGTTATAGAAAAGACACTACTAAGCTGAAAAAGTGCAGAGGAGATTCATAAGTCTGTTGCTAGGACTCAAGGGTCCGAATTATAGGGAAGGAATGGAAAGACTAGGACTTTATTCATTAGACTGTAGGAGACCAAGGCATGACCTTATAGAAATGTATAAAATCACAAAAGATGTTGCTAGGTTAAATGCATGTTGTATTTTTTCCCAGGTACTGAGAACCAAAAACTAGAGGACATAGTTTTAAGGTGAAAGAAGCAAGTTTTAAAACACACCTGTGAGGCAACTTTGTCAAGCAAACAGTGGGGTGGATATGGAACAAACTTCTCGAGGTCATAGTTGAGGCAAGTAAAATAATGACTTCTAAAAGAAATTTGGACAGGTATGGACAGGAAAGGTTGATATGGAGAGGGATCAAATGAGGCAAATGAGATTAGCTCAGATGGCCATCTTGGCTGGCATGAACAAGTTGGGCAGAATGGCCTATTTTATGCTATATTACTCCGTGATTCTATGCAACTTATTAAATCAATTTTCAGTTTATTTGGAAAACTCATGAAATAATAAAAAGTATTTTGCTGCATGATTGAAAAAACACAGGAGTGTACTACTGGACACATTTCATTACTCAATCCACTTTAATCTATTTGAATGTTTCAACTGGTCGGTTCTCTCACTCTAGCGATAACCCCACAATTAATCATCCTAATTCTGGAATCACTAATGTTTTAAAATTTGTCATGGAAATGCAGTAAATTGGGGTCTGTGACTAATTGGGTAATGTTCCATTGATTAATGGAGAGAAAATCTTTATCATGCTGAAAGATATTTGACCTCCACGTAAAGCTGTTTTTTTTTTTGCCATGACAGCAAAACAAGCCTGGAGGAATAATCGAGTCCTTAAGAAGCTCACAAGCTTCAGCTGCTATTTTTCTTTGGGTAATGATTCTGTGTAAGATTTGTTCTGATTGGAGACAAGCAGTACCTTGACTTGGCAAAGCTTCCACATCTATTTTGAACAACCTGCAAGAACATTGTGAAATCAAGTAATGTTTCATTTAAATGGAAGGGAAAGTAAATTGCTATGATTACTTTTAAAGAAATTGATTGCCCAATGCATGTTGCACCAGGTTACCACAGCTTGCTGGTATTTATCAGAAAGTCATTCTGTTTTAAAAATACTCAGTTTTTTCATATGAGCATTTAGCAGGTGTGTATGCCATAATTTCAAACTGCATGAATCTATAAAGTCTAAGATTGGTCATCAGTTTATATATTGAAGGCTCTTTGAACATTGGGGATCCAGAGCCAAAATGGGATCAGAGTAAGCTTTTTCCAGTCTTATCATTAATGGAAAATGTCTTTTGCTTCAATAGACTGTGTGACTTCAGTAGTCAGGTGTTCCACAGGTCTACTGAAAGAGATGACCAGCTATTCCTTGTTGAAAACTTCATATTCCAGGCTTTGTGCGAAGTTAGCGGATCCCTCTGTGTTCCTAGAATGCAAATCCCCGAGAAGCTTTCTGGTCCGCCAAGGACTTGCTATGTGTATTCATCACGTTCTTTTGTGGCTTCACCCAACAGAGTCCACCTCTTCTTTGCATTGCTGAGAGAAGCCCTCTTGATTCCCCTGTTCCTTGCCTATTCCCCCATGCCTGATGACTATAGGGATTTGACTTCTACTCCCATCTTTGATATATATGATGACAAAAATCTTAGCTGTTAACAAAGTCGTAAAGTGGACAATATCCCTTCATCTTCACTGTCTTTTCCCTCTTTTACTACTATCTGACAGGTCTCTGGTTGATTGGTATTTGAAATAAAGAGGGAACTGGATTAGATTGTGGTAGATTTATAACCTGTGTGCTTATGCCTACTGTACCTTCTAAATCAAGAATTTATAGGATGAAAGCAAAGAGGAATCAGACAAGGAAAATTGGGAATAGTAATTTTTTGTTTGAACTAATCAGAAAAGCCCCTTCCTGCTAAAAACTGATTTTTCAAGAGGCAAAGATTCTAACAACAGTTAAGAAATATCTAGATGAGTACAAAAATTGCCAAGGTTAGAAGGCTTCAGACCAAGTGCTGGTAAATGGGATTGACATAGATAAGGGTTAGAGGGTTGGACAAACATTGTGAGCTGAAAGAACCCTATGTATGAAGGAGACTGAAAACAACCAAGCATATTGGTTTCACTGTAGTTCTTTCTTCTCACTTTGTATCATCTTCCCTTAGAAACAACCAAGTGGGTAATATGTCTACCTTGGTTTGAGTTTTGGATGATGGGGATGAGGCTTGTATCATAAACAATGATGAGATAATACTTGCATTGAAGGACTGAAGGACAATCACCACATATTGTTGGGAGGTGGGTGATGGTACTGCAGTGAACTGAGTAACCTTTGAGGCTGGTAGCATAGTTGATAGTATGCACCAATTGAAGGCTATTTGCTCACCTAGAAAGCCCAATGCATATCTGTGAAATGGTATACTTCAGCAGAAATATGAAGCTACAAACATACAAGGAAGGGGTGTGGTAGGCCACCAAGTCCTCATGCTTGTTCCATCTTTTTATATGATCACAACTGAACTGACTATAACCTCAATTCTGAATTATCAAGTAACAATGGCAACCTCTCACTGCCAGCTTATACCCATGCCTTCCTTAAAATGGTTTTGCTTTCAAAAAAGTCCAAAGACTTGCAAACTGCTGCCAGAAAAGAAAAGAATCACCTCAATCTCTTCTGAGGGGAAACATTCTCTCTTTCTCTAGTTTGTCAAGAAGCTCTAGGATCTTATGCTTCCATCAAAAGTCCTCTCATGTTTCTAGACTTCAGCGGGTACAAGCCCAGCCTGTCCAATTTTTCAAAGTTCAAAGTAAATTTATTTTCAAATTATGTATATGTTACCACAGATTATCTTCATTCATTTTCTTGCAGACATTTACAGGAAAATAAAGAAATAAAATAGAAAGGAATTAATGAGGACTGACTAATGGACCTCCAGCTTCTTTCTCCTGTAGTTGATAATCAGCCCTTTGGTTTTGCTGACATTGAGAGGTTGTTGTGGCACCATTCAAACAGGTTATCAATTGTACTCCTATATGCCAGTTCATCAGCACTATTGGCTAGAAAGAACTACAGTCTGCAAATCAGTGAATTCAAATGAATCGAGGACAGTGGAAACAGATGAACCAATTGCTTTTGCTCTTACCATGGAGGAGGAGGTGGAGGCTGCCATTTTATGAAGAGATTGTGTCCTCCATTTTGTGTGTTAGTGGCTTGGCTTCATCAGTGTTTTAAAGTCAACATGATGATGTCTCGGGTAATCTGCTGAATTAGGGATTACTTCCAAATAAAAAGTTATCCGTGAGGTGTTCTTTGGTTCGATATAATATGCAGGTTTGTGAATACTAATCTGTGTGATTCAATCTGGTTGCTAATTGAGAACAAGGAGTCATACATTACCAATTGTCGCTTGCCAAGAAGAGGGCAATAAATGGGTGCTGACCTGGAGCAGAGTCAATAAAAAGGTGTTAAAGGTCAGTCACATGACCTGTAGCCAATGACACTGAAATGCAATATTTGAATTGGTAAGAAATGGATATAAAACTGACACTTCAAGTGTGCTGGTGGCAGTAACTCTGTAGGAAACCAATGTGAGGTGCCCCGTGGACAGGTAGAAATTCAAAACGGGACTATGAGGAACATATGGCCAGAAGCAGAAACTCAGTTTTAACTGGTAATATCTTCTCTGTTCTTTGACTGTTCATGGAAGGTCTAGAAAACTTAGCTGATATGCACACAGTTATTGGTTGTGTAAGTTCATGAGACAATAAAGGTACTTTTTGGTAACTACAAATTCTCTCTCTGTGCCTCCCTGATCATTATTACAAGAGGTGATTCTTGTTATACCATCTTTGTTGATTTGGCCAACAACAGTGGTGTCATCAGTAGGCTTAAATACGGCATTGGAGCTGTAATTAGTCAGACAATCATAGGTATAAAGTCAGTAAAGCAGAGAGCTAAGACCTCAGCCTTGTGGTGCATGGTGAGTGCAGAGGGGATGTAACTAATCCCTATTAACTGGGGCTTGCTAGTGAAGAACCTTTCCTCTGATGACAAACTGCTCATCTTATGTATTATTCTAATAAGCCTTCTCTGAGCTGCATATTACGTGTCCGAACTGTTAATGTACAGAAAGATATTGGGGTTGGAAATCCATAGCTCCCTGAAAGTGCCCAATAAATAGGACGGTAAATAGGATGGATACTTTTTGCTTTCATCAATTGGGGCATTAACTATATAAGTTAATAAGTCATGCTTCAGCCGAACAAAACTTTGGTTTAGGCCACTTTTGAAATACTGTACTCTGTGTAGTTCTAGTTGCCACGCTCTAGAAAGGATGTAGAGACCTAGGAGAAGGTGCAGAGGAGGCTCAGCAGGATATTGACTAGATTATTGTGTATAAGCTATAAGTCAAGGCCGGACAAATTTCACACACAAAATGCTGGTGGAACGCAGCAGGCCAGGCAGCATCTATAGGGAGAAGCGCTGTCGACGATTTGGGCCGAGACCCTTCGTCAGGACTGATGAAGGGTCTCAGCCCAAAACGTCGACAGCGCTTCTCCCTATAGATGCTGCCTGGCCTGCTGCATTCCACCAGCATTTTGTGTGTGTTACTTGAACTTCCAGCATCTGCAGATTTCCTCGTGCTGGACAAACTTCAGTTGTTTTCTCTATAGCATCAAAGGCTGAGAGACAACATGATATATACATAGAAAGCAATAAGAGGCATAGATAGGGTAGATGGAATCTCCTTTCTCAGTGTGGAAATGTCAATGAGAGCATAGGTGAGAGGGGAAAAGTTTAAAGGAGATGTGTGAGGCAAGTATTTGGGGGTGGAGGGAATGCTACTGTACAGTACATGATTGCAATAAGCTGCAGAGAGCTGTAAACTTAGTCAGCTCCATCATGGGCATTAGCCTCAGTAGTATCCAGGGCATCTTCAAGGAATAATGCCTCAAAAAGGTGATATCCATTGCTAAGGACCCTCATCACCCGGGGCATGCTCTCTTCTCATTTCTACCAGCAGGGAGGAGGGACAGGAACCTGAAGGTACACACTCAATGATTCAGGAGTAGCCTCTTCCCCTCTGCCATCTGATTTCTGAATTGACATTGAACCCATGAATACCACCTCACTAATTTTTTAAATTTTCATTTTTGTACTCTTTATTTAACTTAATTATATGTATAATGTAAATTACAGTTTTTTCTCGATTATAATGTATTGCATTGTACCTCTGCCATAAAGACAACAAATTTCACAACATATGCCAGTGACATTAAATCTGATTTTGATTTTACACAGAGAAATCAAAGTGCCTGAAATATGCCACCGGGGAGGTGCGAGAAGTAGACAGCAATGTTCAAGATATCTAGACACGTAAACAGGCAGGGAATTAAGGGACACAGACCACTTGCAGACAGATGGGTTTAGAGAGATTGGCACCATAATCAGTGCAGACATGGCATGCTGAAAGACTTCTTCCTGTGCTATATTATGTTCTATCCTTCCTTAATTAAGACAATCAAAATGACATACTGTATTTCGGACATGATCTTAGCAACATCCTGCATAACTAAAGCATAACTTCCTTATTTTGTATTCAGTTCCTTAAAGAATAAAGATTGACAATATCTGCTATTCCAAGAGACGTAAAGGGACATGGAAACTTGGGTGTAAATGTACAAGGATCTTTGAGTGGCATGGCCCATTGAATGTGTTGTTAGAAAAGCAAGTGGAATATTAGATGTCTAAGGAGTAGCATAAAGACTGCTTAGGATAGGGTCACAATACATTAGCTGTGACCTGTTCACCTAACTATAGGAAGGAGGTGACAACCCTTGTCATGGTGAAGAAAGAACTTACTGAAATGACTTCATGGCTGAGATATGTCAACACTAAAGTTACCCTGCAGAAGGTATGGTTGTTCTTCTTGGAGTAAAGAAGTTTGATGTGAAATTTGATGGAAGTGTACTGACTAATACCAGGAAACTGTTGACACATAAATAACTCAAATCCAGGGGATGAAGATCTAAAACTTTGGGCAAAAGGTTCAAAGGAGAAACGAGGAAAGGGTTTTGATTCAAACAGTAGCTATGACCTGGAATATCCTGCAATTTGTTGAGATAATGAATTATGAGTCTTAGTGGAATAGTTGGAGAAAGTCCTATATTAGGAAAGTGGCAAAAAACCCACCTGATACACAGTCAGGAGGCTAAAAGAGTGGATGGTACATAGAGTGCAGGATGAGGTTTGATGATCAGATACAAGTCATCCTAGATGTGGGGGCTGAAAGGACACCTAATATTCTGCAAAAATGCCATGATTCTATATTTGTTAAGTCTAATTATTCACACACATGATAAAAATGACAGTTACTTACTGCTTGAAATTACAATGAATACTGAAGTAACACACAAAGTGCTGGAGCAACTCAGCAGGTCAGGCAGCATCTATGAAAATGAATAAACAGTCGACACTTTGGGCCAAGAACCTTCTTCAGGACTGAAAATTAAGGGGAAAGATGCCAGAATAAAAAGGTGGACGGAGGGGATGAAGGATAGCTAGAAGGTGAGAAGTGAAACCACATAGGTAAGGCCAGGAGAAAAAAGAATCTGATATGAGAGAAGAATGGACCATAGGAGAAAGGGAAGCAGGAGGAGACCCGGGGGAGGTGATAAGCAGGTGAGAAGATGTAATAGGCCAGAGTGGAGAATAGAAGAAAAGGGGAGAGGGGAGAGGGAAGGATTTTTTTTTCCTGGAAGGAGAAATTGATATTCATACCATCAGGTTGGAGGCATGGAATATAAGGTGTTGCTTCTCTACTCTGAGGGTGGCTTCATTGTAACAAGAGTGGGGGCAATGGACCAACGTGACAGAACAGGAATGGGAATCGGAATTAAAATGTTTGCCCACCAGGAAGTTCTGATTTTGGCAGATGGGGTGGAGGTGCTTGACAAAGTGGGCCCCCAATTTATGAGGGTTCTCACCAATGTAGAGGAGGCCACATCGGGAACACTAGACACTACGGAAGACCCCAGCAGACTTGCAGGTTAAGTTTAAGTATTGCATTTTATCACAGCTTTGGGAACAAAATAAACAAGTCAATAATTGCTGGAAATACTCAGTTACCTGATTCTCATGAAAGGTCTTTAACCTGAGACTTTGTTTCTCTCTCCATAGATGCTGACTGACCTGCTGAGCATTTCCTGCTTGCATTTCAAATTTTTGCTTTTAGAAGAACAAAATAGTTTTGAACAATTTCCTGCCTAACATCCTAACAGATCATGGATTAAACTATGCCTAATATTGTGATTAACACCCACCATGTAGTGTAGCAGCTTATGTTTGCATGGAAGCCACTCATCTAATTAGTGTTTCCATATCCATCGTTCACTGTATTAGCAGCTACGTTCATTTCATTCTGTGACCAGAATATAAATGTCACTTATGGTATTAGCTACCAATTAAAGTGGCAGACAGCTGGACAAGTCAATTACACCTCCAAAATTTTCAGTAAGATACACCAGAAGATTAACAAATGTGTTAAGGTCTACCTAATTATAGTTCTAAAGATGTCTTAATGTGTGACTTCTGTAATAACAAGATGCCTTTATTTCCTCAGTGAACTTCACTGCACTTCACTACACTGTGTTCCATCTGCCACTTCATTGCCCATTCTTTTAATCTGTCTAAGCCCTTCTGCAGATCCCCTGTTTCCTCAATACTACATGCCCCTCCACCTATCTTTATATCATTTTCAAACTTGGCCACAAAACCATCAATTCCATCATCCAAGTCATTGACATATAACATGAAAAGTACACTGACCCCTGCAGGATACCATGATTATGAAGTGAAAAATCAATTGGTGTACACAGTTCCAATGTGGATAAGAACAATGTGACTGCAGTGCTTCTTGTGAATGTCAGACCAGCCAACTCTTGATAACCTGCTCCCCCATTGTTTGGGAATCCTAATAGTTCAATGCTGTCTCACTGTGGTGCCATTTCGCATCTTCCTTTACATTCATTGGTTTCTGTTTTCCACCTTTCCTTGAACCCACTACATTTCCTATGTTTCCTCTACATTCACAAACACCCTATTCCCTACACTGTAAAGAAGTTAGGTTCTTTTTCCTTGTTACTTTTAAACTCACTGGAGCCCCACATCTCACTGAACTCACCAGGGCCCTGCTTTCTGTACTCCTTTCAAAATATATTTATTGCCTGTTTTTCATGCTCACTTCAAACACACTATGGCCCTGGTTCCTTGTGATCCCTTTAAATTCAAATTTCCTGTGCTCCCTTTAAGTTCACCAGGGCCCCTTTTCCTCTAATCATACCAGGTCCTTCTCCCACGTTGCCTAATTCCCCTCACTCCCTTTAAACTCACTATGCCCCTTTTACAGACACCAGGGCCATGATTCACACATTGCCTTAAAACACACGGGGGTCTATTTCCACTGCTTCTTTTTAATTCAGTGGGGCCCTGTTTCCCATACTCCCTATGATCACATCAGAGCCTGTTTCCTTTGTAAACTCACTAATGCTGTTTCCTGCATTCCTTTCAGCACTCCAGAGGCTGACTAACTACAGCCCTTTTGAAAACATTGGGGGGTGTTTCTTAAGCTCTATTTACCAAAATTATTGGGATCTGTTTCCCAGGCTCCTGGTTAGATTCTCAAGCACCTACATAACAATTACTTGACAAGGATCCAGAGGACCTTTGCCATTACAGAGCCTCTGCTTCTTAGAAGTTTATGTGAACTGTTGGCATGTCATCTAAAACTTTGACCAACTTCTGGCGATACACGGTGGAGAGTACACGACTGATTGGAAACACCAATGCTCTTGAGTGGAAAAACGATCTATAAAAATAGTGGATTCAGCCCAGTCCATCATGGGTAAAGCTCTCACTACCATTAAGGAGCACTGTCACAGGAACCCTGCCATCCCGGCTATGCACTCTTCTGACTGCTGTAAGGAAATACAGAAGCCTCAAGTCCGACACCACCAGGTTCAGGAACAGCTATTGCTCCTCAACCTTCAGGCTCTTGAACCAAAGGGGATAACTTTGATCACCCCCAACACCGAATTGATTCGCCAACCTATCAACTCACTTTTAAGGACTCTACAACTCACGTTTTCGGTATGTATTATTTATTTATTTATTTATTTATTTATTATTTTCTCTGTTTGTATTTGCAGAGTCTGTTAAGTTTTGCACACTGGTTGTTTGTCTGTCTCTGTTGTGTGTGGTTTATCATTGGTTCCATCATGTTTCTTTCTATTTAATGTGAATTACCTGTAACAGGTATTGTATTTCCAGACCATGTGAGACTTTGGAGATTTCTAGAGTAAGAAAATTAGTCTCAGGGTAGTATATGGTGACATACACGTACTTTGATAATAAATTTACTTTAAACTTTTGAACTTCAAGCTTTGAGAATGATCACAGATATGAATGTTTTGATTATGGGAATGAGGAATTTCACATCTATTTCAATTTTTTAAAACCTATTTACTTCTACTAACCTTTATAATGACCCTTATCATTGCTGTTTCTTCTTACATCTGATTCATACAACTGCTCTTGACTAATAATTTCCACTTTTGAAGCAGGTTTCCAGTAGGCTATTAACTTATTATCTCATATTAAGTTAAATTTTACAATTTCAACTGTACATGAAACCTCAAGAGCAGTATCTGCATATTTCCAACAGACTACTTAATAAAGATGCATGAACAAATTATGCAACCTGTCTATGGCTACCCATTTTTGCCAAAGGACCGGATTCTTCTTCAGGAAACTAAAACATGGGGAAATCTTTTGAGCTTATCAGTTTTTCGACTGGTCAAAAGATAGTCTACACTATTGTTACTTCTAACAGGTATTTATTTCCAGATGCTGTACCATGTGAGATTTAGGAGCTTGTCCAGAGTTATTGTGAAAAAATTATGGGATACATCGTACCTGGTAATAGGAGACTTATTAATACATTAAAATATTACATTTTAATTTCTTTTAGCACATTAGTCAATTCACAGCACACAGAGAGTACGGCTTCAATACAAATAAAAATGATCTTTTTTTAAAACATGCTTTGAGGGATCTAACTTATATCCATTTTCCTGCTTTTCAGGCAACTGGTCTGGCTGAACCAGACTTACATCAAACATGGTCATCACTCGATATATGTCTGAAGAGCTAGAATTTTTTTCTCCTGGAAAGGGTAGAAATGACTGGCTCTAGTGAAAGACACCAATTGAGAGAAATTACTTTGGGGAAAATCAGTTTAATGAAATTGCTTTCAAATATGTAGGCACACTGAATAATTATTTTGAGAAAAAGATCATAAGACATTGGAGAAGAATTAGAACACTGACCACTTGAGCCTGCTCCACTGTTCCATCTTGGCTGACTTGAACCACATTCTCCTGCCTTCTCCCTGTAACCTTTGACGCTCTTACTAATCAAGAACTTATCAACATCCACTTTAAATATACTCAATGACTTGGCCTCCACAGCCACCCGTAGCAACGGATTCCACAGATTCACTACCCTCTGGTTAAAGAAATTTCTCCTTATCTCTGATCTAAAGGGCTCTCCGGTCATGGGTCCCCCACTATTGGAAAAAGAAACCAAGTTATAGTAATTCTCATGGACAAATCCAAATTATCACTATCTTAAGGAAGATTTTGGTTTCTGAAATGATCAGTTTATATTTTATTTGATTAGGATGAGTAAGCATACTGTATAGAGCTCAGCCATTCAAGTTATATTTTTAACTTCTTGCAATTATGTGAAATAAATCGGTAAAGTTCAATTACTGTTATGTACAAGAACAAATTTATTTCCAAGTGTTTATTTCCCAATACAGCAAGAAACTGGATCATGCGCCATGTCTTTAAATATTAAAAATTCAACATCTCAGTACTACAGAGATACAACCCTTTCTTGAAGAGTTCCTTTACATTGCACATATTTTCGAGGTCCAAGATTCAGTCCAAAACAATGTATTATCCATGCAACAAAAATACATAAATAACATTTGAATACATATAGTAGGTTTTTTTAAATGCAATTATTTCTGACAGGTATTTTCAAGTAAATTGAGCCATATACTGACATCCCAAGGCAGACATTGCGATCAGCAAAGTTTGTACATGAACACCAGCATTCATGACCACATTCCTGTGTCGGCAATTTTCAATCGCTCTGTGTTGATCTGTTATCTTAAAAAGAATTCATGTAAAACCAGAGCATACAAAAATGTAGTACCAGTGCATCAAGTACTTTTGCAAACTTCAATGACTGAAATTTCCACCTGGCTCTTCAAAGCTCTGAGGTTCTCTTTTTTTCATTTTAAAAACTGCTTATTGTTACCTATCATAAAAGCAGCTGTAATACCAAATATCAGTTAAGCATACCGTATTAATTTTTCCTACTTTGCTAATAGATTTTTGTAGCTCATAAAGCTGCATGTTATTTAAATTGAAAGTGTACACTAGATTTAACAAATTTAATACTATTATCATTTGAAGCGATTTAGTAATATGTTAAAAGACATATAGCTCATTGCATGTAATAAATGAAAATGTCAGTGCTATAAAAGCTTTGGCCTCCTTGCCCATTAGTTGTGCCTGCACATTTGAAACATTTTTTTGGAAATAGTGTAAGCTTCCGTATGAAAATTTGGTTTAATAATACTTTTTTCCTATCAAAGCTCTCCACATAAAACTGTGGAAACACAACAATGCTGTCACTATTTACACATAAAATTGTTCAATCCATAATTCCCCTCCCACCCTGTATGAAAGATCCTGAAGCAATAAAAACAAATGTAATTATTCCTATTGTATGATAATTTCATTCAACAATAGTTTAGAACTTCCTTTGTTCTAATAAAATGATCGTAAATTAAACTGATTTATGTCAAATGTCTATGAAGATTGATTGATTAATAAGGACCATTGCATGTAAAGATTTTCACATATTAATAGCAAGACATTAACAAAGCACAGAAAACTAAAGAAGAAATACAGATTTAACTTGTTTTAGACATTCAACGTTCTATTAAATTGATGACATGATGTGCCATTATATGGTTGCATAGAAAATATCTACCATTCAGTTCTTAAGAGAATCAACCTCTTCATTTTCCAGTGCTTTACGTGAAACACGGTCAATTCACTAGGCAATGTGTTTTAGTCGTCGTTCACTGGATATCCAGAGATTGTTCCATGGATGAGCTTCTCCCCCCCCCACCCACCCACCCCAAATGCTGTTGAAAACTTTGTTAAGCTTGTTAGCTCAGTGAAGCAGCCTGAGAAACATTAAGACAGATGGAACAAGCAGCTAGATCAGTCCTAGCTACTGCTTGTTGAAGAACACACTGAACTACATATGCGCAGGTTTCCACTTTCATCTTCCGCAATTGCTTCTGGCTTTTCCTCGGTCTTTGATATGGAGCTTGATGGTTCCTCTGGCCTCTTTTTCAACCTAGGTGTAGTTTTAAAATGGGGGAGATAACGGAAATATTTAGCACAGTCAGCCTATAACATGGGACATTTCTAACAATGCTGGAATGATAAAAAAAAAGACTTGTGTAGCTTTACAGATATGATAGGCAGTCTGATAATTTTAAATGCATTAACACACAATGAAACAATTTTTATGTAGATATAATACACAAACATTCAGTAGTCAAGCACACCAATGACCAGAAGGGTGCTTGAAGATTCTGCCCAGTGAAACTTATACAGCATTTCCATTTCTGAGGTCAAGTCAAAACAGAAACTAAAATTTGTTGCTCGAATATCTCTCACTATAAGTTACCATTACTTCCACTTACTTCTTTTTTACAACATACATTCCTTCTCTAATCAGACCTTCCTGTGACTCAGTTACATATATGACCAGTTTGCTATAAAAGTTCACCTGATAAGGATTTCTGAGACTATATTATTTAGTTCTTGTGCCCTGAACAAAATTTGAAGGTAAGCAGTCAAACTGCAAGTTGAGCTTGTGTTTTGTATTTGGCCAACAAAAGTATTAAGATTATATGAATAGATGTTCCTACACTGTGAGACAAAATCAATTATTCCATGAATCCAGCAGAGATAACTTCTGTAATTTGCTTGTTAATTACGAGAGATTACAATGAAATGGCAGTGATAATAAAAACTGATAGATAAGCTAATTTTTTGTGACTTTACCAATGGTTGTACATAGATTCTCCTCTGGGGGGGATTAGAAAACATCATCACCAACATATATCACTAAGAGTACTCATTGCACTTGAACAGACATTTAATTGTGTGAAACGCTAAGATATTTTGAAGTGAAAGAAACTAACTTAATGCAAACACAAAATAAAATATATCGTGGTACAATTCTCGGCAATGGCTGCTGCTGTTGCTTAAAAACATCAAGTAACGATAACACTAATGCCTTGGCATTTCAAGATTTCAAACAAATTCAGTAATAAAAATAAACTGACCAAATTTGAACCCCCCCCCCCATCAAATGCACCCTCCTCCAAAATATTTAAAATAGCAGCCACATATAGAAAATGCTGGAGTAACTCAGCAAATCAGGCAGCCTTTATGGAATAAAGTTTTGGGCTGAAGTCATTAATCAGGACTGGAAAGGAAGGGGGCAAAGGCCAAAATAAGGTGGTGTGTGGTTGGTGGGGTAGGAGAAAGGAAACAGAACAAGCTCGCAAGTGATAGGTGAGACTAGGTGTGCGGGAAGATGGGTAGCTGTGGGATGGGGGATGAAATAAGAAGCTGGGAGGTGATAGGTGGGAGAAGTGGGGGGGTTGGAGAAGAAGAAATCTGATAAGGGAGAACAGTGGACCATGGAGGAAAGATAAGGGAGGGGGCAGAGGGAGTTGATAGGCAGGTGAGAAGAGAAGGGGTAACCAGAATGAGGATTAAGAAAGACAGAGAAATGGGGGGGGGGGGGAGGGGAGAAATTACTAGAAGTTAGAAACATCAGTGTTCATGCCATAAGGTTAAAGGCTGACCAGACAGGATATGAGGTGTTGCTCCTCCATCCCGAGTCTGGCCTCATTGTGGCAGATGATGGATCTTTTATAGCTCAACAAGTTGGTTCCCCCAAGTTGCAATGGGCCTCATGGACATAGAGGAGGCTACATCAGGAGCACCAGGTACAATAGATGATCTCGACAGACTCGCATGTAAAATGTCACCTTACCTAGAAGGACTGTTTATGGCTCTGAATGGCAGTGACAGAGGTATTTGTCCCCTCTTCCTCTCTTTCTTACATGGTCCACTATCCTCTCCTATTAGATTCCTTCTTTTTCCATCTATCATGTCCCAGCTTTTTACTTCATCCTCATTCCCCTCACTGAGTCTCACCTATCACCTGCTAGCCTGTTCTCCTTCCCCTCCCCAACCACCTTTTTCTGGTTTCTGCCCCTACATTTCTCCCACTTCCTTTTCAGTCCTGAGGAAAGGTCTTGGCCCAAAACATCAACTGCTTATTCCCCTCCATAGATGCTGCCTGACTTGTTGAGTTCCTCCCACATTTAGTGTGTGCTGCTGTAGAATTCCAGCATCTGCAGACTCTCTTGGGTTTAAAATACAAACAATAACTCTTACTAACGATCCACAAACATCCAGACTCCATAATGATGTTAAAATGTGGTTTAATTCAAATCTATTTTGATGATTAAAGAGGATGACATTTTACTACTAGTCCAATTTGCTGCAGTATAATCTCAGGGATAAAATCATTTAGGATATAAAGAAACAAGATCTAAAAATGATAGCATATCTCAAAACAGTTTAAACTAAATTAAATATTTTTTAGTGTGGAGACTTTTACAAAAATTGTTGCCAGCAACTTTCATTCAGCAAGTTCCCAGAAAGAGCTAACAGACTACACAATGATATAATCTAGTTTGGTGATGGAACTGGTCTATGATGCTGAGATACTGTACATCCTAGGATCCACTGGGACACATCATCAGTGATGTAACCTGGAGGTCATCCGTTGTTTCGGCTCTTTCAGCATCAGACATTCTCGCCCAGACTACCCAGACAGGTTTGATCAGGCAGCGATTCATGTCCCAGCATCACTGGCCTACGAATCACACCTCTTCACCCATAGACATCCGGAGGCTCGCATAGCATCCTCTGAGCTGGTCCTGATGGCTCTTCTCCTTGCAGCCCCCAAAATGCCAAAGAGAGGATAGGTTCTGCATAGCGAGCAGCCAGAAAAACCTCTACACCCACTTCCATAGTCTCACATTATGCCCTCCACCCCTGTCTCAGGCTCTACTCTACCAACTCCGAGTATTTGGTTTTCTTACATTCAAACACCTCCTCAATCCAGTTTTCCAAAAGAATTGTCAATTCTACCTTGACCACCTGCTTAAAGGTTTCTGCCAGAACAACCATGTCAGGCCTCGGGGATGATGATGCGAAGAACATGGAGAAGAACCGAACTTCTCCCGTTATGAAATAGTAATTGTATGTAAACTTAAAGCTACAATGACTAATAAAAGGACGTCAAAGTATTACTGACAAAATTTATTTATTAACATAATTGCTTCTAATGCCTGTTTTAATAATACTTTAAAAAAAGTTCTACATATCCAAAAATACTTTATTGTAGAGGGTTGTAATAGAATATTCCTTTAAAATCAAATATTTTTGTTTCAGCAAACTCAGTTTACTCAAGTAGATTTTGAGAACAGTAGCAATAACTGTTATCTGTAGAATTTGTTGCCAATCTGTGGAATTTGCTGCCACGGGTGGCAGTGGAGGCCAAGTCATCGGGTGTATTTAAGGCAGAGGTTGATAGGTATCTGAGTAGCCAGGGCATCAAAGGTTATGGTGAGAAGGCGGGGGAATGGGACTAAATGGGATAATGGATCAGCTCATGATAAAATGGCGGAGCAGACTCGATGGGTTGAATGGCCGACTTCAGCTCCTTTGTCTTATGGTCTAACTAGATTTTTTGTAAGTTCCTGAGATAAATTAATCGGAATGAGTTATGTTCTGATTAGGCTCCTTGGTGCCTTTTCTTCAGACTTAATAGAATTCAAAGGTTGCCACTGGTATTGGAATTTTGAAATTTATTTCAAACCACAATATTTAGAAAGGAGTAAGCTGTGCCATTGTTATATCTGAACAAGCAAATGAGATTGGAAGGTCATTCTAACCTTATTAGGTGCTTAATTTTTTTTGGGAAGCACTGCAAATTTAAATCTGTTTAAGGTTTGAAGGAGAAAGTAATCCGGGATTGTGTAGGTATAAAGAATAACAGGTATGGACATCTCTTGAATCACAGGTTGCAAGCATTTTACAAATACTGGATACTCTCATTAACGATATTTCTCTATGAAGCCAGTTCAGTCATTTATGAAGTGGAACCAATACAGGTAATGTAAACTCCCGTGCATTGCAAAGTGCCTTTATCAGCTGGTGCACATGGCAATAACCCTACTGTATAATTAATCCTGCACTCTCAACACTGTTTCAAGATAACCCTTCCGAGGATTATATTGTCCGGTTGCTGCCTCCTATCTCCAAATGAGTAGGTCATGACAAGGGAAAATGGATAGCTCACACGGGCTGTGATAGACATCTCCTGCATCTCGGCCACCCTTCACTGGCCTTCATTTATCACTGGGGAAGGCCTGCAGGCACCCACATAGGTCAAGATTATGATCACGCATAATGTGAAATGCTTGTAGTTTCATAACGTCATTAAATTTATCCCACAGTTTAAGCAATGCAAATTTGCCAAAATAAAAAATGTCAGCAACTGGAATCCAGATTGATAAGTGGCCAGGTTCCACATGGATCAGTCAGGAAGAATGGCTGTTAATAAGCTATCACTAAGAGGAACAACAACACACACAAAATGCTGGTGGAACACAGCAGGCCAGGCAGCACCTATAGGGAGAAGCGCTGTCGATGTTTCGGGCCGAGACCCTTCGTCAGGACCCCTCGTGTTTGTATCACTAAGTGGAGCCTATAACCCAGCTTTCAGCAGCCCACCACCATGGTCTACAGATTTCCCAGCTCTCGAGTTGGCAAATCTGCCTGCTGAACATGTGCTGTGCTAACCTGATGCTCACACAGTGAGCCCACTGAATAATAGAGGAGAAATAGTCTTTCAGCAGGGAGGTAAGCAAAGTTCCTTAACTCATTTAATGTTTTTACTTCTTCTATGTGAGTGTTTTGTTCTATCCCAATAAATTTTAAAACTTTCTTAATAATTTTCACACTATATTAAGCAGTTATCAGTAAATTTTGAATGTTGTGACAACTTAACTGATACATTTGACAAGCTGGGGATGAGGTCTCAAACAGTTGTCAAAGCCATCACATCAGTACAGCCAGACACATACATTGTTAAAGTGCAGCAATGTATTGAACCTTGCTAAAGTGATGGAAGTTGTTGGCCCAGCAAAAGACTGCACCCTTGTTCATGCTGAGAGTAATGGCATTGTTCAGGGTGGAGCAGACCCACTATCACAGGGAAAAGAAGATCTAGCCCACAAATTAAACATGTGACATTCTCGGCATTACGATTCAATCAAGTGATACAGAACAAGGGGTTGGTGGTGGTTTTTTCCTCACCTTCTAATCTTTACTTTCAACAATTTGCAAGGCGCTTGAGCAAATTGGCAGGGTCTACTTAGTTGCTGCTGTGGAGGCAGCTCAACATAGAGAATGCCCGCTGCATTGATACCAAATCATTCCTTCAGTTCAGCTAATGGCGTGCAGTATACTTACTTCACTGTTTAACTAATGGACTAGAGAATAGTTGGGATGCCAATGTATAGCATAAAATATTTGGTAAAATAATCCCATCTTCTCAATTTAGGATAATAATTGTCAGTGTATTTATCTAAGTGGGATAAATCCCTTAACTTTAAGATTTACGCGGTTTCACTTGATTTTTTTCAGGCTTGAGAGAAGTACCATATATAAATGCTTGATCAATACTAACTGTGTAATATACTAAGATGCCTGGGATAAATCTACAATCAATAAAAAAGGGGCAATTAAAATGATAATGGTGAAGCACAGTTCCTAAAATCTGACAGGAAGAATTATTGTTCAAACAATCTTCTCACTTGAATTGGACAGCTAAAGGATTGAACATCATAAAATGCAAGCAGATTGATCCTAGAAATTCTGAAAAGATGAAGTTTATAAGTACGCCCATGCAAAGTTTTCAAACAAATCTTTGCTTACTTCACTTCACCCAGGCAACACATAGCAACAGACCCTACAGAAGGATAGCACACACTGAGACACCTAAAAGGTCTATAACCATACACCTCCTTAACCCAGGGCAAAGATGCAAGTGCTGGGTACTCACAATGGCAGGTCCTGAATTCTGAGCCAGTCTTCCCAGAACTGTACAGGCCTGCTGTACTAAGGGGCGGGCAGCAGCCTTTCAACTGAAAGTACTCAGAGGCAAGAAATACAGGTCAGCTGGGACAATATGAGGCTCCCTTCCCATCAGAGGAGAAGATCTTCATCAACATTGCACCCCAAGATAACAGAAGTGCCTGGAACAACCCAGGAAGGAAGTAGCACCCAGATCTAATGCACTGCCACAAACTCCATAAATTGCTGTTATGCTTGTAAAAAATAAAGAAATATAAATTTGGTTTAAAATTGTATTGTGTTATTCTTTATTTTTATAATGAAGCCTTTTGTTTTTAATTATACAATCAGAATTAAACCTCAATTTCTCCCAAGATATAACATATTGACTGTCAGTGGTTATCAACAGAGCTTCCTTCAGTTTCTGCATATCATGGGTAGTACCTTCTTTCCTGATTGCATAGGGATGTTTTCTTCAGCTTATTCAAAATGTATGCAGGACTAAATCAGAAGCAGCAAAGACTGACAAACATAAAGACCGTTTTGTGCCTTTCCAAAGATTAAGCCCAGGTCATTACCATTTTCTAAAAGGAAGACAGCTGCCAGTCCAAACTGTTGGTTTTGATCTTGGTAAAACTTTGCACTGATTTTTCTCCCTAGGCATTTAAAAATATTTACAGTGAAATAAATCTGAAGGTGGATTTGCACAAAGAATATTGCTGCTATCAATGATGCAGTATCAATTCATAAAACACTTGGGTAAGTTTGATCAATCAATGTTTAGTAATGTGCCAAGAAATCAGGAAAAATAAACCAAATTTATTCCATACACTGATGAGAACAGGCTTGACCATTAATGAATGGTCTTGTATTTCTATGGCAGTAACCAGGAGCAATGCCAACCCAATTAGTAACTGACTTTTCAGTATGTCAGTAATAATAAAATACACTTGATAACCAATTTTATTTACTTTGTGATCATCAAAAGCAGAGTAGAATTGGGAAGCAGTTATATCTCCTGACATTCCTCCGTGTGTATATAAGCAAGGGTTATTTGGGGAGCTGGGTTGACCCCTGCACCCAAACAGATAGTCACCCAAGATATATATCTACCCAAGAGAATAACCAAGAATCCTGTTCTCCTCAGAACTTAGCTCCAACTGCAAAGTGGTAGCAAGATATAAATCATGCAAATTAAAATACATGCCTTTCAGAATGTGCCAAATGCAATCTGTCTGAACCCAAAATAAATTACTGCTGCAATCCAGAAAATACAATAATTTGCTATTTATAATTAAACCCTAACTAGCATTAACTTACATTCATAATATCCCTATAATATGAGATGGGTGATGGGGTAGAGATCTGTTATGTAGGAGGTGTAAGGCATTCCTTCTCTCCGCTAGCCTACAAGCCACCTTTGGACAAGATGTAGCACCTGCTTAGCGACCCCTGATCAGGGTCACATGAAGCCATGGAGCAGGTGGCGGATAGTCATATGAGAAGCTGGTGCATATCACAAGACCTGGTTATGTGACCACTGAAGCCAGGAAAGCAGTCTCTGAAGAGTATTGATAATGGCTGGGTCACCCATCTTGTAGAAACATTGCCCAGAAGAAGGCAATAGCAACCCACTTCTGTAGAAAAAATTGCCAAGAATAATCATGGTCATGGATAGACCATGATTGTTCATGTCATATGACACGGCACATAATGTTGATGACAATATGAAAAACATCCCAAAGTTAATCACACAAAATATTATAAGACAAACCAAGTTACTGACTTTTATCTGATGGCAGATACTCCAATGGTCTACCAATTAGTCTATTGTGACAGAAATCACACTTGATATTTTTTAAACCTGTTCTTGTCCTTGCAAGTGTTAAATTATAAAAGAAAAGTTCCATCTAAATGAATTCTTTATGTTTTGCAGAGTAAAATTGTTGCTGGATGGTATTAAATACAAATATTAATTGGGAGGGAGGTCTGACTATAGTTCAGCTTACCACCATTTTTGGATGATTTAACTATGTAGCTTTATGATTAATGATAAAATGCTCTTACCATACTTACTTTTCTCTGTTGAAGATCATGAACTCTTGTCTCACTACTTCTAGACATTCTTGCAAATACTCATTATCCTTTCAGAGAAATAAAAACAATTACTAGAAACTTTAAAACTGCAAAGTCAAAAGAATTCTAATGCAAGGTGTGCAGTATTTCTAGACAGCGACTGCACTGTTAAATTTTTGATCAAGCACTTGTCATTTTCTCACATATTAAACTAAAATGCATATCTACATATAATAAGTAATAAGTCCAAAAGTAAAATATCCACTTGCAACAATCACAATTGCAAGCAAGCAGAGCATTTCCCCTTTATAATCTGTTACGTAGATAATATAAGCTTTGTACAAATCCCCTCAGCACCTGAGATAGATTCTTTATAATTATACTTAATGCAATGTTTGTGGATAGACATGCCTTAGCACAAGTGAGAGTGCAACACAATGAACAGTTTCTACATTGATGGATAACTTAAGTAAACCCTTCACCCAGCACGCCCTGACTTACTGACTGCGAACTGTCCTTGCTGTTGTCTCTTGATTTGTTTTTTGCCAGCCTTTTCTTCTTCTTGTGCAGTGGCTTAGATTCTAAAATCATTTCTTCCAGTTCAAACGTGGGGTCACAGTGCAGCCGACCTTTCTGTTTAAATGGTAAAATGTTATGAATTGAAACCGAGTCACTTCCCAAGCCAATTGTGGAAAGTAAGTTATTACTTCTGCGTTTTTCACTTTCGAAACAGTAAACTCTCATGTGAGAGATCGGCAGATTACATTATTTATTTTAATGATTTAACTCTAATATGAAGGTCTAGAGTTCTTTTTTTGCACTGGGCTAGGCAGTTTCAATTGCTTACGTTTGGAACGAAACCAGGTTCCATCTTCTTCTGGTAGACAGTGTCCCAGCTGACATCAGATAAGTAAGCGCAGCTCTGAATATCTGAAAGGTTGGAGAGCCGATGCTCTGGTTTGACAGTAAGTAACTAAGAACAATCAAAGCATATTTAATTTAGGATTTCATAACATTGCACACGTATCAGTTACAGATTAATTTAATAAACATTCTGTTAAAGAATCATTAGTCAGCAGTTCAATTCTTTAGCTACGCTACATCACTTTCTCCCAAATCTCAAGGGAATCCCGTATCAGTTGCTTTGGTAACGATCTGAACCCACCAGCCTGTGTAGAATAACGTGCTTAAAAAAAAGAGGGCAATACTGGGTTATAATGGAACGATGCTGCATTAGAAATTTGCCTTTATTCCCCAGTCATTATCAAACAGGTTTGAAGTGGAGGAATAAAATATACAGCAGTTATCACTTTAATGCTCATGACCAAAAACAGAATTTGTACACCAATGGAGTAGCAAAGCTGAAAGTTAAAAAAAAAAATCATTCAAAGATCACAGTTTGAGAAATGCATGGCTCGGAAGCACACACTGGGAAAGAATGGCGAGACTTATCACAATGCTACTTACTAAGAAGAAGAAATAAAATACCGTTGGAGGATGCAAAAATCAGTAGCAAGATAAATTTCCAAATAATATTAATGCTATTCCAGAAATATTTGTTCAAGTATTATAACAATAGATCAACTGAAAACGCAGCTCATAGAGAATGCAAAGTGCTGTGGCAGGTTAAATAACATTTCATATACCTATCTTTTAAATTAGTATGAAATATATGTCTGTCCACAAAAATCTGATTACGTCAAAGCTTTTTTGCATCTTTGTAAAGCTCATGGCACAGACCCATCACAGGAAAGGAAACCTTCACTGGAGGCAGGCAGAGCATCATCAATTCTTGCAGGAAAGAGCAATAGGAGAACTAAGTGTCTTCTCCTCCCTTATAAGTGCAGGCTGTCTCTCTGGTTTTCAACGTTCCAAGAAGCACATACAGTAGATGCATGGGAGGACCGGTATTGAGTAAATACTATATGTTTAATAGGGAAGCAAAATTGAACCTTTGAAGGTAATACTAGCTAGAAATTTCTACGCTCGACACCGTGTAAAGGATTACTCGCTGGGAATCACAAGAAATTAATAATACTGCAAGCTCAACACTTGAAAAGAAAATGAAAATTACTGGGCAAACAAAGGTTTTAAACAAAAATGGTTCAACACTCAGTTGTTCATAGAATTTAACTATCTTCTGTGTTCAAGACCTTTGTAATTCATTCTATATTTTGCCAGTGTGCTTTTGTTCTCCTTTCTGCTTATTTTAATTGGTATTCATATGTAATATCTTTGAATAGAATAAGTGTTGACACCTGACAGAATTTGAAAGCAAGCATCTTTTGCAGGGATAATGTCAATAAAGAGGCCAAGTAGCTATTCAGAGTAATAAATTAGCTTCAAACAAACTAAAACATTGTTAATTTCCTTTAATTTTCTAAGGATTTTACTAAATATTAAGGTTGTGGCACAAACTGAAATATCATATTATGCCACAGGTTTGCAGGAATAGCTTTAGGGATAACTTTAGGGGTTTAAACTAATTTGCAAGGGGGATGGGATCCAGAGCAATAGAGCAATGAAAGAAGTACATGGAGTAAAGCCAGATCTAACATATAGAGATGCTTTGAGGAAAGAGAAGCAGAACAAAGGGTGTAGAGGTAGTAAGGTAGAAGGGCTAAAGTGTGTGTACTTCAATGCAAGAAGCATCAGGAACAAAGGTGATGAACTGAGAGCTTGGATACATACATGAAATTATGATGTAATGGCCATTTCAGAGACATGGCTGGTATCAGGGCAGGGATGGATTCTCAATATTCCTGGATTTCAGTGCTTTAAAAGGGATAGAGAGGGGGGAAAAAGGGGAGAAGGGGTGACATTACTGGTCAGGGATACTATTACAGCTACAGAAAGGGTGGGTAATGTAGCAGGATCCTCTTTTGAGTCAGTATGGGTGGTAGTCAGGAACAGGAAGGGAGCAGTTACTCTATTGGGGGTATTCTATAGGCCCCCTGGTAGCAGCAGAGATACCGAGGAGCTGATTGGGAGGCAGATTTTAGAAAGGTGCAAAAATAACAGGGTTGTTATCATGGGTGACTTTAACTTCCCTAATATTGATTGGCACCTGATTAGTTCCAAGGGTTTAGATGGGGCAGAGTTTGTTAAGTGTGTCCAGGACGGATTCCTGTCACAGTTTGTTGACTAGAGGGAATGCCGTACTAGATCTAGTATTAGGTAATGAACTGGGTCAGGTCACAGATCTCTCAGTGGATGAGCATTTGGGGGACAGTGATCACTGCTCCCTGGCCTTTAGCATTATCATGGAAAAGGATAGAATCAGAGAGGACAGGAAAATTTTTAATTGGGGAAGGGCAAATTACGAGGCTATAAGGCTAGAACTTGCAGGTGTGAATTGGAATGATGTTCTTGCAGGGAAATGTACTATAGACATGTGGTCGATGTTTAAGGATCTCTTGCAGGATGTTAGGGATAAATTTGTCCCAGTGAGGAAGATAAAGAATGGTAGGGTGAAGGAACCATGGGTGACAAGTGAGGTGGAAAATCTAGTCAGGTGGAAGAAGGCAACATACATAAGGTTTAGGAAACAAGGATCAGATGGGTCTATTGAGGAATATAGGGTAGCAAGAAAGGAGCTTAAGAAGGGGTTGAGAAGAGCAAGAAGGGGGCATGAGAAGGCCTTGGCGAGTAGGGTAAAGGAAAACCCCAAGGCATTCTTCAGTTATGTGAAGAACAAAAGGATGACAGGAGTGAAGGTAGGACCAATTAGAGCTAAAAGTGGGAAGATGTGCCTGGAGGCTGTGGAAGTGAGCGAGGTCCTCAATGAATACTTCTCTTTAGTATTCACCACTGAGAGGGAACTTGATGACGGTGAGGACAATATGAGTGAGGTTGATGTTCTGGAGCATGTTGATATTAAGGGAGAGGAGGTGTTGGAGTTGTTAAAATACATTAGGACGGATAAGTCCCCGGGGCCTGATGGAATATTCCTCAGGCTGCTCCACGAGGCCAGGTAAGAGATTGCTGAGACTCTGGTGAGGATCTTTATGTCCTCGTTGTCTACAGGAATGGTACTGGAGGATTGGAGGGAGGCGAATGTTGTCCTCTTGTTCAAAAAAGGTAGTAGGGATAGTTTGGGTAATTATAGACCAATGAGCCTTAATTCTGTGGTGGGAAAGTTGTTGGAAAAGATTCTTAGAGATAGGATCTATGGGCATTTAGAGAATCATGGTCTGATCAGGGACAATCATGGCTTTGTGAAGGGCAGATCGTGTCTAGCAAGCCTGATAGAGTTCTTTGAGGAGGTGAGCAGGCATATAGATGAGGGTAGTGCAGTGGATGTGATCTACATGGATTTTAGTAAGACATTTGACAAGGTTCCACACGGTAGGCTTATTCAGGAAGTCAGAAGGCATGGGATCCAGGGAAGTTTGGCCAGGTGGATTCAGAATTGGCTTGCCTGCAGAAGGCAGAGGGTCGTGGTGGAGGGAGTACATTCAGATTGGAGGGTTGTGACTAGTGGTGTCCCACAAGGATCTGTTCTGGGACCTCCACTTTTTGTGATTTTTATTAATGACCTGGATGGGGGGGGGGGGGTAGAAGGGTGGGTTGGCAAGTTTGCAGATGACACAAATGTTGGTGGTGTTGTAGATAGTGTAGAGGATTGTCGAAGATTACAGAGAGACATTGATAGGATGCACAAGTGGGCTGACAAGTGGCAGATGGAGTTCAACCCAGAGAAGTGTGAGGTGGTACACTTTGGAAGGACAAACTCCAAGGCAGAGTACAAAGTAAATGGCAGGATACTTGGTAGTGTGGAGGAGCAGAGGGATCTGGATGTACATGTCCACAGATCCCTGAAAGTTGCCTCACAGGTAGATAGGGTAGTAAAGAAAGCTTATGGGGTGTTAGCTTTCATAAGTCGAGGGATAAAGTTTAAGAGTCGCGATGTAATGATGCAGCTCTATAAAACTCTGGTTAGGCCACACTTGAAGTACTGTGTCCAGTTCTGGTCGCCTCACTATAGGAAGGATGTGGAAGTATTGGAAAGGGTACAGAGGAGATTTACCAGGATGCTGCCTGGTTTAGAGAGTATGGATTATGATCAGAGATTAAGGGAGCTAGGGCTTTACTCTTTGGAGAGGAGGAGGATGAGAGGAGACATGATAGAGGTGTACAAGATATTAAGAGGAATAGATAGAGTGGACAGCCAGTGCCTCTTCCCCAGGGCACCACTGCTTAGTACAAGAGGACATGGCTTTAACGTAAGGGGAGGGAAGTTCAAGGGGGATATTAGAGGAAGGTTTTTCACTCAGAGAGTGGGTGGTGCGTGGAATGCACTGCCTGAGTCAGTGGTGGAGGCAGATACACTAGTGAAGTTGAAGAGACTACTAGACAGGTATATGGAGGAATTTAAGGTGGGGGAGTTATATGGGAGGCAGGGGTTGAGGGTCGGCACAACATTATGGGCTGAAGGGCCTGTAATGTGCTGTACTATTCTATATTCTATGTAACGTGGGGACTTACAGGATGGGGTAGGGTTTAGAGACAGGGATGAGGGGGAGTTAGTGGGCAGGGGCAGGTGCTGGTGGTCAGATCCAGGTTAGAACCCTCGGCAATACACGTGTAGAGGTGTTGGTTCTGCAGGCATTGAAGATGAAGACCAGCAAACTCCAGGTCAATGATCAAATATCTAAGGTTGGTAGACCCGATGGACAAGGACTGGCGAATCCCAGGTCAGCGAGACACATTCCCACCCCCACCCCGGGTCAGTGTGTTCTTGGGTAGGAGATCCATGTGGTCAGGAAGCACGAGAGCCAGTGAACCCCCAGCTTGCCAAGTCCCAGAGTTGAGGCCCTTGGGAATCCGGATTCGTGATCTGGACATCAAAGTCTCGTGATCGGTGAGTCTTAGGGTTGATAACCAGAGGTCAGCAAAGACCCAGATTTAAAGTTCAGGCATTGGTGAGTCCAGAGGTCAAAGACCAAAGCCTCTGAGTCTGGAGGTCGAGGCCTGAAGGTCAAAGCCCATGGGTCGGCGTGTCTGAAGGTGTGCAAGTCTGGGTGAGTGAACGGGTGGTCAGAAGCCCTGAGGCAGCCTATTCTGGGGTTGGGAGCCAATCTGTGTAAGTGAGTGAGTGGGAGGGTGGGAAAAGGGCTTGGTTTACTATTATTATTTTGTTTTGTTGTTCTGTTGTTGCTCTGCCGAACATGACGAGCGTGCTATGTTGGCACCGGAATGTGTGGCAACACTTGCGGGCTGCCTCCAGCACATCCTTAAGTTCCGTTGGTTGTTAATGCAAATTACACACTTCACTGTATGCTGCTCTGTACATGGGATAAATAAATAAATCTGAATACTATCCCGTAATTATTTTCTAGCCAGCAAAGGCATATGTTAACAAATGGATGCTAGTTTAAAACACAACTGAAACTCATTTAACAAGGTTTAAAGTTGCAGCAGATTTTATACCAAACATAGTTCGTGAAAAATATTTAAACACTCAAAGGTCTGATTTTCTTGCTGACTGTGCGTGAGACTGCAGGGTATTTGGGCAGCGTATGATGGAAATGAGTACTGTTGACAGCATCTCCTGGAGATTGGCTTTCAGCTCATCACATGAAGTGTCAAAGGTTACTACCACTTTTTTGGGATAATGAGGAAGAACACTGAATACAATATTTGGGCTCATGAGCTTCTCTGCTTACACAGACCTCCTGATCATAGCAGAACATTGAGAAATTGCTCCAGGGAAGCAGAGAAGCTTGTGCGCCCAAATAATGTATTCAGAGTTGGGTCATGCCCAACCTATTTACGTTTATAACCCTGTTGTCCATTCAATGAATGTAATGCATTTCAGAGGATATCAATTGAAACATATACTTTGATTAGGTCCCATATAAATGTATGGGTGTTGAACTTAATAAAACACCAATAAAATTATATCTGTTCATCCGGTGAGACGTTAATGACAAAGGGACTGGCAGTAAGGTGCCACATACAAGAGATGTCCTCAGTTGAAGAGGGCTAGCTGTCCTAAAAGGGCTGGGCTGGACTGAAAGAGCAATGAAGGGAGAATGAGGTTGAGGGCTGAGGCAGTTGAGGGTGGGGGGGGGGCTGTAACAGAGAGTTTAAAAGCTGGCACGGGTATGTGTGTGGCCTGGAGCTGATAATCAGAACACTTGGAAAACCTGGGAAGGGTAAGGTGGAAGCACTTAGAGCAGCATTACAGGCCATGAGAAATAGTTTAATGTGATGATGAATTACAGCCTCGCTCCTTCACAAGGACAAACAGAGACTGGAGTCTGCCTTCCACAAGATGGGTCAGAAGATGGAGTACAAGCTAGTGTGCTGCCTCTTCTACCAGATAATTGTTGGTAAATGTAATGTTAGCATTCACTTAGAGAGGAGTAGAATATAAAAGAAAGTATTTAATGCTGAGGCTTTATAATGCCTTGGTCAGTTTACACATGGAGTATTATGAGCTGTTTTAGGCCCCTTATCTAAGAAAGGATGTGCTGATATTGGAGAGACCCCAGAGGAGGTTCATGAGGATGATAACAGGAATGAAAAAGTTAATTTTTAAGGAGTGTTTGATGGCTCTGGGTCCATATTTGCTGGAGTTTACCAGAATGAGTGGGGAATCTTACTGCTACAAAAAGACAACAATTATACCAGTGCCTAAGAAGAATAATGTGGGCTGCCTTAATGACTATCGCCCGGTAGCACACATATTGACAGTGATAAAATGCTTTGAGAGGTTGGTTATGACTAGACTGAACTCCTGCCTCAGCAAGGACCTGGACCCATTGCAATTTGCATATTGCCACAATAGGTCAATAGCAGACGCAATCTCAATGACTCTCCAGACAGCTTTAGACCACCTAGACAACACAAGTACCTACGTCAGGATGCTGTTCATCAACTCTAGCTCAGCATTTAACACCATCATTCCCACAAACCTGACTGAGAAGTTGTAGAACCTGGACCTCTGTACCTCCCTCTGCAATTGGATCCTCAACTTCCAAACTGGAAGACCACAGTTTGTGTGGATTAGTGATAACATCTCCTCGCTGACGATCAACACTGGTGCACCATAGTGGTGTGTGTTTAGCCCATTGCTCTACTCTCTGTGTACACATGACTGTGTAGCTAGGCATAGCTCAAATACCATTTACAAATTTGCTGACGATACAACCATTGTTGGTAGAACCTCAGGTGGTGACGAGAGGGCATACAGGAGTGAGATATGCCAACTGGTGGAATGGTGCTGCAGCAACAACCTGGCACTCAACTTCAGTAAGACCAAAGACCTGATTGTGGACTTCAGGAAGGGTAAGATGAAGGAACACATAACAATTCTCACAGAGGGATCAGAAGCGGAGAGAGTGAGCAGCTTCAAGTTCCTCGGTGTCAAGATCTCTGAAGATCTAACCTGGTCCCAACGTATTGATGTAGTCATAAAGAAGGCAAGACAGCAGCTATACTTTATTAGGAGTTTGAAGAGATCTGGCATGTCAACAAATACACTCAGAAACTTCTACAGTTGTACCATGGAAAGCATTCTGACAGGCTGCATCACAGTCTGGTATGGAGGGGCTACTGCACAGGACCGAAAGAAGCTGCAGAAGGTTGTAAATCTAGTCAGCTCCATCTTGGGCACTAGCCTACAAAGTACCCAGGACATCTTTAGGAAATGGTGTCTCAAAAAGGCAGCATCCATTATTAAGGACCTCCAGCACCCAGGGCATGCCCTTTTCTCACTGTTACCATCAGGTAGGAGGTACAGAAGGCTGAAGGCACACACTCAGTGATTCAGGAACAGCTTCTTCACCCCCGCCATCCGATTCCTAAATGGTCATTGAAGTTTTGGACACTACCTTACTTTTTTTTTTTAGGTATACAGTATTTCTGTTTCTGGACATTTTTTAAAATCTATTCAATATACATAATTGATTTACTTGTTTATTTATTATTATGTTGTATTTTATTTTTTTTCTCTCTCTGCTAGATTATGTAATGCATTGAACTGCTGCTGCTAATTTAATAAATTTCACGTCACATGCCGGTGATAATAAGCAACACACATAAAATCCTGGTGGAACGCAGCAGGCCAGGCAGTACCTATAGGGAGAAGCACTGTTGACGTTTCGAGCCAAGACCCTTCATCAGGACTAACTGAAAGGAAAGTTCAGTTAGTTCTGACGAAGGGTCTCAGCCCGAAACGTCGACAGTGCTTCTCCCTATAGATGCTGTCTGGCCTGCTGCGTTCCACCAGCATTTTGTGTGTGTTGCTTGAATTTCCAGCATCTGCAGATTTCCTCGTGTTTGCCGGTGATAATAAACCCGATTCTAATTCTGAAACCTATTGAGAATTATAAAGCCTAGATAAAGAGAATGTGAGAGGATGTTTCCTACAGTGGGGTGATTCTAAGACCAGAGAGTTCAGCCTCGGAATAGAGGGTTGTCTCTTTAAAACAGACATTCGGAGGTATTTCTTTAGCCAGAGCGTGGTGAATCTGTGGAATTCTTTACCACAGACTTCTGTGGCAGCCAAGTCACTGGATATATTTAAAATGGAAGTTGATAGCTATTTGATTAGTAAGGGTGTCAAGGAGGGAAGGCACAACAATGGAGTTGGGAAGGAAAATAAGTCAGCCACACATGATGAAATGGCAGAGCAAACTTGATGGGCTGAATGGCCTAATTCTGCTCCTTTGTGTTACAATTATACAACGATGCCTCCGTTGCAGTGGTGCTTTGTAGAGGGAAGTCTCTTTAATCAAGAATCACATTCCAGTTATCTCTCATTACTTGTTTCTCTAATACCTCACTATCTCACCCAGAAGCTAACTGAAGAGAAAAATAAATTCTCCCAAGTGCCTTGCATGCATTGATACAGCAGCAGATGAACTATATTCCTTCAACTTCTTTTGTGCATCTTGAATAATTTACTGTCAATATTCTTGATTCAGTGAGAACCACTACACCGTTTTGGTACACATGCTTCCAGTTTTAGTGTTATTCATCTTCTGTGGGGTCACTTCTCAATATTTTCAGACAGATTTTGACAGGCCTGCATCTATTTTCAAGAATTATATTTTACTGAGAATTTGCAGCTGTTTATTTTTGGTCATATCAGTCTTATTAAAGCAGAACCATCTGGTTGTCTAGTCACAATTGCAATTTCTTGTTAGGAAAGGATTATCTGAGGATTATTGAGGGTCTAACGTAAGGTGATGCTCCTCTGGGTGCGGCACACTTCATATTATTCACTCAGTTTATAGTTTTGGGGATATAAAAATAGAAAAAGTAGATATCAAAAGCAACAGAATAACACTTAAAATACAGAAGATTTAAAGACCAGTCATCTTAATGGAGAAAAAAATTACCTATAATTTTCCCAACCAGAGTATCAGTCCAGAAACATGGAAGGAACTCTCAACCATGATGCAACTCAGCTTTCATTCTCACCACCTATCACATTTGTAAAGGATGTCAAATATCCCAGTGATTGTAGACCGATGAGATAAGTGTGACAGACAATGAAATAGGCTTTGGCAGTACGCTTTCATTTCTTCTGCTATTTGCAAGTGTTACTTGTTCTTTTACTTCGTTGCTTTAATTTGACCTTATTACCTTATGTACCAATAGAATACCAGTCATTAACCTGGAAATTTTGCTGCTGAGAAATTAGACACGAGTTCACAACTCCTTTTTCAATGACCTGGACCCCCACCATTAACTGAGGGGTCCACAGACCCCTGCTTTACGGTGTTAATTGGACAGAAGCAGGAAAAAGGGTAGAGCTCAGTTACACTTTACTTTCTACCACTTTCGTACCCGTCCCAACTTTGCTATCATTTTCAGTAGTGCTTCCCACTAGAAATTTATCAAAGGTAGGGACACTCGCTTAACCAAAGAAACTGGGAGCAAGCTTCATTTCAACATAATTCTTTTTATACCTAAAGCAGTTCAACTGGAATTGAGCTCTTCATAGGCAGTTCCTTCCAGGTGTCATTTAACGGCTGAAATATGTGTTGCTCCCCAGTCATGAAACTATTAATGAATAGGACACAATTATACAATTACACAAGCACGGTCTAGTTAGCCATCAACACCTCTGCACTTACTCCCTATAATCGGTCTGCAAGAAACAATAATTCTGAATAGATGATTGTTACAATTCCTCACTTTAGCCATTTTTTAAGCAATACAATCAAATGCTTCTTTGTAGAATGTCGTATCCAATCTTGTAAGGTCTTTAACGTGAGGCAGGCTTGAAATTCACAACTAAAATTTTGAAACATCATGTGCCAGATGTGCAGAATTTTTTGATTAGCACCCACCTTCAGGAAAGATTAAAAACATGCTTTTGGACTCCTTCAGACCTGCGTTTCAGTGGTACCGCGTCCGGACTTAACAGTTATTTAAATTAAACCTGCCCTTTATGTTTTTGACATATTTATAAACCTGTAACTATCAAATCAATTGAGTCTACCTGGAGCTTCTGAAGACAGACTAATTGGGATAACCCAAGTGTATTAATTAAGGTTGTATCTCCCAAAGCTGATGAGATGTGGGGAAAATAATTAGTTTGGCAGAACTGTGAATTATTCATGATTTTTGTCCTACGAAGAGTTAGCAACGTTTACTTGCCTAACTTTCTGCTTTATAGTTGAATGTTTATTTAGCTTTCAAAAAATAAATTTGATTATTAAGTGATTGAGTCTGATGTCACCCTCCCACCTTAAGGTCTGTAATCAGAAGACTCAAAAGTCACCTTCTTTTGAAAAAAGGTTGTCTGTTCACTATGCTGGGCTTAGTGCTAAACTTGCTTACTTAACTTGTGCTCATAGAATGCTCCTCAACCAAAGCAGCCTTAGACACAGGCACAAAAAAAATCTTAAGCTAAAAGTGTAAAGCAATTTTTGCAATAAATATTATAGTTTGTGCTTTTCAATTACAAAATTATGTGTCCAAATCTAGGTAATTGAACAGTTAACAGCCAAGTGTGCATCATAAAGCATGTTGAATGTCAGTCTCACAGGATGATTGTAGAGAGCATACTCATATATTGGATACAAGTTATAGGATTCCTTCAGAGAATTCTTGCTTGGAAAAGCCAATTCCTTAATTTGAAGCCAAGAATTTGTTTCCTCTTAACTACATGCATACAAATCTAGTGCCAAGTCTTCTACCATTCACATACTGTACAATGGGTGTCCTATTTGTTACTTGGGACTGAGCTATTTTCAGATGCCATTTCATATTTTCCAGTCACATTTAAACTATTGCTATTCTTTTCTATGTTCTGTTGTGTAGAGGAACTTCACTCCAGACAGCTTCAATAATGCCATAATATGAAATGTGTTCTGTGTGCTTTGCCCCCTGCTCTATCGTTCTTTCCACAGGACTGTGTGGCTAAGCACAGCTCCAATGTCATCTTCAAGTTTGCCGATGACACCACTATTTGCCCAATTCAAAGGTGGTGAAAAATCAGTATATAGGAGGGAGACTGAAAACCTGACTGAGTGGTGTTACTACAATAACCTCTCACTCAATGTCAGCAAAGCCAAAGAGCTGATTATTGACTTCAGGAGGAGGAAACCAGAGGTCCATGAGCCAGTGATCACTGGGGGATCAGAGGTGGAGAGGGTCAGCAACTTTAAATTACCCTGTGTTTTCATTTCAGAGGATCTGTCCTCGGTCTAGCATGTACATGTAATTATGAAGAAAGCACAGCAACACCTCTACTTCCTTAGAAGTTTGCAAAAATTCGGCATAACATCTAAAACTTTAATGAACTTCTATAGTTGCTTGGTGGAGAGTCTATTAATTGGTTGTATCATGGTCTGGTGAGGAAACACCAATGCTCTTCAAGTGAAAATTATACAAACATTAGTGGATACGGTCCAGCCCCTTATAGGTAAAGCACTCCCCACCACTGGGTGCATTTGCACGGAATGCTGTTGCAGGAATACAGCATCCAGGATCCCACCACCCAGGTCATGCTCTCTCCTCCCTGCTGCCATCAGGAAGGTGGTACAGGAGCCTCAGGACTCACACCACCAGGTTCAGGAACAGTTAATACCCCTCAACTCAACTCCACTTGCCCCATCTTTGAAATGTTCCCACAACCAATGGACTCACTTTCAATGACTCTTCATCTTGTTCTCAATATTTATTGATTACTTATTGTTTTTCTCTTTTGTTTTTGCGCATTTTACTGTCTTTGGCAGATGGGTTGTTTGTCCATGTAGTTGGAGTGGTCTTTCTTTGATTTTATTGTGATTCTCTGATTTACTGAGTATGCACACGAGAAAATGAACCTCAGGGTTATGAATAGTGACATATATGTACTGTGATAATAAATTTACTTTGAACTATACAGATCCATGCCTTTTAGAAGATTTGTCACAAATTTAGGCAGCCTGAAAAACCCCTCCACACTTCTGCTTGCAGGTATAAATGCCAGGAATAACATTATTAAGGAGGGGCAAATGGAGAAGGGAATCTTGGAGAGAGTGATCTCTATGGAAAGTGGAGAGTGGTGGGCGGAGTATAGATGTGTTTGGTGGTAAGATCCTGTTGAAGATTTCGGAGGTTGTAGAAAATGATGCGCTGGATGTGGAGGCTCCTGAAGTGATAGATGACATGAAGAAGAACTCTATCCCTGTTAAGGCAGCGGGAAGATGGGGTGAGGGCAGACATTCAGAAAATGGAGGAGATATGGGTGAGGGCAGCATCAATGATTGAGGAAGGGAAAACCCGTTCTTTGAAGAAGGCAAATTTGATGAAATTAACAAGCTCAACATGGGGGCGTGAAGCAGCATTAATGCAGTTGTCAATATAGCGCTGAGAGATTTGGGAAGCAGTACCAGGGATAACTTGAAACATGGACTGTTCCATGTGGCTGTCCATGGCTATACCTTGAGTTTGGAGAAAATGGGAGGGGCTGAAAGAGAAATGGTTGAGTATGAGGACTTGTTCCTTTAGACGGGTGAAAGTGGTAGTAGAGGGAATTTGGTCAGGTCTGTTGTCGAGAAAGAAGCACAAGCTTTAAGGCCTTCTTTATGGGGACATAAGTGTACAGAAATGTACATGCATATACCTCCTTTCCCTTGACACTGTCATAGAGCTGGTGAAGGCTTCAGATTATGGATACATTGCAACCAAGTTATGCCTTATGCTCCAAGCTGATCTACAGCCAAATATTGCAGTGCCAGTAGCAGACTTTATCCATTTTAACTTTGATATATGGGCTTGTCCAAGGCAATCACTTGGGACATCAACAACATAAACCAAACATCTGTTTGCAGATGTTCAGGCAAGTACCTGATGCCATATTAGTTCAAGCATGTAATTTAATCCTCTTTCCAAGCAAATATTGCTGTGGGGTTCTCACATCAGCTCTAGGTCCTTTATTTATATTGTGAATTACTTTATATCATTATGTACTACAATTCGCCTACCGACGGAACCGGTCTACTGATGATGCCATAGCCACAGCACTTACACACATACACACTGTACTCACTCAGCTGGAGAAGAGGGATGCATACGTTAGAATGCTGTTCCTGGACGACAGTTCAGCATTCAACATCATAATTCCCTCCAGACTTGACAGGAAGCTCAGAGACCTCGGCCTTGACCCCGCCTTGTGCAACTGGATCCTAGACTTCCTATCAGATCACCAATAGGTGGCAAGGATGGGCTCCCTTACCTCTACCCCTCTGACCCTCAACACAGGTGCCCCCCCCCCCAGGGTTGTGTCCTGAGTCCCCTTCCTCTTCTCCCTTTACACCCAGCTTCAATCTGCTGATCAGATTCACAGATGACAGGACTTTGATTGGCCTTATTTCAAACTGTGATGAGACAGCCTACAGAGGAGGGGTTGACACCCTGACACAGTGGTACCAGGGTAGTAACCTCTCCCTCAATGTCCAAAAAACAAAACAGCTGATTGTGGATTACAGGAGGAACGGAGACAGGCTCACCCCCATCAATATCAATGGGTCTGCAGTTGAGAGGGTGATAGTTTCAAGTTCCTCGGTATACACATCACCGAAGATCTCACCTGGACTGTACACACTGGCTCTGCGGAAAAGAAAAAGCAAAACAGCTTCTCTCCCATCTCAGGCTACTGAAGAAGTTTGGCATGAGCCCCAAAACCCTCAATATATTCTACAAGGGCACCACTGAGATCATACTGACTGGCCGTACCACCGCCTGGTACAGGAACCGCACCAACCATGATCGCTGGGCACTGCAGAGAGTGGTACAGACAGCCCAGCGCATCTGTGGATGTGAACTTCCCTCCGTTGAGGACATTTCCAGCAGCAGGTGCAGAAAGGAGGCCTGGAACATCGGGGACACCAGTCACCCCAACCATAAACTGTTTCTTCAGCTTCCATCTGGCAAATGGTACCGCAGCATTAAAGCCAGGACCAACGGGCTTCTTTCTACAAGCCATTAGACTTACAAATCCACATGTCTGTACATCACAATGGAGTCATAATGCCAAGATGTAAGATTTAAATAAATTCAGATTTAAGTAAAAGAACACAAGTTGGAAGCATGGGTGAATTCCTGCCACAGTAAGTTGCTCTGGAAGGCTGGGCCAGTTTCTCTGCTTTGCTTAACATCATATCTATCGCCGTTCAATTGGCACAGCTGGAAGAGATTGGAGACTTAGCTGCATGACACCAAATCTTGTGCAAATCTGTGTGTTGTTCAGAGTTCTCAAAGCAAGACCTCTCATGTTAATGAGATTAAAAGGTTAGCTTTATTTGTCACAAATGCATGGAAACATTGAAACATACAGCGAACTGCATCTTCTGCGTCAAATCAAGTCAATGAGGATTGTGTCACCACGCTTCCAGTGCCAACATAACATGCCCATAACTCACTAACCCTAACTACAGGTATTTGGGATGCGGGAGGAAACTGGAGCACCTGGAGGAAGCAAGGAGAACATTAAAAATGCCTTACAAGCAGCAATGGGAATTGAACCCCTTCGCTGATTGCTGGCAGGCACTGTAAAGTGTGAGCTAACTCTACGCTGCAAAAAGATGGGGGGTTGAGGTAATCAGGCTATTGAGGGTGAGAGGCTAGATAGTCCAAACTAGCAGAAGGAGGACAAAAGACCTGGGGAATTACAGCTGAAATGCTGCAGAACATATTAGGCTAGCATTAGCAGCCTTAAGGGAATGAAGGAGCAAAGGAAGGAGGGAAAATAGGAGAGAGGTGGAATAGAGGAAGAAGCAGAGAAGGGTTGGGAAAGGCACTGGTGGCAGGGTGGGTACAGGCGGAGAGGGAATGGGAAAGGCACTGGTGGTAGGGTGGGTACAGGCAGAGAGGGGATGGGAAAGGCACTGGTGGCAGGGTGGGTACAGGCGGAGAAGGGAATGGGAAAGGCACTGGTGGCGGGGTGGGTACAGGTGGAGAGGGGATGGGAAAGGCACTGGTGCCAGGGTGGGTACAGGCGGAGAAGGGAATGGGAAAGGCACTGGTGGCAGGGTGGGTACAGGCGGAGAGGGAATGGGAAAGGCACTGGTGGCAGGGTGGGTACAGGCAGAGAGGGGATGGGAAAGGCACTGGTGGCGGTGGGTACAGGCAGAGAAGGGAATGGGAAAGGCACTGGTGGCAGGGTGGATACAGGCAGAGAAGGGAATGGGAAAGGCACTGGTGGCGGTGGGTACAGGCAGAGAGGGGATGGGAAAGGCACTGGTGGTAGGGTGGGTACAGGCAGAGAGGGGATGGGAAAGGCACTGGTGGCAGGGTGGGTACAGGCGGAGAAGGGAATGGGAAAGGCACTGGTGGCAGGGTGGGTACAGGCGGAGAGGGAATGGGAAAGGCACTGGTGGCAGGGTGGGTACAGGCAGAGAGGGGATGGGAAAGGCACTGGTGGCGGTGGGTACAGGCAGAGAAGGGAATGGGAAAGGCACTGGTGGCAGGGTGGATACAGGCAGAGAAGGGAATGGGAAAGGCACTGGTGGCGGTGGGTACAGGCAGAGAGGGGATGGGAAAGGCACTGGTGGTAGGGTGGGTACAGGCAGAGAGGGGATGGGAAAGGCACTGGTGGCAGGGTGGGTACAGGCGGAGAGGGAATGGGAAAGGCACTGGTGGCAGGGTGGGTACAGGCGGAGAAGGGAATGGGAAAGGCACTGGTGGCAGGGTGGGTACAGGTGGAGAGGGGATGGGAAAGGCACTGGTGGCAGGGTGGGTACAGGCGGAGAGGGAATGGGAAAGGCACTGGTGGCAGGGTGGGTACAGGCTGAGAAGGGAATGGGAAAGGCACTGGTGGCAGGGTGGGTACAGGTGGAGAGGGGATGGGAAAGGCACTGGTGGCAGGGTGGATACAGGCAGAGAAGGGAATGGGAAAGGCACTGGTGGCGGTGGGTACAGGCAGAGAGGGGATGGGAAAGGCACTGGTGGCAGGGTGGGTACAGGCAGAGAGGGGATGGGAAAGGCACTGGTGGCAGGGTGGATACAGGCAGAGAAGGGATTGGGAAAGGCACTGGTGGCAGGGTGGGTACAGGTGGAGAGGGGATGGGAAAGGCACTGGTGGCAGGGTGGATACAGGCAGAGAAGGGAATGGGAAAGGCACTGGTGGCGGTGGGTACAGGCAGAGAGGGGATGGGAAAGGCACTGGTGGCAGGGTGGGTACAGGCAGAGAGGGGATGGGAAAGGCACTGGTGGCAGGGTGGATACAGGCAGAGAAGGGAATGGGAAAGGCACTGGTGGCGGGGCGGGTACAGGTGGAGAGGGAATGGGAAAGGCACTGGTGGCAGGGTGGGTACAAGTGGAGAGGAAATGGGAAGAAGCAGAGCAGGAGAGGCAAAGTTATGGGTGGAAGAGAGGGGGAGGAGGGGGTAGGGAGATAGACAGAAGGGTGGAGAGAGGGAGAGTGAAAGGATTTAGGATTGGTGACAGAATATTCAGTTAAAAGTGCATTAATCTTCATAAATAGCATTGAGTTGGAAACAATTAAATTCAGTTCCTGGTACAACCTATGCGTCGATACTCAAACTGGCATCCGTTTAGACAGTGACTTCTGAAGTCCCTGGCCAGTAAGAATAGCTTAGAACAGAGAAACATTGATACCCTTCGGTTTACACATTTGGCTGCCAACTACTTGACTGGAAAGCACAAGACTGTGAAATCTCCCTTTGTTTTCAGCAGGGTTACAGCTGTCTGTGAATGAGCTGTCAACGGGGCTGTTCAACAGGGTGCAGTTGACATGACATCCCCACCTATGCTGGACTGCTTACAGCCTTGAGTGTGCCCAGGGTGATGGGGTATCACCAGGGTGTAGGCTAGAGAGCAGGCATAAGACTGTAAGATATAGGAGCAGAAGTAGGCCATTCAGCCCATCGAGTCTGCTCCGCCATTCTGTCGTGGACTGATCCAATTCTTGTCATTTCCTCAAAGAATTGCAGTAGGTTAGTCAGGCAGGATTTTCCTTTGCCCTAGCAAAAACTATCCATACAGGTCCAGCCATACTCTTCCCTTGGGTCTAACTAATAGATATGATTTATAATTACAAACCAACTTCTAAAATTGCTGAAGTAATTAGAATATCATAATTGAGTTTTCATAGTTGGTAAAGAATGACCCACATTTCTCCTTCTTACCAAAGGGACCCACAGTTGAATTAGACTAACTAATTAAAATGTTAAATAAAAATCAAATAGATTAACATTCTCAATCTTAAGGAGAATTCTTAAGTTGATTGAAATCTCTTTCCTAATATTAAGCACAAATGCATTGCTTTAGAATATAATGCAATACAAATGTTAGATGAAATATGGTACAAAACATAGTGACTTAGAAATTTGTTTACTCTAAATTCAATGCATTAATTACGAGTAGATTCAGAAGTTACTGAAAGGCTGTAACCTTTCATCTCAACCAGTGCTAGTATTTTACTTCCCCTAATGCTGCCTTTCATGAAAGCTTGTGCGGTCTACCAAATATTGATTATAAGATCAGATTAACTTTAATTGTCACAGGTACATTGAAACATACATAGTGAACTGAGTCGTTGCATCGAATCATCGAACGTTGCCAAGCTTCCGGTGCCAGCACAGCATGCTCACAACTCACTATCCCTGTGGGAGGAAACTGGAGCACCCAGTGGAAACCCAAGCTGCCATGGAGAGAACATACAAACTCCTTACAGGCAGCAGTGGGAACTGAACCTTGATCTTACAGCTGGCACTGTAAAGTGTTTTAGTGACTGCCATGCTGCTGTGCCACCTTCAATGAATGACATTTTTGGGCATTTGTTAACACTTTTCAAAGTTGCTCTGACCTCAGCCCTTAATTATTATAATAAAACACAAACCAACACACAGAGACTATCCCTGCAATCATGATAAGAGGAAAGCAAGGTGAGGGAGTGAGCCAGCAGATTTACTAAACAACATGAAATTGGGCTTTTGTGTCAATAGGCCCTGGAGGTTAATATAGACCAGAGCTGCTGGCAGAGCTCATGATGAGTATCCAATATCTTTCCAGCAGTTAGGTGGCAATCACAATTTAATAGTATCCAGTATCAAAGGCTAACACAAGGAAAACAGCCAGTCTTTATGAAGTAGATTGTGCGATTCTCTGGATGTTCCCAGGTGGCCGGTTAACTGTCCACTATAAACTGCCTCTCATATGTAGGCAAGAAGCAGAATCTGGGGGAGTTGATAGGCGTATGAGGAAAAAAAGGGGGTTAGTGTAAATGGGAGTTTGATGATTGACGTGGACTTGATAGGATAAAGAGCCTGTTCCTGTAGTGATTGACTATAATTTATGCCTCATGGTATTTTATTATGAACAAAATTGTATATTGCATTACCATAAAAGCACAACATGCATTTAAGAAGTTACTTTTATTTTTAATGCTTCCAGATCAAATATTTAACTTCACTATTTCTGGCCTTTCTACAAAAAGCTTTATAATATTCAATTTCAGTGCAAATGAATTTCCTTTGTCATAAGGCAGTGACACAGCTGGCGAGCATCTGGTTCAATTTTATGTGGCTCTTCTAGTTTTCATTGCATGTACTATAGAAGTGTAAGCGACAGCTATTCAGCTAAATAGTTCAGAATATTGAATCTCTCATCTTTTCCAGGCAGAATTAATGTTGTCTGGCATGATAATCCTTTTTATGAATCAGCATGACAAAGCTAATATTTACCGCTCATAAATAAAAGATATTCTTTAGAAGCTGGAAATCCAGAGCAACACACACAATATTTGTCACTATTCGTGCATATATTAAGTTGGCAATATGAAAGCAACCATTTTCCAAAATAATTAATTTTAATAATAATAAAATGAGAGATTGAATTCCTTAAACATACTAAACTTTAATAATAAATGGAAATACATCCGTAGTATCCAGGACATTTTCAAGGAGCGATGCCCCAAAAGTGGTGGCATCCGTCATTAAGAACCCCCATCACCCAGGGCATGCCTTGTTCTCATTGTTACCATCTGGAAGGAGGTACAGGAGCCTGAAGGCATACACTCAGTGATTCAGGAACAGCTTCTCCCCCTCTGAATGGACTTTGAACCGCGAACACTACCTCACTACTCTCTCATTTACACTTTTGCTCTACTTACTTAATTTAACTATTTGATATAAACATACTTACTGTACTTCACAGCTTTTGTTTATTATTATGTTTTGCTTTGTATTGCTGCCACATAACAACAAATTTCACAACATATGCCAGTGATATTAAACCTGGTTCTGATGTGGAATTTTTTTTGTCTTTAACAATAAGTAATTTTGTTACAGTAATACATGTTGTCATAATGGTTGGTGCAATTACCAGTCAATATAGCCTGCAACTAAAATGAGTGACAGGAATGAAAGTTAAATCAGTTGTAAATGTGTCCAATCATTACATCAAAATATAATATTTACAATGCAAACACTATGTAAGAGTTTCGTTCATCCTTCATTATATTGTTAACCTTGATCTGCTGACGACCATTCCCATTTGGTTCCAGGAGGAACAAAGACCCCAGACCCATCCACCTTTAGGTGCCTCTTGCTGCTGAGTGGTATCTTCAGACTTGGTTGCTTATTTCTGCTTACCAATAAAATGTTTGCCTCACTTTATGCCATTTTAGTGTCAATCCCAGATGCATGATATAATGCTACAGACTCACAAATATCTTGAGAAAGTTTCATTATATCCCTCCTTGTCCTCCTCTGCTCTAGTTAAGTAGGCACTAACTAACCAGAGCAAGGGTGCTCTGATTCCTTCTGATTGTTGCTCCTTCTATCAGCAGTCAATGAGTAAACCAATGACATTGCACCCACTGGAGGATTCAATATACTGTTGGGTGGGCACAAGATGGGGACAAAACTTCTTTGTCATTAACGTAGTTATTCACTCAATCTAGTTATCATATTCCTCTGGACATAAATTCCACAAATGAAATCCCAGAACTGCATGTGATGCACAGGGTTACATTAAGTATACACAGCAAAAATGCAAGCCCTTCAGCCCATTTCTCTATGCTATATTACTGCTTTACTCACCTTACACTCTTTTATCTAACGCCATCAGAATATTATTCTACTCCTTTCTCTCTCAAATGTTTCAACAGCATATAAATAATGTCCAAAGGTCATTACCTTATTTCTTTATTGAATGATGCTGAATATAAACACCTTATTATGCTTGCTTACTCTAAAGGTATGCAAATGTGTCTTAGAATTTGCCAGCAAAGCACATAGATATCATCATCACTATTATGGAACTCATTTTAGCTAATCAAATCTTACCTTTCTTAACAAAGTAACAACTTCCTTTGTCCAAGTACAGGAGTACTGTACACTGACTGTACTGAATAACTGAATGAGGGATTCAACTGTAATACTAGAATGGATATCATATGGTCTCTAAAAATAAGAACAAAACATATCGTCAGTGAACTAGAATATAGCCAATAAAGAATATATCAATAAAATCTACCAAAAAGTGCAGAAGTTAGAGAACGATGTACCCATCCTCGAAGAAGTTCGTAAGCAGTGACTCCCAGTGACCACCAATCTACCTCAAATGAGTATCCGGTTCCACCATTGACAAAGGAGTGAAAGATCTCTGGAGCTACAAACAGCAAAAATGAATTTAAGTTACAAAATAAATTAACTTTGCAATCATAATCAATTAGTGAATAAAAAGTGATACACGTTGAAAACATTTGGAATTTTTGCAAGTGACAATTTTTATCAAACTTAGCAGCCAAAACATAAGTTCTTTATGAATCCAAACAACTGCTTAGAGAGAAAAAAAAATCATAGCGTTATTTGTTGCATTATTCTAATAGGAACAGATCTTTTTCACGCCTTGAACCTTTTATTTTTTTTTGTTATTAGAGCATCTGTAGCTGGCAGGTGTTCAACTCCTTGCCAAAATATGAAATAAGCACATTTACAGAAAGTGCTGGCATTATCATTACGTTAAATGTGATAAAATGTGAAGAATGAGTAATACTTCCTCATATGGATGTCTATAAGGCTGCAAGGTCAGCTGGCACACACAATCCTGCCAGAAAACCTTAAGAGAAATGATTTAGGAAGACACCAGATTTCTCTCATCCTTTATCCCATGCTTTACCTGACCTGAAAGTGTCCATTGTTAATACTTGAAAAGTTGAAATCATAACATATAATTAGGAACAGAATTTAAACTTTACGGCAATTATTTAATTTCATAGCAAAGAATCAAGAATACCAAAATTCTTGCAATATTTATTCCTTTGGGGCTTCTTTAGCTTTACAAGATCCTGTCAAAGAAAATAAGCTGCTCTTCTATTTTGTTTGTTTTTAATTGGTTGAAATTATTTTTTGTAGAGTACAAGCAATGGGATAATGTGTGTGTATAATAAAATGTGGCAGTTTAACTTTTTCAAAATAAGTAGATTTGGATCAGCTTAATAATTAGAAGCTAAACGTAATGTAGAAGAGTTCAACCAGTACAGGCCATTTGGCCCACAATATTTTGCTGATCCTTTAACATACTCAATAGGTTTCATTGGGTACATTTAATGTCAGAGAAATGTATACAATATGCATGCTGAAATTCTTCTCCAAGATCAATTTAACCCTTCCCTCCAACAGCCCTCCATTTTTTTAATGCATGTGCCTATCCGTGATTCCCTTAAATACCCTTAACGTATCTACCTCTACCACCACCTCGGAAGCAGGTTCCACACACCCAGCAATCTCTGTGTAAGAAATTACCTCTGATATCTCCCCTCTACTTTCCTCTAAACACCTTAAGGTTATGCCACCTCACATACTGTATGTCCAATCATCTTGTAGACCTCTATCAAGACACCTCCCATCCTCCTTTGCTCCAAAAGGAAAAACCTTTCACACGCTCAACCCATCTTCAGAAGATGTGCTCTCTAATCCTGGTATATCTCCTAAAGTTTGCACATGATTTTCATACTGAGGGCACCAGAACTGAACACCAAGTGTGGTCTAACCAGGGTTTTATAGAGCTGCAGCATTACCTCACAGTTCTTGAACACAATCCCTCAACTAATGAACACACCATATGCCTTCTTAACCACTATCAAATTATGCTGCAAACTTGAGGGAACAATGGATGTGGACCCCAAGATCTCCTGGTTCCTCCAGACTTAAGAACCCTACCATTAGCCCTGTCCTCTGCCTTCAAGGTCAATCTTCCAAAGTGAAGCACTTCACATTTCCACCCTTCCACCTCCTCTTCCAAATTATTGTAAAGATCACAAAGAACAGGGTTCCCAGAACAGATCCCTACAGAACACCACTGTTCACTGATCTCCAGGCAGAATACACCCCATCTACTACCACCCTCTGCCTTCGATGGGAAAGCCAATTTTGAATCCATGCAGCAATATTTCCCTGAATCTTATGCCTCCTGATTTTATGAATGACCGAGCATTGGAAATCTTGTCAAATAGAGTGAGACTCATAGAAAAGCACAGCACAGAAACAGGCCATTCGGCCCATCTAGTCCATGCTGAACGATTTAAACTGCCTATTCCAATTGATCTGCCCCAGGACTGTAGCTCTCAATATCCCTGCAATCCAAATACCTATCCAAACTTTTCGTAAATGTTGACATCTAGCTCACATGCACCACTTGCACTGACAGCTCATTCCACACTTTCGTAACCCTCTGACTGAAGAAGTTTCTCCTCTCATTCCCCTTAAACTTTGTACCTTTCATCCTTACCCCACGACCTCTGGTTGTAGCCCCACCCACACTCAGTGGAAAAATACCTGCTTGCATTTACCCCATATATATACCCAACAAAATTTTGTATACCTTTATCAAATCTTCTATGTTCCAAGGAATAATGCCCTCATCTATTCAGTCTTTCTATACAACTCAAGATCTGGCAACATCCTTGTAAATTTTCTCTGTACTCTTTCAACTTTATTTAAATCTTTACTGTAGGTAGGTGCCCAAAATGGCACACAATACTTCAAATTAGGCCTTATACAACTTCAATGTCTTACTAAAATCTAAATACACCACATCCAATGTTCTGCCTCTATCCATTTGTTGTGTCACCTATTCAAAGAATTCACTCATGCTTGTGAGGCACGACCTGCCCCTCACAATACCAAGTTGACTATCCTTAATCAGACTATGAATCTCCAAATGCTAATAAATCCTGTTACTAAGAATCCTCTCTAATAGTTTGCTCACCATTGACATAAGACTCACTGCTCCATAATTCCCAGGGTTATTCCTATTACCTTGCTTGAAGAAACCAATAACACTTGCAAACTCCTGTGGCCAATGAGAAGCAATGATCATCACCAAAGGCTCAACAATCTCTTCCTTCATTTCCCACAGTAACCTGGGGTGTACAGTATCTCATCCACCCTGGGTCATCTATCCCAATGCTTTTCAAAGGTCCTGGTACATCTTTTTTCTCAACATCAACATGTTCCAGCATATCAGCTCACTCTATGCTGATGTCAGATTCAGCAAGATCCTTCAGTGGTGAATACTGAAGCAAAGTATTTGTTAAGCACTTCCCTTATCTCCTCTGTCTTCAGGCACACGATTCCCTTTTTATCCTTTATTGGGCCAACTTTTACTCTAGTCATCCTCCTGTTTTTCAACTATGCATAGAATGCCTTGTGTTTTTCCTTAATCCTACTCACCAAGGCCTTCTCCCTGTGATGAACTGCATATACCTGTCTGGACACGCCCCCCCCAGCTGACTGCTCCCATGGCTCCTCCCACTGACCGTGGCTCCTCCCACGGACCCCGGTATAAAGGCGATTGGAGGTACTGCTCCGCCCTCAGTCTCCAGGATGTTGTATGGGGATCTCTTGCTGCTGACTGCTCTCTTCCAGCGAATAAAAGCCTATATCTCGCCTCACGTCTCCGAGAGTTATTGATGGTGCATCAATTTTATTCGCAGGAAGTTTTAAAACATGGAGAGTATTTTACGTCTGGAAAAATTGGACTTGGACCCTCAAGCTCCAGAAGCAGCTCTTGTCTTTGAACTCTGGCTTGCATGCTTCCAATCATACTTGGAAGAGATTCCCGTGACTGAGCCTGCCACAATGCACAAAATCCTCCTTTCCAGAGTCAGTCCAAGGGTATACTCCCTTATCAGGGACCTACCAAGGGGCACTGGACACCCTCAAAAGACAGTACCTGCGGCCGGTAAACACCGTCTAAGCAAGACATCGCTTAGCGACGCGGCGGCAGTGGACCGGAGAGTCAAGTGCTGGGTTTGCCCGGGCCCTACAGACACTCGTGTGGGCCTGCGACTGCAAGGGACTGACGGAGGAACAGCATTCGGAACTCCTGGTACGAGACGCCTTTGTTACGGGGATCAGGTCAGTATATGTGCGCCAGCGGGTGCTGGAAAACGCCGATCTTACCTTACGTTCAGCGATCGAGCTGGCCGACACGCTGGAGGCTGCTCTGTACAACGCTGATGCTGTCCAGCCACGCGATCTCCCGCCAGCCCCGTGGACGCTGCAGACCCCGCCACCCGCCAGTGAATCGACCTCAGCTGCTGCCACTCGTGAGTCCGTGAACTCCCTGCAATCGACCACGGCTGCTGCCAGTCGAAAGTCCGTGCAGTGTTACTTCTGCGGACTTGAAAAACACCCCCGAAAACGCTGCCCGGCCCGAGAAGCTACCTGCTCCAGTTGCGGAAAGAAGGGCCACTTCGCCAAGGCCTGTAAGTCTGAACCACGAGCGGGGTCGAGCAGCGCTGCGTGTGAGGCATGGGGGCCGCCATCTTGTTCGCCGCCATCTTGCCTGCCCGCCTCGTGTGAGGCATGGGGGCGGCCATCTTTGTCGGCGCCACCTCACCCCGCCTCCAACTCATGGGTGCTTACTGGGCACCAAGACAGCGATTCAACTCTGGCCTCCATAACCCTCGACCAAAGCGCCCCACACCAGCTTGCAAGGTCAATGATGGACATCCTGGTGGAGGGGCGCAGGACTAGCTGCCTGTTTGACATGGGCAGCACTGAGAGTTTTATTCACCCGGACGCGGTGAAACGCTGCGGACTCGTGACACGGCCGGTAAGCCAGAGGGTCACCTTGGCTTCTGGATTGTATTCCACAGACATCCGGGGGGGTTGTGTAGTGACATTGGTGGTGCAGGGCACAGAATATCGGAACTTTGCATTACTGGTCATGCCTCAACTGTATGCGCCTGTGCTATTGGGGCTGGACTTCCACAGCCACCTAAAAAGTGTGACAATGGCGTATGACGGGCCCCTCCCACCACTCACTGTCAGGAATCCTCAGTTTTGTGGGACTTCGTCATATACCCCACTACTGACCACACACACACACCGACCCGCTCATCCCACCCAGCACCATGCCGACAGCTGCGCTACTGACACCACTTGCAGCCTCTCCACCCTCAAGATCCCTCCCCCACCGCTGTTCACCAACCAGACCCCCGACTGTAAACCTGTGGCAACTAAAAGCAGGAGGTACAGTGCGGGGGACAGGGCCTTCATTCAGTCGGAGGTGCAGCGGCTGCTCAGGGAGGGGATCATTGAGCCAAGCACAAGTCCTTGGAGGGCCCAGGTGGTTGTTGTTCGGACCAGGCAGAAAAATAGGATGGTCGTGGACTATAGTCAAACCATCAATAGGTTCACGCAGCTTGACGTGTACCCCCTGCCCCGCATCGCGGATATGGTCAACCAGATAGCTCAGTACAAGGTGTACTCGACCACAGATCTGAAATCTGCTTACCACCAGCTCCCCATCCACCCAGAGGACCGCCCCTACACCGCCTTCGAGGCGGGCGGCAGGCTCTATCACTTCCTGCGCATCCCCTTCGGTGTCACAAATGGTGTCTCTGTCTTCCAGAGGGAAATGGACCGGATGGTGGACCAGTGCCAACTGAAGGCCACATTTTCCTATCTGGATAATATCACCATCTGTGGTCATGACTGGCCGGATCACAACACCAACCTCCAACGATTTTTCCAAGTGGCCAAAGCCCTGAATCTTACTTATAACAGGGACAAGTGTGTGTTCAGAACCACCCGACTCGCTATCCTTGGGTATGTCGTGGAGAACGGGGTCATTGGCCCTGATCCCAACCGTATGCTAGAACTCCCTCTTCCCACCACCCTCCGAGCCCTCAGACGGTGCCTGGGCTTCTTTTCCTATTACGCCCAATGGGTCCCTCATTACGCAGACAAGGCCCGCCCCCTGGTCAAGTCCACCACATTTCCCCTCTCTGCCGAGGCCCGCGCGGTTTTCAGCCGCATTAAAGGGGACATTGCCAAAGCAACAATGCATGCGGTGGACAAGACCATTCCCTTCCAAGTAGAGAGTGACGCCTCCGACTTCGCGCCGGCTGCTACCCTCAATCAGGCAGACAGGCCAGTAGCATTCTTCTCTCGTACCCTTCAAGGCCATGAAATTCGGCACTCTGTGGTGGAGAAAGAAGCCCAGGCCATAGTGGAAGCTATTAGGCACTGGAGGCATTATCTCGCCGGCAAAAGGTTCACCTTGCTGACCGACCAGCGCTCGGTAGTGTTCATGTTCAGCAACCAACAGCGGGGCAAAATCAAAAATGATAAAATTTTGCGGTGGAGAATAGAACTCTCCACCTACAACTATGATATCCTGTACTGGCCTGGAACGCTCAATGAGCCCCCTGATGCCCTATCCCGGGGAGCGTGTGCCAGCGCGCAGCTCGACCAACTATACGCCCTCCATGCAGATCTTTGCCACCCGGGGGTCACCCGATTTTACCATTTCGTGAAAGCCCGGAACCTGCCTTACTCCCTTGAGGACATCAGGACGATGACCAGGGACTGCCAAGTCTGCGCTGAGTGCAAACCGCACTTCTACCGTCCTGACAAGGCGCAACTTATCAAGGCCACCCGCCCCTTTGAGCGACTGAGTGTCGACTTTAAGGGCCCCCTTCCCTCCACCGACCGCAATGTCTACTTTCTCAACATTATCGACGAGTACTCGCGGTTCCCCTTTGCCATCCCCTGCCCCGACACCACTGCCACGTCCGTCATAAAAGCCCTGCGCCAGCTCTTCACTCTGTTCAGATATCCCTGCTATATCCACAGTGATAGAGGGTCCTCCTTTATGAGTGATGAGCTGCGCCAGTACCTGGTGGCTAGGGGCATTGCTACTAGTAGGACCACGAGCTATAATCCCCGGGGAAATGGACAGGTGGAGAGGGAGAATGCCACAGTGTGGAAGGCCACACTTTTAGCCCTTAAGTCAAAGGGGTTGCCGGTCTCTCGATGGCAGGAGGTCCTCCCCGAGGCACTCCACTCCATCCGCTCCCTGTTATGTACGTCCACCAATGCCACCCCTCATGAGCGACTCTTTTCTTTTCCCAGGAAGTCTGCCACTGGGACCACCCTACCGGCTTGGCTGACGTCCCCAGGGCCAGTGCTGCTCCGGAAACATGCGCGGAGCAATAAATACTCCCCGCTGGTAGAGAGGGTTCACCTACTACATGCGAACCCCCAGTATGCCTACGTGGTCTTACCTGATGGGCGGGAGGACACGGTCTCCATCCGCGACCTGGTGCCCGCGGGAGCAGCAGACCACTACCCCGTACACTCCACGGTAACTATGAACCCTGTACCACCGAGGTGATACCGCGCACACCGAGCCCTATACAGACTCTTCACAACACTCCCATACCGGGCGCCTCACACACGCATGAGGGATCACTGACGCCTAATGGGCCGACACCTCCAGTCAGGCCGGAACCAGCACAACCACCGTCACTGGTGCAATCACAGCCGGTGCTACGTAGATCGCAGCGACAGATTCGACTACCTGATAGACTTAACCTGTAAATATACTTGTAAGAAACTTCGCCCCATGTGGACTCTCTTTTAAAACAAAAGGGGGGGGGTGAATGTGGTGAACTACATATACCTGTCTGGACATGCCCCTCCCCCCCGCTGACTGCTCCTGTGGCTCCTCCCACAGACCCCTGGATAAAGGCGATTGGAGGCACTGCTCTGCCCTCAGTCTCCAGGATGTAGTATGGCGGTCAATTGCTGCTTGTTCTTTCTTCCAGCGAATAAAAGCCTATATCTCACCTCACGTCTCTGAGAGTTATTGATGGTGCATCACTCCCACAATTGTGGGCCCCAATCATTACCATGACCTAACCTTTCTGATGTTTCTCTCCATTCCACAGCTCCTCACTGGAGCTCCTGGCCCAGCTGCTTTACCCTCCCAGCTTCCCCTCCCCCACCCCTTGATCTTTCCTCTGATTGGTTTTTCACCTGGCACCTTCCACCCTCCCCCGCAACCTTCTTTATAGGGCCCCTGCCCCCTCCTTCTTCAGTCCTGACGAAGGGTCTTGGCCCGAAATGTTGACTGCTCATTTCAACGGATGCTGCCCGAACTGCTGAGTTCATCCAGCTTGTTTGTACGTGTCACAGTTAGTCTGCCTGGCTGTGGGAATGTAAGACAATGATCAGGTCCTGCCTCTTGATTACAAAAACTGGTTCTTCAGGCGGTGTCAACCTAACACCATTCACCTGTTCCCTTCACAATTTAGAGAAAACATTCAGCCCCTCATCTCCTGTACAGTTGAAATTAAGAAAAGCATTAATGAGTTTCAATGAGTCAGAAAGTCAGTTAATTTGCAACCTCAACCAGGAGCTGAGTAAACACATGAAAAGGAAGTTTTAGGATGATAGGATATGAGTAGGAGCCAAGAACTAATTGGTAACAATTCCAGAAAGAAGGCACAAATGTTTGGACCAAAGAGCCTTTATCTTTTAGTGTTTGATAGTAAGATTGTCTAATATATGATAAAGAAATGTTTTCCCCTGCTTGAATTGAGTTGAATAGAAAAGAAACAAAGATAACAGAATTGAAAAAAGAACTTTTCTCCAGACTACTTTAGTAATTCCAGTCTATCATTTGGAACTGCTTGTCTGTTAGCCTTCTCTCATAGGAAGTCATGAATGGAATACCGAGAATCCACAAAAGGAGATTGCAATCAAAAATGGAAAATATATTTCATAAATGATCAACTTTTATAATTTGAAAATCCAATTAATCCTTACCCATATATGGCTTTGTTCCAGCCAAAGCAGTTGCTCTTTCTCCATCTTTAATAATTGTTGCTATGTTGAAATCTGTCAGATGTGCATGACCTGAAAGAAGGTGTTTGTTTAAAAATAGAGGCATCAGACAATAAAAAGAACAGCTCTGAATCTTTGCATAGTATTTACTGTCATGTGCAAAACACAAGAGCTACATCCATTAAGAATACCATTAGTAAGGAGACTTGAAGTAAATGCAATCAGCATATTTTCTAACCTTGCTCATCAAGTAGAATGTTGTCGGGCTTGACATCTCTGGAAAAGAAGCAAAAATAAATGCACAGGTAATGAATATATTTAATGAGCTCTGTCTGTTTTATTTAATTTCATGAATTAAACTTCTCCCCAGTTCCTAAATATAATCATAAACTCCAGACTTCAGTGCTTATTTACAATCAATATTGTTCAATTATAAAGCTTCATTATAAAGACTTTAATATACCATTTCCATCCAGGAAATAAGCTTACTGTGTAATGACACAGTCTATTAACATTTTGAGAAATGGAATTTAATTTCACAAAAGGTCTTTATCAGTATATATTTTTTCCAAATATGAACAAGCAAGCAGGGGCCTATATGAATATATGTTCATACTTTCTCTGACCATATCTAGGTCAAAATTAATATAGAAGCCCTCTATAAGAGGTATTCAGCAAGCACAGAATCAACAGTGATGATTAACATTGCTATTTCACTGTCAAATACTGTCCCAAAGCCTACAGCCACCAGAAATGTATTAAAAAGGAATCAAAAGTTTGTTTTAGACAGAATCAAATTGAATCCATGCCTCTTTACCTGTGGATAATATGTTGGCTCTGTAAATAGTCTAATGCCATTGCCATCTCGCAGATATAAAGTTTCATTGCATCCTCTGTAAACTGGACATTTTGTTGAAGGTGATAGCGAAGATCCCCACCTAAGAGGAGGTCAACCACCATGAACATGTCCTCTTCATCCTGAAAGGAATACCTAAAATGCAGATAAAAGTATTAAAGAAGTGCATTTTTCCATAAAGGATTTATTCTAGAATAAAGCACATAATGTACAAGTTTTTCCAAAATGGAGCAGTCTCTCTGCAGTCTTGTGATATTGTAGCAAAACTCCAGAAGTGAACAGGTTTGGAAACTGTTGCCTTTTAGAACAGCCAATGGCAGTATGAACCGATTTCTCTATTTCTGAGTAAAAGAAGATGAAGAGTCTTAAGAGTTGTGCACATTCTCCATGTCACTTTTAATACTTTGCAGCTGTCATGTTTCTGTAACATGGTTACTAAAATCCCCAAAGATGCTGTGAAATAATAAGGAGGATTGCATCCTCTGTGGAACCTATGTTTGTGTAAGATTGTTTGTGTAAAAGGACATCTTCAGCTCCTCTCGTGTTTCAGGTTCTCTCCCTTAGAACAGTTCATTGTTGTTTTAATTTTCTAGCTGGACTCTGAGCAGGCTTCTCTCTGGAAGTTCCATTGCTATGAGGCTCCTACCATGACGGGTGAAATATCCTGATTCATCACGTTTCCTTCATTAAAGTGGGACCTCAGCAATGATCCCTTTTGAGAGCAGTGCTTCCATTTTCGCGATATCCTGAAGGATTCATCGAACTAGATTCTTGAGAAAGCAGGTATGGCCACGGCAGCCATTGCTGGAGCAGACGGGGCCGGACTGAAACTTCAGGCCAGATTGAAGCGGCAGGCCGAGCGGAAAATGAACCGATGTTTAGAAAACTTAAGCACTGAGCCAGATTAAAAAGATCAAGGCGTCAAGGTCGAGGGAGAAGTTCAGCTCACTACTCTGAGTGCTTTGCTTGCCTCAGCACTGACCTGACTCCATGGCTGTGGTCTGAAGCCATCAGGCTCCTGGGCCAGCTGCAGTGCTGAACTGTCTTCATGGCTACGAATCTACCTTCGGAAACTCCGCCATCCATATCCTACGTGCTATTTGTTTACTTCTATTCTTTGCACAATTTGGACTTGTTTTGGACGTTTGACATCCTTTGCTGTGTGGATTTTTTCAGTGGGTTATACTGGATTTCTTTGTTTTCTGGTTGGCTGAAGAAGACAAATCTTAAAGTTGTGTGTGGTTAACATACTAGAATAATAAATGTATTTCGAACTTTCCACAGGAACTCTTAGTGCTCATCTTATAATAGTGCCCTACTTAACCAAAGGTTAATTTGGATTCAAGCAGTTTCAAATTGTGCATAAGATTTTAAACCATTTTATGCACTTAGCCAGCTTATCTTTGTACTATTATCACATGCATTAAAACATACACCTCATCTTTAAGAGGGTAATTCATTGGCAATAACTCTTTTAGTCAAATGACATTAATGTTCGGTGACAAAAATGAGAAAACAATCTTATTGAATACCAGCATATAATCGGTGCTTTGCAATAAAATTCCAGAAGCTACTTGAAAAACAGTTTCTCAATACAAGTAATGCTGCTTGCTACTTTATTTATGATGTAGTTCATTCAGACTTTTCAATAATTTTAGTATGAAAGGCATAGTTCATAGTAAGAATCTCAAATATAACTAGCAGTTTTATAAAAGGAAACAGATAACATATAAGAAATGAATCGTCAGACAGAAGATGATCTGCATATATCATTTACCATCCATCCGAGATATTTATCCCACAGCACTGCGTGCACAGGGTCCTAAAATATCATCAAGGGTCTCTCGCATCTGTCTCACAATCGCTATAGGTACCCTGGCATCAGGTAGGATGTACCGCGGCATTAGGATAAGAACTGTTCGGATGGGAATCAAGCTTTATCCCCCAGGTTGCAGGACTGCTCTACTCCCTGCCACCAACCAAGTCTCATAACTCATGAAGCACCTGTAGTATTATATATACTGTGTACTGGTGGTACACATGTATGTAGTTTTTTTAAATTTTTTAATTCAATTTTTAAGATAATTACATAGAATGATGAGTAATATAATATCAGCCCTCCCCCCTCCCCTTAACCCTCCCCCCCCTTAACATCCCTGCCTAAAATAAAGAAAAAAAGAAGAAAGACTGCCTGGATATTGGAAGATCCCCACATGCTCAATGGAATTCAAAATAGCTTTAATATATATATTTATTTCTTTCCCCAGATGACCAATAACTTTATCTTCGGGGCACCTATATATTTGATCCTATCTTTTGTAAGTAAGGGCGCCAAATTCTCAGAAATATGCCATATTTGTTTCTTAAACTATAAGTAATTTTTTCAAGTGGAATGTAGCTAAAAATTTCATTATTCCAATGATCCATACTTAAGTATGAATCCGATTTCCAAGTAACTGCAATAGCCTTTTGGCTACTGCCAATGCAATTGTTATAAATTCATTCTGATATTTGTTCAATTTAGGTTTCGGTTTTATCCTTTCAATATCACCTAGTAAAATAATATTGGGTTATGTGGAAGTTGCCTTCCAATAATTTGTTCCAATAAAACTCTTAAATTTATCCAAAAAGGTTGAATTTTAAAACAAGACCAAGTAGAGTGTAAAAAAGTACCAATTTCTTGATTACATCGAAAACATTGATCAGATAAATTTGGATTTAATCTATTTTTTGTGGTGTGATATATAGTTGATGTAAAAAATTGTATTGTACTAATCCAAGTCAGACATTTGTTGTATTTGTCATACTGTCAAGACATAGTCTTGATCAACTTATTTCATCAATTTTAATATTCAAATCAGTTTCCCATTTTTGTCTTGACTTATGAATTCCTTGTTTAATTGTCAGTTTTTGAATCAAATTATACATACAATAAGTAAATTTTTTAATTTTTCCTTTTTGAATTAAAATTTCTATTTCATTAGGATTCGACATTAACATTGTTTGACCCAATTTATTTCTTAAATAAGCCCTTAACTGGAAAAAACAGAAGAGAGTGTTATTTGATATTTTATATTTATTCTTTAATTGATCAAATGACATCAATATACCTCCTTCAAAACAATCTCCTATATATCTAATCCCTTTTTGAACCCAGTTATATAGAAGTTGGTTATCCATTGTAAAAGGAATGAGTCTATTTTGAATTAGAGGTCTCTTTGCTAATAAAGATTTCTTTATCTCATCATCAACATTTGTCTTGTTCCATAAATCAATCAAGTGTTTTAATATAAGGGATTCTTTCTTTTCCCGTATCCATCTAGATTCCCATTTATATATAAAATCTTCTGGTATATTTTCTCCTATCTTATCTAACTCTATTCTAATCCATGCCAGTTTACCTTCATCAAAAAAAGATGCAATAAATCTAAGTTGATTTGCTTTATAATATTTCTTAAAGTTTGGGAGTTGTAGCCCTCCTAGGTCAAATTTCCATGTCAATTTTTCCAATGATATTCTTGACATCTTACCTTTCCAAAGAAACTTCCTCACACATTTATTCAACTCTTGAAAAAACTTCTGCGGCAGTTGTATTGGTAATGTTTGGAATAAATACTGTAATCTAGGAAATATATTCATTTTTACAGCATTGACTCTACCTACTAATGTTATTGGTAACATCTTCCATTTATCAAGATCTTCTTTAATTTTTTTTCAATAATGGCAAATAATTCAATTTATATAAATTCTTTATATCGTTATTAACTCTTATACCTAAATACTTTATATCATTTATCAGCCATCTAAATTGAGTTACATGTATATAATTGAATGACAATAAACTTGGACTGGAATTTTTTGACTCTTTCTAGAGTGATTGAGACTATAAGATATAGGAATAGAAGCAGGCAATTTGGCCCATCGAGTCTGCTCCACCATTCCGTCATGGCTGGTTTACAGTATTATTCCTCTCAAACCCATTCTCTTATCTCCTCCACATAACCTTTAACATACTTACTAAGCAATAACCTTAAATACACCCATTGACTTGGCCTCCACAGTTGTCCATGGCAATGAATTAAGAAAGAAAATATCAATGTTCAAAATAAATTTAATATCAAAGTACATGTATGTCACCATACACGACCCTGAGGTTCATTTCTTGCAGGCATTCATAGCAAATACAAGAAGCAATAGAATCAATGAAAGGCTGCCCCCAACAGGACAAAATCAATGTGCAAAAGACAACAAACTGTGCAAACACACAAAAAAGAAAAAAAATAATAAATAAGCAATAAATATTGAGAACATGTGATGAAGAGTCCTTGCAACTGAGTCCATAGGTTATGGGAACAGTTCAATGCTGGGGCAAGTGAAGTTGAGTGAAATTAACCACACTCGCTCAAGAGCCTGATGGTTGAGGATTAGTAACTGTTCCTGAACTAGGTGGTGTGGGTCCAGAGGCTCCTGCCTCCTGGTGGCAGCAGAAGAGAGCATGGCCTAAATGTTGTGTGTCCTTGACAATGCCTGATGCCTCCCTGCGAGAGTGCTCCATGTAGATCTGCTCAATGGCAGGGAAGGCTTTACCTGTGATGGACTGGGCAGTATCCAGTACCTTCTGCAGGATTTTTGTAAGATGCTCAAATTAATCGATGAAACAAAAATAATGGACCAGAAGTAACAACAATATGTAAGATTCCTATCATTTGCTCAATGAAGCAGATAAGCAGAAAATATGTCAAGAATAAGCAAGAATTACACAGGGATGAAAAACGGTGAGGCTTAGGTATATAATTAAATAAACTGAATTATTTCTGGGAAGCCAAAAAGTAATCTGCAACCAATAGTACATAGATCAATATTTGTCTCTACAAGCCAAGTATGAAAGCTGGTGGACTGATAGAATATAATGGAACAAGGCTTATTCAATTCCTCCTTTGTGAATCTTTGTTTCATGACTTGAAGGAAATTAATGTTTGGGCCATCATATTGCAAGGTATCACTACATCACATTTCATGCGATGTTGGCTCCATATGGTAGAATAGCCTTGTTGGATTTGCTAACTATTTAGAAAACTTCGGTTAAGTAAAATTCAAAATATATAATTCTGATTTGTTTACTGTAATTACAAACAATGATGTACATGGAATGAAAAGGTTAAGAGAGCAGGAACAGACAGTTGCCAAGACAATGGAATCATTTGTGATCATAGGAAATGTACATCTCAACATTATTGGCAACTGATGTTCATGAAATCTGGTTTACTTCTGAGAAGTAAGTGAGATTGTGGCACAGCAGAGTAGTGGTTAGCATTATACTTCACTGTACCCAGTGAACTGGGTTCAAGTTCTACTGCCGTCTGTAAGGAATTTGTACGTTCTCCCCATGGCTGTGTGGGTTTCCTCCAGGTGCTCCAGTTTCCTCCCACAGTCCAAAGACATAGCAGTTGGTAGGTTAATCAGTCATTGTAAAATGCCCCGTGATTAGGCTAGGGTTAAGTTGGGGGCTGCCAGATGACACTGCTTGAAGGGCTGAAAGAGCCCATTCCACGCTGTATCGCAACAACTAAATAAATAAATAAGCAACACAGATATCCTACCTACTGAGGGTATATTTTGAAATGCCTCCATGTGACATAGCCATTTAATATTCTGCTGCTGAACAATTTGTAAATGACTAAAACCACAGACTTCTACAGCAGCTCAAAAATATGAAACACTTAAAAAATAAAACAAATTATTTTACAGATATAGTAAATGATACAAATTCAGTGAAAAGTATTTATCAATTACCAATGTTACTCTAGTATTTGGAGGTACGTGACATAATACTGAGGGTCTGAAGACAAAGTGAATCCTGCTCCACATTTCAGCATGTTTGAACTCCAGCCTTGGACTAGATGCAGAGTCTAACAGCAATGCAGTACGCCAGGTGTGTCAGAATTGCACCTCCAGCACATTTCTGACTTGCGTGCTACAAAGAGGAGAGCAGAAATCATAAGTGAGCTGAATTAACGACTGGATTGAACTACTGTCCATAAGATCATAAGATATAGGAGCAGAATTAGGCCATTCAGCCCATTGAGTCCATTCTGCCAATCCATCATGGCTGATTTACTATCCCTCTCAACCTCATTCTCCTGTCTTCTCCCCATAACTTTTTATGCCATTACTAATCCAGAACCTATCAACCTCTGCTTTAAATATACTCAATGACGTGGCCTCCACAACAGTCTGTGGCAATTAATTCCACAGATTCAACACCCTCTGGCTTAAGAAATTTCTTCTCATCTTTGTTCTAAGTGAATGTTCCTCTATTCTGAGGCTATGCCCTCTGGTCCTAGACTCACCCACTATCAGAAACATCCTCTCCATATCTACTCTCTCTAGGCCTTTCAGTATGAGGCTAGGGGAGGAAAAAAACCAGAGGATGTGGGTTAAGGGTGAAGGGGGAAAAGTTTAAAGGAAACATTAGGGGGAGCTTCTTCACACAGAGAGTGGTGGGAGTGTGGAATGAGCTGCCAGATGAAGTGGTAGATGCAGGTTCACTTTTAACATTTAAGAAAAACTTGGATAGGTATGTGGATGAGAGGTGTACGGAGGGATATGGTCTAGGTGCAGGTCAGTGGGACTAGGCAGAAAAATGGTTCGGCACAGCCAAGAAGGGCCAAAGGGCCTGTTTCTGTGCTGTAATGTTCTATGGTTCTATTCAATAGGTTTCAATAAGATTCATTCATTCTGCTAAACTCCAGCGAGGACAGGCCTAGTGCCCTCAAAATGCTCTTCAAGCATAAACCCTTTCATTCCGGGAATGATTCCCATGAACCTCCTCTAGACCCTCTCCAATGTCAGCACATCCTTTCTTAGATAAAAGGCCCAAAGTTGCTCACAATACACCAAGTGCAGTATGACCAATGCCTTAAAAAGCCTCATCGTAACATCCTTTCTTAGATAAAAGGCCCAAAGTTGCTCACAATACACCAAGTGCAGTATGACCAATGCCTTAAAAAGCCTCATCGTAACATCCTTTCTCTTATATTCTAGTCCTATGGAAATAAATGCTAACATTGCAATTACCTTCCATACCACTGGCTCAAACTACAAGTCAACCTTTAGGGAATCCTGCACCAGTTCTCTCAAGTCCCTTTGTACCTCTGATTTTTGAATTTTCTTCCTGTTTAGAAAATAGTCTATGCCTTTACTCCTTCTACCAAAGTGCATGACCATACACTTCACTCACTATATTCCATCTCCCACTTCGTTGCCAATTCGCCCAATCTGTTCAAGTCCTTCTGCAGACTCCCCTTATTTCCCCTATTCCATTTCCACCAATGGACTCTCTCAATTCCAAACACGGTGCTAATTGATATGAGCAAATTGTTGACATTAAATTGCTTCTCAATAATTATTTTATTATTGGAAACACAAAAAATGTTGGAAATAGTTTTACCCCACTCAACATTATTAAGATGGGTGCACATTACTCACATTTCATTACATGACCATAAGACATAGCAGTAGAATTAGGCCATTCAGCCTTCTGAGTTTGCTCCGTCATTTCATCATGGCTGACCTATTTCTCTCTCAACCCCACTCTCTTGCCTTCTCCCCGTAACCTTTCACACTCTGACTAATTTCTGCCTTAAGTATACCCAACAACCTGGACTCTCCAGCCCCCAGTGGCAACAACTTCCACAGATTTACCACTCTCTAGCTAATGAAATTCCTCCTCATTTCTGTTCTAATTGGACATACCTCTATTCTGAGGCTGTACGCACTGGTCCTAGACCCCTCACCATAGGAAACATCCTCTGCCCATTCACTCTATCGAGTCATTTCAACATTCGATAGGTTTCAGTGAGATACCCCCTCATTCTTCCAAATTCCAGCAAATACAGGCCCAGAGCTATCAAGTGCTCCTCATACGATAAGCCTTTCATTCCCAGAATCATTCTTGTGAACTTCCTCTGAAACCTCTCCAATGCAACACATCCTTTTTTAAATAAGACGACCAAAACTGCTAACAATACTGCAACTGAGGCCTCACCAGTGCCTTATAAAGCCTCAGCATTTCATCCCTGATCCTGTATTCTAAACATCTTGAAATGAATCCTAACATTGCATTTGCCTTCTTCACCACCGACCCAACCTGTAAATTAATCTTAAGATAATCCTGCACAAGGACTCCCAAGTCCCTTTTCACTTCAATTTTTTGTATTTTCTCTCCCTTTAGAAAATAGTCTATGCTTTTATTCCTTCTACCAAATTGCATCAGTATTCACTTGCCAACACTGTATTCTATTCTCCTAATCTGTCAAAGTCCTTCAGCAGTCTCCCTGCTTCCTCAACACTAACTGCACCTCTACCTATCTTCACATTGTCTGCAAAATTGACCAGAAAGTTATCAATTCCGTTATCCAAATCACTAACATACAACACAAAAAGAAAGGTCCCAATACCAACCCCTGCAGAACATCACTATTCACCGGCAGCCAATCAGAAAAGGCTCATCTTGCTCCCACTCTTTGCTTCCTGCCAATCAGCCACTGCTTTGTCCATGGGCTTTCTTGGAAGAGCATGATTTCTTACCTTGTTAAGCAGCCACATGTGCAGCACCTTGTCAAAGACCTTCTGAAAATCCAAGTACACAACATCTACCGATTCTCCCTAGTCCATCCTGTTTGTTATTTCCTCGAAGAATTCTAACAGATTTGTCAGACAAGATTTTCCCTTCAGGAAACTATGCTAACTTTGGTCTATTTTATCATTTGCCTCCAAGTACCCTGAGACGTCAACCTTAACAATTGACTCCAACATCTTTCCAACCGTTGAAGTCACGTTAACTCGCCTATAATTCCCTTTCTTCTACCTCCCTCCCTTCTTAAAGAGTGGAGTGACAATTATGGCAGAAGGATTTCTAGTCCTCCGGAACCATTCCAGAATCTGGCGATTCTTGAAAGATCATTATTAATGATTCCACGATTTCTTCAGCTATCTCTTTTCGAAACCTCAGGCTAGTTTACCTTCATGTTTCATCATTTTGCTCTTAAGGCTTTTTTAGTTGTCTTCTGTTCACTTTTTAATGTTTCCTAATCCTCTATCTTCCTACTATCTTTTGCTCTATTATATAGGTCTCTTTTGCTTTTATGTTGGCTTTGACTTCCCTTGTCAACCACAGTTGTGTCATCCTGCCTTTAGAATACTTCATGTTTGGATGTGCCTTCCAAATTGATCCCAGAAACTTCAGCCATTGCTGCGCTGCTGTCATCCCTGCTCATGTCCCTTTCCAATCTACTGTGGCCAACTCATCTCTCATGCCTCTGTAATTCCATTTACTCCACTGTAATACTGATGCATCTGACTTTAGCTGCTCCCTCTCAAACTACAGGGTGAAGTCTATCATATTACGATCGCTGTCTTCTTAGGGTTTCTTTACCTTAAGCTCTCTAATCAAATCTGTTTCATTACACAACACCCAGTCCAGGACAGCTGAAACCCTAACAGGCTCAACCACAAGCTGCTCTAAAAAGTTATCTTCCAGGCGTTCTACAAATTCCCTCTCTTGGGATCCAGCAACAATCTGATTTTCCCAATCTTACTGCATGTTGAAATCCCACATGACTACCATAACATTGTCCTTATCACATGCCTTTTCTATTTCCTATTGAAATTTATATCCTACATCCTGCCTACAGTTCAGGGTCCCATTAGGGTCTTTTTACTCTTGCAGTTTCTTAACTCTACCCACAATGATTCTACATCTTTTGATCCTACGTCACCTCTTCCTAAAGATTTGATTTCATTTTCATAGCCACACCAACTCCTCTGCCTACCTGCCTGTCCTTTCAATACAAGGTGCAGCCTTGGATGTTAAGCTCTCAACTATAATCTTCTTTCAGCCACAATTCGGTGATGCTCCCAACATCATACCTGCCAATCTTCAACTGCTCGATTTATTGTTTACACTTGTGTACCAAGTCCTCCAGAAGTACACAAAAAAATCACATCTGTATCACACAAAAACAATAAAACTTTAAATGCAGAAAGATAATCTGAACCATCAGCAAACACTTGACAGAGTGAGAGTATTGCTTTAATGTAACATTATAAATGTCTGCCAAAGCATGATCCAATGATATTTGATTATGCATTAAAGTGATTCATATTCCTTTTGTCATAGCTTATACTATTCACATAATTAAATATTTCACAAAACCTTTTCTGTTATTACAGTGAGCAGAATTTCACCTTTTGCCGTGTGATTAAAAATAATCTACCTATGAATGCAGTCTCTTTAAATAGCTTTTACAACTTTTAAGTTTGCTGGTTGCTGCAAGATAAAACTGATCATCAGAAAAATTAAGTTCACCAAATAAATGGTTAAACAACTTAAACACTAAAGTGAACTTAAAGAATAAAAAACAATCTATGTATTTATGTCTCCCTCAACTCTGGCAAAATTCTCTTCGAAGGTTGTCAAAATGATTGGATGCAAATATCTGCTACACATAACATAAGATCTGGAGTTCCAGTCCTACCTCATTTTTGTTTATATGTATTTGCTATAATTCTGCTCAGATAAAAGACAAAGCTATTGGTTGAATAAACCACTACCTAGGCAGTGTTGGCAGTCGTCACCACCAGGTTACATCATATGCTTGTGGCTACACATCACCACTTGCAATGAACAATGTAGTTTAGGCTTACGTTTTTTTCTCTCAGATGATTGATTGATGACTTTGAGCAAGATTCAACTAAGTAGAATTTCATTCTTACAAAGAGTTTATGAAAACAGTTGCAAAATGCCACTTTCAGGGCCCTGATATACTCTCTTACTAGTAAGATGGCATGCAGCGAAGCAGATACAGTGGGTTGAATCACCTAATTTTGCTCCTGTGTCTTATAGTCTTACTGAATTATTATTGGAAACAGCAGAACAACAAACTGGTGTTTATGTATCAAGCAATAAACTGAGCATGGGTACAATCTTATACCTGGTCCAGCTTTTTCACCCCTCTGAACCTATCATCCATACTGTACCTAGATTCTGTCCACTCACTACTGTAATAAATTCTCTTTATAAGAAAGCAAGTAATGGTTCTGTCAGCACCATTTATAAACTTTTTGGGGTATAGAACTTCCACAACATTAGGTAATTGATAGAGGAAACTGAGATTCTTTAATTCTATTCCAGACAACCTTTGCTGGCATTTAACTATATCCTTATTTCCTAGAAGCTTTTGTGTCATCTACATTAAAATGCCCAAGCCCCCTACAAGAGGTTGCACAATGCATAGATGATATATGTATAAAATAACTTGAGACTTTAGTTAATAGTACATACTTGAATATGTATTTCTTAGTTCAGTTACATGGAACTTTGTCTAAAACCACTTGCTACAAGCAACTGTATCTGATATCTGCAATCCACACTCTGGTAATTGGCTAGCTACTTCAAAAATACAGATGGCATGCATTTAAAAAAGAGATACTGTTTGCTGCTTATCCATTACAATGACCTTTCAGCTTTTTTACACGGGCTTACTTCTGATAATTACATGTCCAACTACTTTGCCAAGGTAATAGATGACCCATAACAAACAGACTGTGCTTGATGCTAATTAGAAATAAGCTAGAATTTCATAACCTGAAGCAGCAAATGTAATTACTAACAAAATCAACAGGATTTTTTCCAAGTTTACAGTAACTCTTGAGCTAATGCCATTTATATATTTAGATACAAGCTTACCCCTTCAGCAGAGATTAGATGTTATAAGTATGTATGAAAATTTGAGAGTTGGCCCATTTCTGTGTGTGATATTGTGAGCAACTGTGAACAAAATATGCAAATCTACTATTTCTATTGAACTTACAGAACATAATCAAAGCTGAATGAAGTATTTTGTGCTGAGAATCTTGCATGTGAGAAAAATGGCTCTGGGAGCAATCCGGATAACTGGTCCCTACCTCCAATCTTGCTAAAATTTGGGATAAAACTTTACTTTTTTCTTTTATTTCTTTTGATCATCATTAGAGGCAAGACATTGAAGGACTATTAAGCAGATTTATGGTTAAAACAGGATTCATCTGTATGTAGCATCAGGACTTCTTGATAGATTAGGTCTTCTCCCTCCTGCCGTCTGGGAAAAGGTTCCGAAGCATTCGGGCTCTCACGACCAGACTATATAACAGTTTCTTCCCCCAAGCTATCAGACTCCTCAATACCCGAAGCCTGGACTGACACCTTGCCCTACTGTCCTGTTTATTATTTATTGTAATGCCTGCACTGTTTTTGTGCACTTTATGCAGTCCAGTGTAGGTCTGTAGTCTAGTGTAGCTTTCTCTGTGTTTTTTTTATTATGTTGTTCAATCTAGTTTTTTGTACTGTGTCATGTAAACCATGGTCCTGAAAAACGCTGTCTCATTTTTACTATGCACTGTACCAGCAGTTATGGTCGAAATGACAATAAAAGTTGACTTGACTTGATCTGAACATTGTTATCATTGGATACGTCTAGCATTACTTCTGAGCGCATTTCTAAATTTCAACCTACCTCCGCTCACACAAAATCCTTCTCTCTGCCGAACGAGCATCGAGGCAGCAGCGTCAAAGGTTGCTGTTGGAAGCGGTCACTTGAAATTTAAGTGATATGTAAAATTTACACCACATATCAGATCAATCCTGAACTTTGCCCAGGCCATACTGAATGTAGCCACATACTGTTTCATTGTCTGAGGAGCTCTGATTGAAACTGAGCAATTTACAATTAACGCCTCCATTTCTGACTTTATGAAAGGTGGTTTGGCTGAACACTGCTGTGAGGAAAGGCTGTTGCAATGCTCTGGGGTTGAATAGATTGGCCTCTGAGAAACTCTGTGGTGCATAGATACTGTGCACTAGTATCCCCACAGATTCTTGATAGCTTCATTTTTTTTGAAGTCTCTTAAATGTCCCTATTGAATCGACCTTGACCACCACCTGCAGCAATGCTCTGGGGGCACCTCCCACTGCATAAAAATAAAATAATTCTGACATCTTCCCTAAACTTTCCTCCACTCAACTTAAATGGATGTTGTCTGGTATTAGCCATTGCTGTCCACCATTTGGGGCAAAAGATGCATTCTGGTCCATTCTATCTTTGCCTCTCACAATAATATATACCCCCACCTTGAAACTTCCACATCCTTATAAAGAGGTGACCAGAATGGAACACAATACTCTAAGTGTGGTCTAACCAAGGTTTTATAGAGCAGATCTTGAACTCAATCCCCCAATTGAGGAGCAACACACCATATACCTTCTTAACCACCCTATCAAGTTGTGCAGCAACTTTAAGGAATCTATGGATTTTGACCCTAAAACCCTTATGTTGTTCCACACTGCCAAGAATCCTGCCATTACCTTTATTCTTCCCCCTTCATGTTTAATCTTCCAGAGTCTAATACTTCTCACATTTTCAGATTAAACTTGATCTGCCATTTTTCTGCCCAGATCTACATACTGTCTATTTCTCCTTGTAATCTATGACAACCTTATACACTATCCAAAACATCATCAACCTCTAAGTCATCTGGAAACTTACAAACCAACCTTCCACATTCTCATCCAAGTAATTTATAAAAATCTCAAAGAACAGTTGTCCCAGAACAGATCTCTGTGGAACACCACTGGTCACCGACCTCTAGGCAGAATGTGCTCTGTCTAATACTAATCTCTGCCTTCTCTGGGCAAGCAAATTTCTGAATCCACACAGCCAAGTTTCTCTGGATCCCGTTCTGCCTGACTTTCTGAATGAACCTCCCATGGGGAACCTTATCAAACACCTTATTAACATCCATATGCACCATATTCGCTGCTCTGTCTTCAATTTGTTTTGTCACCTCCTCTAAAAACTCATCCAGACTCGTGAGAGACAACCTGCTTCTCACAAAGTCATGCTGACTATCTCTAAAACTATACTTCTCCAAAAGCTCGTAAATCTTGGCTCTAAGACGCCTCTCTATTAGTTTGCCTGTTGCTGATGCAAGACTCACTGTCTATAATGTCCTATTATACATTAATGATTATTCCTATTAGCTTTTTAAACAATGGAGCAACATTTGCCATCCTCCAGTACCACTCCTGCGACCAGTGATTATGCAAAGATCATTGTCGATACCACAATACCACAGCCGCGCAGTAACTGAGATGCTCCCATGCACATAGCCTTTGTTGCCATGCAGCTAGAATTTTCTTTTGCTGCTCAGTTTTCAGGCCATGTAAAAAATTCCTGCTCAGAGCAACCTTTGGTCCATACAGCTGTAAAGAAAAAATTGCGGGAACATTGGTCAATAGCTCAGCAAACTCATCGCTTGTTTCCTGGGATATATCCCGTACAACCCTGGGGAATTATCTATTCTTTTTAATAAAATTTTCCAACACAGTCACTTTCATAACCTCAACATGCTCCAGCACATCAGCCTATAATGATTTCACATTCATCAGTGTCCCTCTCCCTGGTGAACACTAAAGCAAAGTACTCATTCAGGACCTCTGCTAACTCTTCAGCTTCCAGGTACGTGTTTCTCCCTTTATCCCTGAGGGGCCCAAACCTTACTCTAGTCATCCTCCTGTTCTCCACATGTGTAGAAAACTTTGGTCATGCTTTCCTTAATCCTACTTACCAATGTCCTCTCATGTCCCCTTCTAGTTGCCTTAAGTCCCTTCTTGAGCTCCTTCCTAGCTGCCTTATAACTTTCAAGGGCCCAGTCTAATTTTTGCGTTCAAAGGCTGAAGTCCACTTCTGTCTTCCTCTTGACTAAATGTTCCACCTCCTGCTTCCCTCACCCTACCATCCCTTCCATCTCAATGGGTCAAACCTATCCAGAACCCCATGCAAATGCTCCCTAAGCAACCTCCACATTTCCCTGAGAACATCCGTTACAAATTTATGCTCTTAAGTCGCTGCCTAAAAGCATATTAGTTATCCCCAAAATCATTACTTCAGCATTCCATTTGTTCCTACCCTTGTTCTTGTCTATGCTAAAGGTCAGAGAGTAGTGATCACAATTCTGATCACAATTCTCTGACCTTATGCCCAACGAGAGATATGTCACCTGACAAGGTACTAACTCCAGTATGTCCTCCCCTCTGGTTAGCCTGTCCACATACTGTCAGGACTCCATCATTGACACACCTAACAAATTCCTTATAGTATTTCTGATTAGAAATCCCTCTCCTTCACCTCTTTCACTTCCATCTATATCCTTTTAGAAAGATTTAAGCACTGGAATATCAAGCAGTCAATCATGCCCTCGTGACAGCCAAGTCTCATTATAACCAGAACAATGTCTATCCTTCCTGAGTTTCTCTGCACATTGTATTTGTCTTTGCACCAACTGTTCCATCATCTGACCTATCACTTTGGTTTCCATCCCTTTGTCAACCTAGTTTAAACCTTTCCCAACAGCTCTAGCAAATCTACCAACAAGGATGTTGGTTCTCCTCAATTTTGAGTGTAACCTGTACCTTTTGTACAATCTACACCTTCCCCAGAAGAAATCCCAATGATCCACAAGTCTGAAACCCTGTCATAGAACCATAGAACACTACAGCACAGTACAGGCCCTTCAGCCCTCCAAGTTGTGCCGACCCATATAATCCTTTAAAAAAAGTACTAAACCCACACTACCCCATAGCCCTCCATTTTTCTTTCATCCATGTGCCTGTCCAAGAGGCTCTAATGTTTTAGTCTCCACCACCATCCCTGGCAAGTCATTCCAGGCACTCACAACCCTCTGTGTAAAAAACTTACCCCTGATGTCTCCCCTAAACTTCCCTCCCTTAATTTTGTACATATGCCCTCTGGTGTTTGCTATTGGTGCCCTGGGAAACAGGCATTGACTATCCACCCTAAATATGCCTCTCATAATCTTGTAGACCTCTCATTCTTCTACACTCCAAAGAGAAAAGTCCCAGCTCTGCTGATCTTGCTTCATATGACTTGTTCTCCAAACCAGGCAACATCCTGGTATATCTCCTCTGCACCCTCTCCATAGCTTCCACATCCTTCCTATAATGAAGTGACCAGAACTGAACACAATTCTGTCCTCTGCATCAACTCTTTAGCCATACATTCATCTGCCATATCATCTTTTTAACTCTCACCGGTGAGTACCACGGGCAGCCATCCAGAGATTACTAGCCTTGAGGTCCTGCTTTTTAGCTTCCTTCCTAAAATCTCTATATTCGCTCTTCAGTACCTCATCCCTTTTCCTAATTGTGTCATCGGCACCAATGTCTACCACGACTTCTGGCTGCTCACCCTACCACTTTAGAATTCTATGGACCCGATCAGAGACATCGCTGACCCTGGCATTTGGAAACAACATACCATCCAGTCTTTTTCACATTTGATAGAGTCTCCTGTCTATTCCCCTAGATATATTCCCTGATCTTCACCACTCTGTTCTTCTCCACCCTTCCTTTCTGAACCTCAGAGCCAGTCCCAGTGCCAGAGAACTGGCTGCAGTGGTTTTCCTCTGACAGGCTGTCTCTCCCAAAAACAATCAAAGTAGAAGGTGGTTGCAATGGAAAGCAAAGAGGTGGGGAGAGAAGATGATATGCTGGGTTCCTGTTCGACTGGGCAGAACTGATGACAAATGATGTGTCAGATGCAGAGACTAGTAGGGTGAAAGGTGAGGGCAAGGGTTGTTCTATTTCTGTTCTGTCTGGGGACCAGGAGGAGTGGAGGGAAGCTTGGTGAGAGAAGATGTACAGGAAATGAGGGAATGTTTTTGTGGGATCCATAATGCTTAATGGGCAGAAGGCACATTTCCTGAAGCAGTGAGTATTTCTGATTATCCAGAGTGGAAGTGTGGTAATAAAGGTGGCCTGGATTGGACTTGTTCCATGCAACCCTTTAAAGCAGCCACAAGTGATTATTCCAGGAGTGACAGTGGCAGTTACTTCTGAATGACAATGTGTACAAAGTTTCTCAGAAAACTCCGTGAGAACCATAGAACATTACAGCACAGAAACAGGCCTTTTGGCCCTTCTTGGCTGTGCCGAACCATTTTTCTGCCCAGTCCCACTGACCTGCGCCTGGACCATATCCCTCCAAACCCCTCTCATCCATATACCTGTCCAAGTTTTTCTTAAATGTCAGAAGTGAGCCCGCATTCACACTTCATCTGGCAGCTCATTCCACACTCCCACCACTCTCTGCGTGAAGAAGCCCCCCCCAATGTTCCCTTTAAACTTTTCCCCCTTCACCCTTAGCGCATGACCTCTGTTTTTTTTCTCCCCTAGCCTCAGTGGAAAAAGCCTGCTTGCATTCACTCTATCTATAACCATCATAATTTTATACACCTCTATCAAATCACCCTTCATTCTCCTACGCTCCAGGGAACAGAGCAAGGATTTATTCACTGGAGCAAGAATGAGGTGCAGCATTAATTTCCAATGGACATTTCTGTATTGGCACTTCTGTTAGTCATTGTGCATCTAGAGTATATGCTTATGTATCATTTTCATAAATTCTACTGTATTTTTGTTTATTTTCCTGCAAAAGCTGTGGAATATGGTGGCAGAATAAATTTACTTTCTTTAGACTTTGACATTTTGAAATGGGACATGTTTGTAAAGAGAAACAGCAACAAAATTGTAGGCCAGTAGTTTTGATCTCAGTCTGTAGTTAAAAGCCAACAAGACGGTAAGTGTATATAATTGATTTGATATAAATGTTCAGGGTAAAATCTATTCAACTGCGTGCATACATGTGTTCAATCATATTATGATCTGTCTCTGAGCAGGTCTGCATACTTAAATGTCATATCTGCTTTAACTTTAGAGCTATTCTCTACTACTGTGTTAATTGGAGCATGACGTTATAGCTGACTCAGATCTATTTTGTAGTAGGCTTTTCTCCCAAGCATGTTCCACTCATCAAATTATTTTTTGACTGTCAATCAAACTAATTTAAATTCAGCATTTTTTTTTAAAAGTGTGCTGTGTTAATAACTGGTTAACATTATATTTCATTGCTAATTTTAAAGTCAAAATTAGTATATTTAGAATTAATCCTGGTGTTTAAGTGTTTTAGTTTCCCAACCACATGATTAAAGTCTTCGTTTGTAGTTGTGTGTGGCAGCATAATTTATGATCAGTGTATTGAAATGGAAACACGTTGGAGGCAATTCTGTTCCTCTGCTGCCCTGTTTGTACTCAATTGGATCAATTTCCCACCTTAGCAGATGAATAATGACACTTCTTACTCCCACCTACAGAACATGGGATCATACATTTCCAACAGTATTTATAAAGATTGTCAGCTGCTCTCAGGTAAAGATATTTGGAGCATTTGGATGTTTTTATATGTATTAACTTCCATACTACACCAAGTTCTTGCCAACAATCAAGACACACTTTTGTGTTAATCTTGTTTTATTCTCCACTAATGCCCAATGACTTGCCCAGATACTCCAAGTAGCCTACAGACCAGGAGCAACTTGCAGCAGCCACTGAGCCTACCAACCTTTGGGATCTGAGAGGAAATCCAAGTGGCCATGGAGAAAATGTGTGAACTCCAGACACACCTGAGGTCAGGGTTGAACTGAGGTCACTGAATCTGTGGCACTGGCCCACCTTCAATGCCAAGAGTACAGTTATGGCTGTAAAATATCCATTGGCACCATTCTGAACAAAACCAGGGAAGTTATTACTGATAGCCTGGCCAATTCTTAACTCACTGAGCATAACAGATTATCTGGTCATAACCACATTGCTGTTTTGGGAACTTGCAATGGACAAATTAGCCAATCTGCTTCTTAATATTTTGAGATGATCACATTTAAAAAATACTTCATTAGACTGTAAGGTACTTTAGATAACAGAGGGTATTAAAAATATAAACCTTAAACATTGAGAGCTCATAGCCTTGCTGAAAGCCATCACCATCCAACCTGCTCTCTGTAATCATATATAAGTGCCTGTGCTTCACTTGTCTCAAGGTTTTAATATTGAGACTGGGTGAGTCTGTGGGTAATTTGGTTCACATGGTTACCTGCGTCTGTGAGTTTCCCAGCTTATATACCTCACACGGCATTGTTTAAAATAATTTTACCCCATTAAAGTGTCTCATTTTTCATACTTAACCACAAGCATCCTCAGCAGCTGGCAGTGAGCCTTAACACAGCACATGTTTGTTCAAGTCCCACTCCAGGGGTTTAAGTGCACAACATCCAGGGTGGCTCATTGGTGGCGTACCGTGAGAGTGAAGTATCAAATTAAGGCCTGATGTGATTTCTTGGATGGATGAAAGTGACCCATGACAGTATTATAAGGAAGAACAAGAAAACCATTCAGTAATCTGGCACCCATTTACCCTTCACTCAGCATCAGAGCACCGGACCAGGCCCTTCATCCCTGGCCCAGTTGAGCACGTTGCCAGTGAAACTAATCCCTTTTGCCTGCACATGATCCATATCCATACATTCCCTGTGTATTCCTGTACCTATCTAAAATCCTTTTGAACGCCACTGTCATATTTGTTTCCATTACCACCCCGGCAGCACTTTCCAGACGCTCACCAGTCTCTCATATTAAAATAAAATCTTGCACATGCACATCCCCATCAAACATTCTCCCTCTCACCTTAAAGCTATGCTCTCTAATTTTCAATATTACTATCCGGGGAAAAATCTGGCTGTGTACCCTATCTATGTCTGTCATAATTTTATAAACATTAATCAGGTGTACCCTCATCCTCCAACACTCCAGAGAAAACAATCCAAATTTATCCAACCTTTCCTGAGAGCTGACACTCTTCAATCCACTAAGCATCTAGTAAACCCCTTCAGAACCCTCACCAAAGCCTTCCAATCCACACACATTACTCCAAGTATAGCCAAACCAATGTTTATGCAACTGCAACAAGACTTCCTATCTCCTTGGCAATGAGGAAAGCATGCCATATGCCTTATTTACCAGAATATCAAATCACATTGTCAATTTCAAGAATGTCTGGACTTGGGTCCCAAGATCTTTCTGAATATCAGTGCTGTTAAGGGTTGGGCCATTAACTGCATACTTTCCCCCAAACTGAAGGATTATCTGTTCACTATTTTATTCTTGTCTGCCAAACGTTTTCAAGAATCAAATTTGTTGCTTTAAGTCTCTTCTAGGAATTCACTCCAGCTGGAAGAAAAGCACTTGAAAGGATTCTGTATTCTTTAACCTGTCAACAGAGCATGGAAAATAGTTGTAAATGCCTTGGTGACAAAATGTGTGAGAGATTGCTTCAATTTTTCTAGGATGAAAGCAATAGATTTTTGAAGCTGACTACTTAAACCTATTCAGCCAATCATAACACTGCCAGGGATCAGGGCATCTCTTAACTGATTCATTTCAGACTCCATCATTGTGAGAATGGAGAAACGTCAACATCAGCTAATCTGCTTACTTTAAATAACTGATTGATATTCCCCCCTTGGAATTGGAAGGAGTTTGTTCAAGTCATAAGATTCCTCAAAGCAAAGGATATTTGCAACTATATTCTGAATGACAGGTGGTCTCATTCTCAATGAGTGGGATTCTACACTCAAATTTAAGACAGATAAACACTGAGCATTTACCTTACCCAGCTACAAGACCATAAGATATAGGAGCAGAAGTAGGCCATTCGGCCTATCGAGTCTGCTCTGCCATTCAATCATGAGCTGATCCAATTCTTACAGTCTTCCCCACTCCCCTCCCATACCCTTTGATGCCCTGGCTAATGAAGAACCTATCTATCTCTGCCTTAAATACACCCAATGACTTGGCCTCCACAGCCACCCAATGCAACAAATTCCACAGACTTACCACCCTCTGACTAAAGTAAGTTCTCCACATCTCAGTTCTACATGGACGTCCTACAATCCTGAAGTTGTCCCCTCTTGTCTTAGAATCCCCTACCATGGGATATAACTTTGCCATATCTAATCTGTTTAGGCCTTTTAACATTCAGAACGTTTCTACGAGATCCCCCCCCCCCCATTCTCCTATTCCCAGTAAACTTTCAGAAGTCATGTCAAACTTCAGTTGCTCAAAATGAACTGTGTAGTTTATCACAATGAACTGAAAACTGAAACAGAAAATGCCCGAATCACCTTACAGACCAACAGCATCCACGGAGAGAGTAACAAAGGTAATATTTCATGTCTGATGCCCTTCATTTGACTGAGAAATACAGTAAAAAATATAGTTTTCAGTTGCAGAGGTTAAGGTAAAACAAGGGGAACATTTCTGATAGGAGCAAACAGCGTTTTGTTCTCTGATTTTCCCATTACAGCCATCTAATTGAAGCACATCACTCGAATGGGAACAGGAACATAATGGTTAGTTATTGGACTATTAGTTCAGAGATAGAGGTTTGGTTCACTCCAGGGAAGCTGGGGAGATTAAATTTGGGTAAATAACTAATTCCAGAATTTCTTAAAAAAATCTAATCTTAATATTGGTAACTACAAGCCCATTAGATTGTTGTTAATACTCATCCGGTCGGCCAATGTCCTCTGGAGGAGAGAATCTGCCACCCGTATCTAGTACATGAGCCCAAACCCACCAACGTGGTTGATCTTCCTCAACTCAGGGGCAGATAGGATTAGATAATTATCTACAAGGTGCAATTGGATAAATTGAAAAATCACCTTACCTCAAAGTTCCCATTTGCCATTCAGTGTCTTTTTTGTCTTCAGTCTGCCACTTCAACTGTTTACCAAGATAGCTACACTAAACCTTACCACAAGCACTTTACATACCCAGTGATTTCAGCATTAACCCTCTTGCTGTAAGAAGAACAAGTTGCTTTATAAAATACTGTAAACTTTGTTTGTTAATAGCCTTTTTCCATAATTTACCCTAGATATGGAAAATATTAACTGGAAAATATGTTTGGAACATTTCATACTACAGGTTGAGCATCCCTGAGCTGAAATTACAAAATCTCAAAACCTCCAAAATTTTTTTGAGCGTTGACATGATGTCAAGGCACTGGGAAGGTTCCCAGGTGATGCACAGGTCTCTGCACACCACAGACAGTTCTAATAAGTGAGCTCACGGTTGTAATGAACAGAAGTTGATGAAAAATAGTAAAGCACGGCAAAAAGTGAGTAATGGAGATCTCGATTGCGTATTGAAAGAGTGGACTCATCAGCGTCAGAGTGAACATATGCCCTTAACGGTATACTGATCATGAAGCCAGCTAAAACCTATCACAATGAACTGAAAACTGAAAATTGAGGCTAGTCGCAGAAATTCAATAAAAGGCATGGCATTAATTTCTTAAAGATTGGTGGTAATAAAGCACTTGCTGACCACAAAGCAGCGGAGAAAGTCATTGATGAATTTGCCAAGATTGTCACTGATGATAATCTGACACTCTGAAGGGCTGCAACAGTACATTCATGTGATGAACAAGTGTAAGATAAAGACTGCTCACCAGTAGCACATAAATTCAGAGTCAGAATGATGGCGATGCCAAACAGCCACTGACTGTCCTTCTGGGTGGCCAAGGTAGTGATAGCTTACCTTTCTGATGGATCAATGTATACATTATTGTTTCATGCACAAAATTATTAAAAATGTTATTTTAAAAATTATCTTCAGGGTATATTGAATGTATACAATGTAAATGGATTTCGTATTTAGACTTAGATCCCGTCCCCAAGTGTAATACCCTGGTTCATATCTTTTCTCTGTCGTGCTGTTCTGTTCCGTGCAAGCTGCTTTTTTGGGTTACTGTTGAAGATAAGAGATAGGAGAATTGTGTGCCATCCAATTAGGATGGCTGGATTAAGGGGAGGTTTCTCTGTGAGGGATACTAAAGGCTTGGGGCTTTTGTTGGGGGAGAAGAGAGAAGAGGTCGAAGGAGTCGACACGGAGCAGGGTCGTGATTCAATGAAGACTGGTGAGATCGAAGGAGGATCGGCAAAGGGGAAACCGTGAGTTCCAACTTGTGCACGTTAGAGTGCTTCATTAAAATGTGCCCTTTTCTTTTTTTGCTTTTTCTTTACTAACCTTCAAGTCAAATTAAGAATTAGTAAACTCAATCCTTTAATTGTATGCGGTGTACTGTCTGTTATTTCGTGGTACTGATTTATAACAGGGTAACGAATCATGCAGCATCTAAACAAACAGGGGAATGTGGGGGGCTTACACTTCAATCTCCCACGTTTGCCGCGCCGGAGACTGTCTTCCCTAGACTTGTGCAGCCGACAGAACCAGAGTGTTTCACAAGCTATCTCACTTCCAAAATCTTAAAGATGTCCAAAATCGAAAACACTTCCAGCCCCAAGCATTTTAGATAAGGAGTGCTCAACCTGTATCATAAGTTTGTAACACCATACAATAAGAGTAAGAAATCTGTTTTGTCCATCATCACTCATTGACAATGAACTCTAAAAATCACTAGTCTCCTTTATCTGATTGGATCACTAGCTTGTCTCCCAAGCGAATGTTTTTTCATCTTCTGTACCCTGCTCAGCCATTCAGAAGTTATTTTCTGGTTCAGTGAGATGGGAACACTGCAAACTTTGTGCTCACATAATTCTGATGGTCAGCCCGTTTTCTGCCTTAGCTGGCCTGATTAGTTTTACATGGCAACATGCCAGACAGAATTAGGTCTGCTATTGAAAACTTAATTAATATAGTGACTATAAATTCTGTGCCGCTTCTACTTTAGAAGGCAAGTACTTGTAATGACAAGATTTACTTTAACAGTGCACAAAATCAATGTCACACAAGCTAATTTTATGGAGAGATTGTGGTAAACTGGGTACAGCTTAAGCTGTTGCTGAAGAAGTGTTGGAATATGTCATAATCCAAGCAAAGAGAAGAATATTTGAGACAAAATGGCTGACCTAGAAGAACTTTGCAAGGGAGGTGAAGGGAGGAAATGGAATTGTAGTTCATCTAATTGAGCTGGGCTGATCATGGCCCAAGCCCTCAGACAAGAGTTGCACGTTCTTAGATACAAGAATGTGCAGAGAATGAATTTAAAATAGCAAGTCTTGTTGCTGCTCAGTTTCACTTTAAATCGAGATTTAAAGCGAGATCGAAAGCAGGAAGTTAAAAGAGCAAGGTTTGTTGATTATAAAATGAGCGGTTGATAAGATTAATTCGGGTAATGTCATTTACTTTCTTATTGCACAGGTAGAGCTTTGAGAATAACTCTCAAGAGAATGTAGGTTCCTCTTTCTGGACATGCGAAGTCAGTCAGACCTCCAGTGTCCCTGCACCGGTGACTTGGCCTGCAAGATGTGCCCTGGCTGCAGCTCCTTGCAGACTGTGTTAGGGAACTGGAGCTGGACAAACTCCAGATCATTCGAGAACCTCAGGGGTTGTTAGACAGAAGTTACAAGGATCAGTCACCCTTAAGCTGTTGAAGGCAGGTAGCTGAGTGACTGTCAGGAGAGGGAAAAGGAATAGGCCCACAGTGCAAGACACCCCAATTAGCAAGCGTACATGATTGCTCATCCCTTTCCATCAGCCACTCCTCTGCAACTGCCCACTGTCCCCAGCCATTCCCAGATATGGTAGGAGGTGCAACAGTTCATTCACCACCATCCAGGGAACTAAACAGCCATTTCAGGTGAGAGAGCAATTCACGTGCACCTGGCCTATTTCATTCAGTGCCCGTGATGTATCCTTCTCTCCAGAGACTATGTGACCATTTTACAGAACACCAGTGCTCCGTTCACAGTGGTCATCCTGAATTTCTATTTGCATGCCATTCCAAAGCCCACCCCCAAACTTCCCACACTAACCTTCTTTCCCTCTGCCTTCCTAGCCGCCGCATACAAACTGGAAGATCAGCACCTCATATTCCATGTGGGTAGCAGACAATGCAGTGGCATAAACATTGCATTTTCCAGTTTCAGGTAACCCACACTCCATGCTCCCACCAGCCCACCCCAGTTGTCAGAGACACAAGAGACAGCAATGCTGTATCCAGAATGAGGAGCTCAGCAGAAGGCTTAGAGGAACTACCCACTGCTCCAACACGAGTTATCCCTGTAGGCCATTGTACACTGTGATCAAGAAATTCTAGGCTGCTTTGATCACAGTTACTGCTTCAGGCAATTATCTGCAACTTTCACATTTTGTAAACATTTATCTCAGAATCGATATCCTTAAGTGTTCCTTCACAACCTCAGTTCTTTGCAGCTTTTTCTTGTTTCAATCAACCTGAAAATATATGTCAGAAATGAATTGAAGCAGCTAAACACTTGTTGCATGATAACAATAGTTGAAATCTCACATTTTGTTACACAAGGTTCCTGGGAGATTTTAACAGCGGCCACAGTATGATTACTGCGTGATAAACTATATCATAAAACTAGTTGCATAAATGCATATGTTTTTCTCAGATTAATATTTCAAAATATAATAAATTTGAAAATAAAAAATGATTATGGTATTCCAACTTCTACTTTAATTATAAGTGCACATACTGATCTTTCATTAGTTCTCTGTATAGTATTTTTTTTCCAAATAAGTGCCCATGTATCTGACCACAAGAATTCTTTAATGTCATCAACTCATACACCTCATCAACTCTGGAGAACTTCCATCCACTGCCACCAAACTCATTGCTCCCTTACCCAGTACTGCTCGTTTCTACCTCCTACCCAGGATCCAGACACCTGATTGTCCAGGTAGGCCCATTGTCTCCGCCTGCTCCTGTCCCACTGAATTCGTGTCTGTATACCTCGACTCCGTTCTATCCTCCTTGGTTTAGTCCCTGCCCACCTACATCCACGACACTTCACATGCTCTTAATCTCCTCAACAACTTTCAAATTCCTGGCTCTGACTGCCTCATTTTCACCATGGATGTCCAGTCACTATACATTTCTATTCCCCGTCAAGAAGGCATTAAAGCTGTCCACTTCGTTCTCAACAAAGGACCCAACCAGTTTCCCACAACCACCACCATCAACTGGTCCTCATCCTCAACAACTTCTGCTTCAACCCCACCCCCACCACCACTTTCTCCAGACTCAAGGGGTAGCCATAGACTCAAGTTATGCCTACCTTTGCACTGACTATGCAGGACGGTCCATGTTCCAAGCCTTCCAAGGTAATGCTCCCCCTCTCTACCTGCTCTACAATGATGACTGTATTGGTACTGTTTCATTCACCCATGTTGTGCTTGTCAATTTCATCCACTTTGCCTCCAATTTCCAACATGCCCTTAGATTCACTTGGACCATTCTGACACATCCCTCCCCATTCTCGATCTGCCTCCACTTCCAGAGACAAACTGTTTACCAACATCTTTTATAAACCTACAGATTCTTATGGGTATCTTAACTATACCTCTTCCCACCCTGTCCCCTGTAAAAATGTTATTCCCTTTTCTCAGTTCCATCACCTCCACCACATCTGTTCCCAGGAGGAGGCTTTCCATTTCAGGACGTTAGAGATGTCCTCTTTCATCAAAGAACACAATTCCATTTCCTTCACTATTGATGCTGCCCTCACCTACATCTCCTTCATTTCCTGGACATCAGCGTTCACCCCATCTAACTGCCGCCTTTAAGAGGATAGAGTTCCTCTTGACCTCTCTCACCACCCCATAAGCTTCCACATCCAACCCATCATTCTCTACAGCGTCTGCCATCTTTAATGGGATCCTACTACCAAACATACCTTCACCTTCCCACCACCTCCCTCTGCTTTCCAGTGGGATCACTCCCTCCATGATTCTCTTGTCAATTCATTCCTCCCCACGAATCTCCCTCCTGGCACAAATCCAGGCAATCAAAATGCTCTCCTTGCTCATTTGCCTCCTGCCTTACACTCATTCAGGGCCCCAAACAATTCACCTCCTTCCTCAACCCTTCTCCTCTCCAGCCTATCACCTCCCGCTGGTGCCCCTCCTTCTTCTCATTCTCCAATGGTTCGCTCTCCACTATCAGATTTCTTCTTCTCCAGCTTTTTACCTTTCCCACCCACCTACATTCACCTATCACTTTTTAGCTAGTCTTCCTTCCCCCTTCTGCTAACCTTATTGTTCTGACATTTCCCCCTTCCTTTCCAGACCTGAAGAAGGTTCTTGAACTAAAACATCATCTGTTTATTCAGTTCCATAGATGCTGCCTGACCTGCTGAGTTCCTCCAGCATTTTGCCTGTGTGTTGCTCTGGATTTTCAGCATCTGAAGAATCTCGTGTTTATTTTTTAATGTGCTTGCTGGTTCAGCCTGCCAATTGACATCGTAGATGTCAGACATCATGGATATATTTGACCTAATGGTTAAAGCAGTAGGTGTCATTAAGGGAGTTACTCTTTATCTGAAACTACCTCTTAGTCCGCAGACCATGACAATGCCTCATTGTTGACCACAAGATCACTTAAGTGCCAGCTGTGCTTTTGTGAAATTTTATATGGACAAGTTTCAACACCCAGTATTTAAACTGACCTTACCAACACCATCTTTTTGATTTTGAAACTCAACATTACATCCAAAAACTGGGAAGACGTTGCGCTCAATAGAAATGTGTTCAAGAGGGAGCTGTGCACCTTGAGAACGACCCCCACTGTGCAGCCGAGAATAAGCGGCAGCTATGAAAGAAGAGACTGAGCAACCAAAGGATTCAGCCACTAACCACAGCCACCACTTACACTCACCCACACTAACCAGAATACGTGGATCCCGAATAAGTCTCCACAGACACCCAAGGACCCTCCAAAAGACAACCCCTTGGGAGAACAACAGACCTGACTCAAGTGATCACACAGAGAAAACAATCATCACTATTCCACCTCAGAAAACTGTTGGAACAAGATTTCTTAAATTATTATGTGACCGATTATAGAAGCTTATGGATTTGCATATTTTAAATCTTATAATTCTAGCAAAAATCCGATTAATCTGTTGCTTCCAAAGTTAATTTATCTCTGCCAGAGCGCAGTAGCCAGTAATTCAGCTGGAACCAGAGCTTTCTTTTCTTTACATTCTGTTCCTTCTAGTTATAAAATTATAACGGCCTTCTAGTTATTACTTCACATAAATTAGATAGGACTAACAGTTGATTACTTATGATAATTTTGCTCACAACAATTGGAATGATCTATGCCAGGAACAGAAATTTTAACTATTTCTGCTACCTGTGGCTGAGTTCCATTCATTTCGATAAAATATATTTTAGTTTCGATTGCAATATATTCCAGACCAATTATTTTTGTCCCTTTTCCTCAGTGGTGAAGAAAATTATTCTGGCGGCCCAGTCAGCGGCAGGAGCAGCTCACAGCGAGGAGGTTATTTGCAAGTCAGTGGCACTCGTTTAAAAGAAGAGCTTCGCAGGTGTTCAGTGTCATTCCAGCAACACAATCTGCGCCAGGAGCAGCGAACAGCGAGGAGGTTACTCGCAGGTGAACGACACCAATTTGAAAAGGAAAACTTCACGGGCGTTTGTTGTTATTCTGGTAGCCCAATCAATGGCAGGAGCAGTGCAGAGAGGAGTAAATAAAAGTACAGAAGGGGCAAGCGGAGCAGTCATTGCTGGGAGTGGGCCAGTGCTGAGAGTGGGAGTGTCATGCTTTGGCTCAAAGAAGACTTCAGCTCTGAAGAGGCATTGGCTCTGGGTAAGTTACCTTTTTTTTTGTGTCAGCAGTACGTAGTACAGTTTCAATGGCTATTGTGTTCGAATCCTGGGAGACCCAAATTCTCCTGGGGAACTATATCTACGTGAAGTCCATCCAGCTGCAGCTCCTTGAAGACCATGCTAGGGATCTGGAACCAGAAGTTGGATGACCTTTGGCTTGTGCAGGAGAGTAAAGAGATCATTGATTGGAGTTAAAAGGAAGCAGGTAGCTGGGTGAGGAGAATTCGGGTCTCCCAGGACTCCAACACAACAGCTATTTAAACTGCACTAAGTACCCCTGACACAATAAGAGGGAAACTTACCCAGAGCCAATGCCTCTTCAGAGTTGAAGTCTTCTTTGAGCCAAAGCATGACACTCCCACTCTCAGCACTGGCCCACTCCCAGCAATGACAGCTTCGGTCAGGAGAAGAAATGGGAAAGTGAATAGACAGTGCAGAGCACCCCGGTGGCCATTCCCCTCAATACTAAGTATACCGCATTGGATATTGTATTGGGGGATGACCTCCTGGAGGAATACTATGGAAACCAGATTACAGGCACTGAGCATGGGTCTCTGGTGCAGAAGGGAAAGAAGGAGACGAGGGGAGCGGTCCTGATGGGGGACTCAGTAGTCAGAGGAACAGAAAGGAGATTCCTGTTGATGTGAACAGGACACCCGGATTGTATGTTGCCTCCCAGGTGCCAGGGTCCGGGATAACTCAGATCACATCTACAGCACTTGGGAGGGGGAGGAAGAGCAGCCAGATGTCTTGGTACATATTGATACCTATGATATAGGAAGGAAAAGCAAAGAGGTCCTGAAGAGAGAATTTAGAGAGCTAGGCAGAAAGCTGAGAAGCAGGACCTGCAGGGTAGTAATTTCTGGATTGCTACCTGTGCAACGTGCTAGTGAGGGTAGATTAATGCGTGGCTGAGAAGCTGGTGCAGGGGCCAGGGCTTCAGGTTCTTGGGTCATTGGGATCTCTTCTGGGGGAGGGACGACCTGTACAAAAGTGACGAGTTGCTCCTGAACCTGAGGGGAAGCAATATTCTCATTGGTAGATTTTTTTGGAGTTTAAACTTGGCAGGGGTTTGGGAACAAAAATGAAGGGACTCAGGATAGGACGGGTGGTTTAAATAAAAGCAAAGAAAGTTTGCAGTCAGACTGTCAGGAAGGACAGGCAGATGAAAGGACAGAACTGCAGGCAGCAGGGTGAGTATCAGCGCATTAGGGATGCAGAATCAAAAAAGGTAGCAAATGCAGTCTTCAAAAAGTTATATCTTAATGTAAGAATATAAGAAATAAGATGAATGATCTTGTTGCGCTATTACAGATTGTCAGGTATGATGTTGTGGCCATCATTGAATCATGGCTGAAGGATGGTTGTAGTAGAGAGCTGAATATCCAAGGTTACATGTTGTATTGGATGGATAGTAAGGTTTGCAGCGGGGTGGCACTAAAAAAAAGCATCAAATCAGTAAAAAGATGTAACATAGGATCATAAGATGTTAAATCCTTGTGGGATGATTTAAGAAACTGCAAGGGTAAAAGGACCCTGGTGGCAGTTATATACAGGCCTCCCAACAGTAGCTGGGATGTGGTCCACAAGTTACAACAGGAAATAGAAAATCCATGTCAAAAGGACAACGTTATGATAGTCATCAAAGATTTCAACATGCAGGTCGATTGGGAAAATTAGGTTGGAAATGGATCTCAAGAAAGTGAGTACTGAATGTCTTTGAGATGGCTTTTTAGAGCAGTTTGTCATTGAACCTACTAGGGGATCAGCTATACTGGATGGGTGTTATGTAATGAACCAGAGGTGATTAGAGTGCTTAAGGTAAAGGAACACGTAGGAGACAGTGATCACAATATGACTGAGTTCAACTTGAAATTTCATAAGGAGAAGGTAAAGTCTAACATAGCACTATTTTGCTGAAGTAAAGGTAATTACAGTGGTATGAGAGCAGATTTGGCCAAAATAAATTGGAAGGAGATGCTGGTAGGGATGACAGCAGAACAGCAATGGCGTGAGTTTCTGGGAAACACGAGGACGTTGCAGGATAGAGGTATTTCAAAAACAAAGAAATACTCAGATAGCAAAATAGTTCAACCTTGGCTGACAAGGGAAGGCAAAGCTAATGTAAAAGCAAAAGAGAGGGCATACAACAAAGCCAAAATTAGCAGGAAGGCAGAGAATTGGGAATCTTTTAAAACCTACAGAAAGCAACTAAAAGAATCATTAGGAGGGAAAAGATGAACTATGAAAGCAAGCTAGCAAACAACATCAAGGTGGATAGAAAAAGCTTTTTTAAGTATATAAAAAAATCAAAGAAAGATGAGAGTAGAAATAGGACCGTTAGAAAATGAGGCCAGAGAAATAATAATGGGGGACAAGGAGATGGCAGATGAACTAAATGAGTATTTTGCATCAGTCTTCACTGTGGAAGACACTAGCAGTCTGCCAGGTGTTGAAGGGTGTGAGGGAAGAGAAGTGAGTGCAGTTACTCTTATAAGGGAGAAGGTGCTCAAGAAGTGAAAGATCTAAAGGGACATAAGTCACCCGAACCAGATGAACTGCACCCTAGGGTTCTGAAAGAGGTAGCAGTAGAGATTGTGGAGGCATTAGTAATGATCTTTCAGGAATCATCAGACTCTGGCATGGTTCCAGAGGACTGGAAAATTGCAAATATCACTCCACTCTTTAAGAAAGGAAATTATAGACCAGCTATCCTGACCCCAGTGGTTGAGAAGATGTTGGAGTTAATTGTTAAGGATGAGGTTTTGGAGAATTTGGTGACACTGAACAAGACAGGACAAAGTCAACATGGTTTCTTTAAGGGAAAATCTTGCCAGATGAACCTGTTGGAATTCTTTGATGAGATTACAAGTCAGATAGATAAAGGGGAATGCAGTGGATGTTGTATATTTGGATTTTCAGAAGGTCTTTAACAGGGTGATACGCATGAAGCTGCTTACTGAGGTAAGAGCCCACGGTGTTACAGCAAAGTTACTAGCATGGTTAGACTTTTGGCTGATTGGTAGGAAGCAGTGGGAATAAAAGGATCCTTGTCTGGTTGGCTGCCAGTGACTGGTGGTGTTCTGCAGGGGTCGGTGTCGGGACCACTTCTTTTTAAGCTGTATATCAATGATTTAGATAATGGAACAGGTGGCTTTGTTGCCAAGTTTGCAGGTGATACGAAGATTGGTGGAGGGGCAGGTAGTGTTAAGGAAATAGGAAGCCTGCAGAAGGATTTAGACAGATTAGGAGAAAGGGCAGGAAAGTGGCAAATGAAATACAATGTTGGAAAATGCATGGTCATGCACTTTGGTAGAAGAAATAAATGTGCTGACTATTTTCTAAATGGGAGGAAATCCAAAAATCTGCAATGCAAAGGGACTTGGGAATCCTTGTGTAGAACACGCTAAAGGTTAACTTGCAGGTTGTTAGGGAGACAAATGCAATGTTAGCATTCATTTCAAGAGGTTTAGAATACAAGACCTGGGATATGATGCTGAGGCTTTATAAGGCACTGGTGAAGACTCACCTTAAGTATTGTGAACAGTTTTGGGCTCCTCATCTAAGAAGAGATGTACTGGCATTGGAGAGAGTCCAGAGGAAGTTCACAAGGATGAGTCCAGGAATGAAAGGGTTATCATACAAGGAATGTTTGATGTCTCTGGGTCTGTACTCGCTGGAATTTAGAAGGATGAGGGGAGATCTCATTGAAACATTTCGAATGTTGAAAGGCCATGTTAGAGTAGGTATTGAAAGGATGTTTCCCATGGTCAGGGAGTCTTGGACAAGAGGGCACAGCCCGAGGATAGAGAGGGATCCATTTGAAACAGAGGTGGAGAAATTTCTTTAGCGTGAGGGTGGTGGATTTGTGGAATTTATTTCCACAGGCAGCTGTGGAGGCCAGATCATTGCATGTATTTAAGATGGAGAATGATAGGTTCTTGACTGAACATGGCAACAGAGGTTACGAGGAGATTGCCACGGAGTGAGGCTGAGGAGGGGAGAAAAGGATCAGCCATGACTGAACGGTGGAGCAGCCTCGATAGGCCAAATGGTTTAATTCTGCTCCTATTTCTAATGGTGTGGTGAACTAGATATACCTGTCTGACTGCTCCTGTGGCTCCTCCCACAGACCCTGCTGACTGCCCCTGTGGCTCCTCCCACAGACCCCTGTATAAAGGCGACTGTGGCCTGCTGCTCTCCCTCATTTTCCCAGGATGTAGTGTTGTTCTTCAGTCAATAAAAGCCGATATCTCACTTCCTAAGTCTCAGCGTGAGTTATTGATGGTGCATCAAATGGTCTCATGAAGGCATTGATACCTTACTGGAGACTATGTCAGTGGGATGTATGATCTTGGAGAATGAGCACAGGAAATGCTTAGCATCTCACTTGGCATCACAAAACAATTGTCTTCATCAAACACCAGACAACCCACTTCCAGGGGAAATTAGTTCATTACTCCCCTCTCATTTAGAAATTTGAGGGCAATTATATTGAATTTTTTTTGGAAATCCCATTGGCTTGTTATGTGTCTCACCTGGTTCTATTTCCCACACTAAATTCATCATTGCATTGTTCCCACAACCTCTTCAAAATCAGTAATGCATCATTCCCCATTGCCATTTTAAAATCATCAGCATTCTGTTCCCATACTCCTTTTTAACTTCCTGGGGTCTGTTTCTATACTTTTAAACTCACTGGGGCCCTGTCTGCTCACACCTGGAAACTCATCAGACTGTCTAGAAAATTAATTATACTGCCTAAATAGGTAACATCTAAGGAAATGAATTAAAAGTGCATTCGAGTCCTATTGAAGTAATATATTTATCCAAAGTCTGGAAAACTTGCTTGCCAGACTATGGATACACAACTCCAAGTAGTCCCAAGTCCCAAGGTTGCTGAATTATCAAGGTTTTACAGTACAACCATTCAAGTAAGTGTATGTTAACTCAAGCAACACTCATGTTGAGCCCATTCCAATGCAAAGTTCCTCATTAATCAGCATTCTACCCACCACAATAGAGATTTCTCCACCCATAGCTCAGTGTGGCTGCACAATACTTTCTCAACAAGACATACAGCAGTAATTTGCCCCAAGTCCAAACACCCACCCAGAAAAACACAGACAGCTGATACTTGGGAATGCCACCATCTGCAAATCACAAAGTATATTGACTAAAGTACTGTATGCCAGCATTAATTTGTTTCCTAGCTATGTCAAAGTTCTGGTGATCCCAGTCTAACAGCACTTGGCACTGGAGTAATTCATTACCATCATCACTGAGACATGGGCTGGTAACCTGCCAACAACTTCCACATTCCATGAAGTAACAACTAAAAATACAGCCAATCCACAAATCTTCCTGTGATGAACAGAAGCAGATAAAGGACCTTTACTTATCAGACCTACCTCATTACTCATTAGGATTGTGGGTGATCTTTTTATCTCAGAACTATTATTCTGTACTAATCTCATATCATTTGATTACCTTAATATCCAAACTCTATCATCTAGTGTCTTGAATATGTCCAACAACTGTGTGCCTCCATTGCCTACATGGATCAAGATTTCCAAAGATTAACCCATCCTCTGGGTTAAGAAATTTCTTTTCATCTCATTCTGCACACCTCAATCAAGGGAAATATCTATCCAATGAAGCCTTATAAGAACTCTGTGAGGTTCAAAAAAATCATCAGTTGTTCTTCTTAGCTCTAAAGAGAGCACACCCGTCCTCCTTAATCTGTTCTTAGGGACAATGTAACTACCCCAGGAATCAGTCTGGTGAATCTTTCCTTTGCTCTCTTTTTAACAAACATCATTCCTCACGAGTGATGTACAGGTCCTACAGACCAGGCCTGTACTCAATTTTCCAGGTGCAGTCTGACTAGGCAAGTCACTCATATTCTCATACAATAAAAGCCAGCATGCTGTTTGCATTCCTAATTGCTTCTGTATTTGCATGTTAAATTTTAATACATCAGCATGAGGACAGCCAGGCCTCTCTTACCAACAACATGACAGTGTGGACAGATTCCGCTCCAACTCCATCCACAAGTTCACAGATGACACCAGCAATGGGGGGTGGGGGCAGATCTCAAATAACAAAGCCACAGGAGCAAGGAAATAGCTTAATGGTTTGGTGTCATGACCACAACCTTTCCCTGAGTGTTAGCAAAATAAAAGTGCTAGTCATTGACTTTAGGAAGTGGAGTGAAGCACAGGCCCCTATCAATGTTGGTGAAGTGGAGATGGTTGAGGGCTTCAAGCTCTTATGAAGAAACACTACCAATGGCTTTTCCTGGTCTGACCACATAGACGCTACAGCCAAGAAAGCACACCAGTGTCTCGACCGCTTCAGAATGTTAAAGAAGTTCAGCATGTCCATGTTGAACCTCACTGACCTTTATAGCTGCCTCGTAGAAAGCATCTACATTTGGTATGGCAACTGCTCTGCCGGAGACTGCAAGGAACTGTGGAGTGCTGTGAACACTGTTCATCCCATCATGAAAGCCAGCCTATCCTCAGGGATTTTTCCTGGATTTCCTTACGCAAAGTAATCAGAGACCTTTCCCACCCTAGATATTCTCTCTTTTCTTCCTTTCCATCAGGCCGAAGGAACAAAAGCTTGAAAATAAGGCACAAGGACATCTCCTATATAAGATTTTTGAATGGACTTTCTGTATGATGAAGGGGAGCTCTTGAACTTACAATCTACCATAACCCTTGCTTCTTAATTGTCTGTCTGCACTGCACTTTTGTTGTAATTGTAACACTATATTCAGCATTCCTTTATTGCTTTCCCATGTTTTGAAATTATTTGTAAGGATGGTATGTAAAGCAAAGTTTATTTCAGATCATGTGCCCATAATAAACAGATGTGTGGTGGCCAACGTGAGGGGTGAGATACCTGCGCCAGGTGTACAAAGTCAGGGAAGTAGCCAATACAGAGCAGGAGAGGCTGGAGGTGGGGAATGTGAGATGAGGTGCAGCCAGAGCAGGGAGGGGGAGCTGATGGGTACATTAGCAGTGTGTGCGGCAGTGCAAAGGGTTCGGAATGTGAGTCAGAGAAGCCTGACAATTGTCAAGAGCAAGGGCTTGATGCATGGCCAGTGCAGAGGGTCAGTAATGCGGATAGGTGTTGGGTATCTGGGGAGTCTCCACAACCCATGTTGAGGGTTAGGGATCTGGGCCAAGTGCACAGCCAGGGTAAGGCAAGGTATTCAGAAAATGGGCTGGGTGTGGGTTAGAGTCTGGGAGCAAGAACAGGCTTAAGATGCAGATGGGCTTGGGAGTTGGTGGTCGGTGGCCAGACGAAAAACAAGGAGAAAGGACCACTGGTTGCATCATCACCCAGCATGGAAGCTCCAGTGCACAGGATCTAAAGAGACTGCAGACGGTTATAGAGTCAGCCAACTCCTCATTAATACCATGGCCGTGGTGGTTCAGGAGATTGAAGACACACACTCACACCTTGCACCTCAGAGTCTTTCCATCATCTGCAATGCACATGTTAGGAAAGTATTGATTGCACCAACATAATCCAGGTCAAAATAATTAGCTTTTTTTCTTCCTCCTCAATAGTCTTCCATCCACACTTGTGCTTATTGCTAACAATAGGCTTTATATATTCCTAAAGTACTCCAATAGGACATTTAATGACAAGAAGGCCTTGAGCAGCGGATGTCTCCTTCAAGCTACCCACCATTCGACTTGGGAAATAATTGCTTTCCCACAACACCCACTTCCTGAAAAATGAACAATAAAGATCACGGCCTCCATAAGAATCATCATAGGAAATCACTGGGGGTATCCCTAAGGTTAGAAAGTTCGAGCCTGGGCCTTGGTGTTGATGCTGTGATCTCAGAGAAGACTGGAGGACAGCGAAGGTAGTTGAGCTTTGTTGGGGGCAAAAGGACATTAAAAAAAAACTACAGGTTTCCAAACTGGCATTGTGTTATGCAATCCAGATTTTCCCAGAAACATCCCAGAAAAACCTTGTCTGATTCACCCCTAAGACCTACGATGTTCCAAAAAGAACACTGCACAAGAAGTAACATGGTCACGTCCAGGATTGTTATGAAAATTGCACATTCGAGGCAGTCAAATGTGATTACTCTACATCCACTCAATCAACTCAAGGTGCTCCTTCTGGCCAACCCTATCTCACCTGTTCATGAAGATTTTAAATTTGCAAAGAAATACACTAGTCTCAAGTATGGACAGCAGTAAGTACATAGTGTATATGGCTATGCCAACTTATTTGAAATTT